>NC_139558.1:50058691-50548994 GCF_965112155.1 Podarcis liolepis
GCACATGGGGGACTGGTCACAGTGGATTCAATGCATGCCGGTCCGTGGTGGGTCCAGCTGCTGCAACATACCCGTCTCCCCCAGCACACTTTTCCTCCATAAACCTATGAAAAAGGCTTCTGTGTCTGCCAACCTTGACTACTGGGGGCTCTCCCATATGTGAAGCGGAGCTAGTTTCCTGCCCTGCTGCCTGAAGTGCCTTTTATAGAGTGCCCTGTGCCCTGCTTTATGGAGGACAATCCTCTACTTGGAGGGATGTCCAGGCCCAGTTTGGTTTAAAGACAGAGCCAAAAGAAGGGAGAGCAGGGGATTTGAATTTACCCACCATCACTTTGTACCTGGATTGAGCAGATGGACAGCCTACCTACACACCATACATTTGTAAAGCATGTGGCTTCCCTCAAAGAAACTGAGAACTGTAGCTTGCCCCTCAGAAAGCTACAATTCCCAGCACCATTAACAAACTGATTAGCTGGGGGAAGTCATGTGCTTTAAACATATGGTGTGCCTGCCTGTAGCCATAGGTCACATGGTCCTTGTCTTCCCCACAATGGTACTAATATGTGCTGTATTTCTATTTAAAAGGTAAAGGTAAAGGACCCCAACAGTTAAGTCCAGTCGCGAATGACTCTTGGGTTGCGGTGCTCATCTCGCTTTACAGGCTGAGGGAGCCAGCGTTTGTCGGCAGACAGTTTTTCCAGGTCATGTGGCCAGCATGACTAAGCCGCTTGTGGCGAAACCAGAGCAGAGCATGGAAACGCTGTTTACCTTCCCGCCAGAGCGGTACCTATTTATCTGCTTGCACTTTGATGTGCTTTCGAACTGCTAGGTGGGCAAGAGCTGGGACCAAGCAATGGGAGTTCACTCCATTGCGGGGATTCGAACCACTGACTTTCCGATCGGCAAGCCCTAGGCTCTGTGGTTTAGACCACAGCGCCACCCGCGTCCCGTATTTCTACTTTGATTGTAGTAATTATTTCAAAATTTCTGTCAGATTTTGAGGCAAAAGTGGACAGAGCAATGGATGTGGCTCTTACCTTTGTCCAGTAGGCTACATTTGAGTCAAAAGGTTTCTTCACACACCAGGCCTGTGCACCAGGGTAAATTCAAACAAATAAGAAGGTCTCTGTCCCCGCACCAGCCGGCATTGCCTTCCAGGGTCCAGAGCGTGTACCTGACTGTACACACACACTCCACACGGTCCTGGAACACACTGCTCACTATTATTCATCTAGGAAGTAAAATGACTTTTTACAATTCAAGGACACATTCCAACTTGGCAAGAGCACCTGAGCAAGTGTTAAACAGCATTATCCATAAGGGACGTGACCTGAGGTGGGCATGGCCTAGGGAGAGGCACAAGGGCCAGAGAGAGAGATGCCTAGAAGGGCACACAGGAACACCAGGCTGGCAGTCCCAACATGAGCATTTTATAGCAATATAGTGGGTGCTGCAGAATTCCATAGAGTGGGAAATTGGGGAACGGGAAGATTTTGCTGCTCATGCTCAGTAAAGTTTTTTTCCCCTGAGGCATTTGGATGCCAAGATGGTGGAGGAGGAATCTCCCCCCCTTCTTCTTCTGAGGTAGTTATATTGCTGAAATTCAGCAGCAGCTATTTATTTGGGATAATTAGGCCCCTAACAGCTCGGCTCAGCTTGGTAAACAAAGCAAAGGGTGGGTTCAAAGAAGCTTTTATCTTATATGCTTTTTTAGTGTGCTCTGTTCTGTATTTGTTTTACAGGGTTCAACTGGAAACCTAGCAGGTTTGGATTTGAATTTTTCACTTCTCTGTAAAGGGAACTTTAATGTAAAACTCCCATGATTTGGAGCAGGATTTGAAAGGAGAGGGTGGTTGCTATGGTGTGTGTTTTCTACTCTCTAGTTCTCTTTCCTATAGTTGTGGGGTGAAATCCAGTATTAACCATGCTCAGAGTAGGCCCACTGATATAAATTCATTGATTTCACTGGGTCTGCCCTGACTATGACTAACCTCAGATACCACCCTTGGATTAGGGAAGTTGTGAGCCAAGTGCTACATTGTTATACATTGGTTTGAAAATATAAAATATCCTGTTAAAATGTTGTGTATGTCTATATACATTTGTTGAAGGAAGTCCCCGAAGTTCCCTTAGTTGTATCACAATAGCAGTGCATTATACCCTCTTGACTGTATACACAGATCTGTGGTTAGTGGAAGAGCTTGCCTTGTTGAGGGGTGGTGCCTTTGAGCACTATGATTCCCTGAATCATACTTGGCAGAATTGTCTATATTTTAAAGGCCCCGTCTCGGACAAGCGCTTGGAGGGGCATTTTGTGGCCAGTTCCTAAGTGGGAAGCTGCCTCTTGCAAGATCTAGCAGAGGCAAGCCGAGCTGTGTTGAAGGAGAGAAGGCAGCAAGCTCCCGTCCTGGGAGTGGAGAGCGGCTGAACTCTCGCTTTGGCTGGCTTCTCTGCCAGCTCCAGAAGGAGAAGGCAGAAAGCAGGGGGAGTTACCTAGCAACCAACTCTGATGCTTTCCAACTATTTACAGGGGAGACCGAGGGCTGTGACCTACAAAGTAAATTTCCCATCAATGGGATTGCATGTGAAACATGCGGAAGGCAAGCTGGGCGCCAAACTGGCCAGGGGTGATCCTAATTGCTTCTGCATGGTGAGTTTTTAGCTATAATTGAAGTATTCCTGCTTTAAATTGGAATCCTAACTTTTCTGATGGAGTCACTAGGATAGCTGTATGATGTCTTATTTTTTTTGTTAGACATGAGGCTTAATCTCTGCTGGAGCAGTAGTGTAAAGAGAGAGAGAGAGAGAGATTTTGAGGAAGTGATTAAATGCAAAAAAAAAAAAAAAGACCAAGTGGTCAACCTCTTTGCAAAGTATGTTAGTAATTAAAACACCCGTTAAACCCTTCTCCCTCCATTGTGCAACATGTCAGAATAGTAAAAGCTTGTGGCGGTTCTTTCTGGTTCTTCTAATTTACAGAAGACACTGACTGCATTCAGATGAAATGTGAAACCAAGGGTGAGGTTTTGGGCAGCCTATGGCTTGTGAAAATAATAGTCATAAACTTTGGTTTCCAGCTTGGCTGCTTTCCACTAACGAGCTGGGGTGAATTTAAAATGGAAGCCTTCCAAACTCCTAATGGTTCAGGGAAAGGCTGGGCTCATTGTTGTAACACTAAACTATGGTTTCAATACATTTCTGATAAGTATTCAATGGATGTACTGGCCAAATATTTCTGCAAGCAAACCACAGTACCATGACTCAATGGATTATGAGAACAATGAGGGATGTTATTGTTTTGTGGCAAGGTATAGTCCCTGTGGATAAATTGCAAACCCACACTTAAGCAATGTTTGCAAAAACCATCAGTGTCAATGCTTTGCTTCTTCAATCAAATCATTTGAAGTTCTTGCTATTACTGTTGTTTCTGGATTCATTATACTCTTTGTTTATGTTATGCCTTTGTGGCATCAGTAACAGAAGCCCAAAATCACACTGTGAAGGTAACAAAAGCAAACATTAAAGGTGTTACAAGCAGGGAAAATATTATTACTTTCCATTAACTAACCTTTAAAACTTTGACTAATCCAAGAACCCTTTGGGGGTCCAAGGCATTGCCCCTTTTCTCTGAATGCAAAGGAAGACAGTGTGGGAAAGTGACTGGACAAGAACTGTGGTGTCCTGAATTCAAATCCCTGCTCCTCACTCAACCATAAAACTTAATGGGTGAAAATGTGTCAGCCACACACAATGCCATGCCTTCTATTTACTTTTTGCCTCAGTGGCATCACACTGGAGAGGTGGGTAGATATTTTGTGACAGAAAGGTAGCAATGAATAAACATGAGTTTCAGTCATAAGTGGGCCAAACTCATCCACACAATAAAGACAGTGATTGTGTGATGTGGTTTAGCGGAGAGGGGAGCTGTAAATTCTGTGGCTTTTCTCCATTATGGATGAGTGCATAGTCCTGCTCACAACTTTTGTAGTCCGGCACTACTTTGAACAAGGAGGAAATAACTCTGCTGGAAGATGAGTAAACAGATAATAGCTTTATAACTAGTTCTGTTAAAACTTTGAACATCAGCTTCATTTTGCAGCTCTGAGATTCTTGTGCATTTTTTGTGTTGTGATTCATCTGGAGGATGCTTTCAGATCAGCCATGTCAGACCACTTTAAATATAGTTGCTATTATAAATAAGACCAGTCTTTCAACCCCCACCTCACAATTGTTTTAGTTGCATCTTTCAGATCTGCCTCTTTTACCTTCACTTTTCCGACTATACATTTGGCTCTATCCAAGCTGTTAGAAAGATTGCTGCTTTTTAACAAGATACATTGCTTCTGTTTTGAGTGAATTATTATTATTATTATTATTATTATTATTATTATTGGAAGATGTTATGCTCATTATTTAACATTTATTGGAAAATACAATAAGGAGTTCAGTAAGTAATCTCTTGGATTACAATGTTGAAATGTTGGTGGACTGAAAAAATGTGAATTTTATTATCATAAATCAATATTAATAAGGAAATGAACTTTTGTGTTCCTGCTTTAAAAGAAAGCCAATGAAACAGTAACCGGCATTTTAACACCACCTAAGGAGTATACACGGTCTTCCTAGTAAACCCCTTGAAATTAAGAAAAATAGTTGTTCAGTTTCACCAAGATCCACAAGCAAATCCTAACATGCAGCAGCTAAGCGGCAATTGTTATTCGTAGCCAAGGCCTGCAAAGCAGTAAGCTGTCAGAAAGAGGGAAGGCATACAGGCTTGTGCAAGGCTTTGGGCCAGAAGGAAGCGAGGCCCCAGAGTCCAGCAGCAATCGTGGCACAGGGCTGGGGGCTGCATTTCAAAGTGATTACACAATACCCCCCAAAAATAAAACCCCCATACAAGATTACAGTATATGTTTAAAAAGCTGCCTATACAAAAAAAGTAAAAACAATTACTGTACATTAAACAAATAATGTACTGTACTGTACTGTACAAATAAAACAGTTTCAACTAAATTCTGATACCGATGGAGAAAAAAGCGAATGTATATCTGACCTTCGTGAAAATGAAGAGAAGCAATTTCTTGTGAGGCTAACATAAAATCTAAACTTCCCCTGAAATGTAACCTCCTTCTCACGGGGTATCATAACCCTTCCAGGACAATTTTCCAGATCTCTGTCAGATATGTTACACATTTTTTTCTGAAAGTTTTGATGCGCCAATCAACATTGTATCCCAACATGTTCCACAGAATTTTATTTATTTATTTACTGTAAGCCAATCAAGGCAGTTGTCTGTAGCCTCCAACCACAAGGTAACCCCACTGTTGCTCTGCTCCTGGAAACTACAGTACTTGGAAATCTGCAAAAGCAGTGATGCTGGTGAAAGTAGCCTTCCCCAGGGAGCCTGGGCTGCCTTTCCACTTGCTTAAAGGTAAGTAGCTACATGTAGTAAGCACTGACTTGTTAATAAGTGGTTGTGTCCCCCTCCCCATTTTTTGCACTCCAGCAGTTCAAGAACAGCCTTTCTGTATACCTGTTTCCAAATACTGGTTCTTGTTTTTATTTATTAAATCAGTGGCTTATGTGGCTGTGCATGTTCACAGCCTCCAAAAGCAAATTATTGTTTTCGCATTAAGTGTTTGCCTTTTTTAAAAAAAATTACTGCTAAGTAGATAACATGTTCTCTGATGTTGGTTGATTGATGCCACTATACAAGCCTTTTGGGAAACAGCTGTTGCTAATAAGAAGCATTATAACAAAATAATTGGGTTTCTTTCTTGAAGAAACATTTTGTACAAATGCTAATGATGTTGTTTATTTTCCTTCATAAACATTTTCAGAGACTGTTCTTTTATCTGCTACAGCAAATTATAATAGTGATGGTTTAAATAGAGAAAGACAAATTGTTCTTAGGTTTACAGCAGGAAAATTCTCCTTTGATATATATTTGGCTGTGTGTTCCCTTCTGCATTAGGAATACTCTACTCTGCCTTTTTTTAAAAAAATAAAGAAATCCTAAGCCCACAAAGACTTCTTTTTTATATTAGTATTGGCTCTATTAATGTGTTTGTACTGTATTGTCCTTGCGCAGTGATGCTTTGCCCTGAACAGGGTGTGCATCAGGGAAAAGTGGGGTGGGGTGTAGCGAGAGCCCCCCAGGATACAAGTGTCAATCAAGGGCAGGGATAATGTGGTGGTACAAGAGAGGTGGGGAAAACAGTGGCCATTGAGACAGGATGATGCTGCTTGCACAAGAGATGGAGCCTTAGGCAAATAAGAAAGAGACAGCATGTATCAGGGATGTGGGGGGGAGGGATTGTCTCTTGACCCACTGATTGGCAAGGTGTGGGAAGAACAAGGGAGACTGTGTCCATTGGATCGTACCAGTCAAATCACCGTCTGCAGGGCTTTAGTGAAGCTGTAATAAGGGAGGCATTTACACAAATGTCTCTTAATGAGTCAGACTTCAGTTTTTTGAAAATCCAAGAGCAGGTAAATATATGCTTTCGTGTGCATGCACATTTCTTGTATCTGAAGAAGTTTGCATGCACACGAAAGCTTATACCCAGAACAAACTTAGTTGGTCTCTAAGGTGCTACTGGACAATTTTTATTTTTTCCCTAACTGCGTCAGACCAACAAAGCTACCTACCTGAATCAGGTAAAGATAGATTCCCTGGCTTGGATCCTAAGATACAATAGGGGAGTTTACAGATGGAAAGTTTTCCCTTCTCTTCCCTGCAGCCTTCTGCATATACACCCTCCAGGCAGCTGGACAGATTCAGGGGAGGCATGAGGCCTGCCATCTTGTCAGGGAACAACCTGTTATTCCTTTTTTAAAAAAAGGAACTCTGCCAGTAAGGGGGGTGGGAACCCTCCCCACCTGCTACAGATTCATCATAGGCCATGTTCCTGGCCAGCCCTTCTCAAGACTTTGTACTGACTTGCCTCACACCAACATACAGTGGTACCTCGGGTTACATACGCTTCAGGTTACATATGCTTCAGATGACAGATTCCACTAACCCAGAAATAGTACCTCGGGTTAAGAACTTTGCTTCAGGATGAGAACAGAAATTGCATGAAGGTGGCGAGGTGGCAGTGGGAGGCCCCATTAGCTAAAGTGGTACCTCAGGTTAAGAACAGTTTCAGGTTAAGAACAGACCTCTGGAATGAATTAAGTTCTTAACCCGAGATACCACTGTACAAACCTGAGGTGTAGATCCTATGTAGGGCTATACTAGAGCTGAGACTGGGTCCAGATAGTCATTTGGTGGCTAGGCCTTACTGCATGAATATTTATTTGTGTGCTGGTTCCCAGTAGTCAGCCTCAACCAGTGCTGACTCCATGTATTGCCAGGGTTGTTTTTTGGGGGGGGCGGGGGGCGGGAATACATGGAGTGCTTCTTGTTACCATTGCAGTTGTTCGTTAGACCCAAGAAAGAGTGAACAAAAAGGTTGAAACGGTAAAAGAAAAGCGCACAAGGCTGTTGTGACTGAGCAATCTGCCTGGGCCTGGTAGGTGCTTGACCATGCTGATTGTTGATGCCCTGCTGACCCTTAATCAGCAAAATGTCCATTAACATCTCTTGTGACTCTCTTTACTCCGCTATTTGTTTATTAGGGTATTATATTTCCACCAGGTGTTTGGAATATATTTGAGTTGCTCTTATCCAAATGGCATCCTTCTCTCTCTCTCCCCACCCCCACTCCAATCCAAGCACTTGGGGTGGTGATTACATGAGGGCATCTTGTGCACTACAAATGTAGAAAATAGGGTGGGTCCTTGATTCACATTACAGTGCTTCCAAACACCCAGCAACAATGTTCAAAGAAATAATGTTTCTTGCTATTCAGAAGTGAAGTGAGTTAAACCTGTGCATTTGTTTGTTTATTCTTAATTCGCCATTTAAGGAGCTGGCAAACATTCCACCAACCTTACAAAGACTGCCAGTCATTGCTCATTCATTCAGCATATTGCACCTCAAGATGGCACTCTTGAACTACTCAGCTTTTGAGGGATATACTGATTAAGAATTACTCACAGCAGGAAACTTTCAGAAAACAGGATATCTTAGGGAGGTCCAACTTAAGCAGGAACAACTGCCGCAATGTTCAAACAGAACAACCACATCAGACGCTGACAGCACGACTTACTGATATTTATATACCGAGGATTATACTTCTTCCAAATGCTAGCTGAAACTATTCATTACAATTGAAATTACTGTTGTTATAAGCTAAAGGCAGTTTTAACTAACCACTGCCAAAAGGGAAATGCTTTCATCTTGCTTCTGAACTCTGTAGCCCCAAATTTTAATGATATAATTCTTTATATGATGTGAAAGTCGCCTACAATATGTCTTTATTATTATTTCCTTTCAGAATTTTGTTGCATTTTTAATAAATAAATAAATCTGGATTAGAATTACAGATCTAGTTGTGACCAGGTTGCTGAACTGCATATATAAAACTGAGGAGAACAGTTGGAATGGCATGAGAATACCTTCTTATTTCTTCCAAATTTTATCCTTCATTCTTTCCCTTCATTGCAGTGTCCAGGGAAGTGCTATTCTGACTTCCTGGAAGAGGGAAGCAGGGCTTCTGAATTCAAAGTATGATTTTCCCATCCTCTCAATATTCCGTTTGCTTGGGCCAGCATTTGGACTGAGGGGAGAATATATAGCAGGGATCACCACATTTTTGGTCCAGTGGACATATTTGGAATTTTGGGAAAGTGCCATGGACACCAGTCACAAATTAATGGCAGTGGGGCATGACACAGCACAAAATGGCTGCCATGGGTGCATGGCATAACACAACATGGCTGTCAGAAAGGAGAAATGGATCACAAAATTGTGGGTGCCATGTAGGATAACCTCTGATATATGGTATCATCTGGTTTCATTTGGTAGAAGCTCCATGAGAAACTTCTCAGTGTATTTAAGGTAGAGTCAGAATTATGCACCTTGATTACAACTTTCCATGCATTTTGGCGTATGTGATTTTGTAAGCACCTTAACAATTGCCTTAAACCAGAGGCGTGTGCACATACATGCGCACGCACACACACTGAAAATATATTATTGAAAACCAATCTATCATACCTATAGCAAGAAATAGAATGCCTTCCTTAGTAGTCGGTTTATAAATTAACCAACAATAATACCTATACATTGACATAAACTGATTGCTTCTACAATTCCTCCAGGTGTCATTGGACTCCAGCTCCCATCATCCCTGGACCCTGACCATTGGCCATGCTGCCTGGAGCTGATGGGAGTTGTAGTGCCAACAACTTCTGGAGGACCTCAGGTTCACTATCGTGCTCTGTAAAATGCAAAATGTGCTGGCATTAGTATTAAGGAGGCAGCAGTATGCATTGCCACTTGACCTGATTTCCAGATGAAAAGATATGCAGCGGGTGGGTTGTGTCCAATTTTCTAATGATTTGTAAAACTTTTATGAGCTTTAGCTGAAGAGTAAGCTTTTCAGCCCTAGCAGGGTCCCATAAGTTTCCACACCACAGTCTTCCATTGCTGTGCTACATAAATCCATGCTACAGTCACTGTGAATGTCAGCAGTTCATTAGATTTTGTGGCCTCATTAGGGGAAACAATATCCATTTTAGCTTTCACAAGGGCCACCTTCAACCTTGTTGCTAAAATGAAACCTTATCTTGACTCAGCTTCACATGTACCCACAGCTTTAAGGATTTCGTGCTGTTTTATGCAGGGACTAATGTTGCGTTGTTTTATAGAAAGGCTAATGGTAGTAGCAATTGTGGTTTCCCTGGGCAGCATTAAAATGTTCTGTTAATGACTGCTTGTTGCTGCTTTTCACTGACAGCTGTAAACAAACATACCAAGGACAGAAGTATTAAAAAGGCTGAAAGGAAAGGAAACGAAGCGCAAAGACCTTGGCATTTGCAGACCTTGTTTTGCACATGCAGGTAAAGTGCTCCAATTCAGTGCCTGAATATTAGAACGTATCTTAGCTCTGATGGCAATTATTGGACAGAAGAATCAGTTTCCTGCTGCAAAATGTGAATATTTTAATGGATTTCAATTTAGCAATTTGAAGACTGAATACATCCCAAGAAAAATAAAGGGTTGCAAATCATAAACATTTCATTTCACTCATCTCCTTTCCAAGAAAATACTAGAAATGTTTGAACTTCTCTACATATATCTCTATCTTTTTTTTGTCCAGATGAAACCACCAAAGAAAACTTCAGCCACAATCTCATTAAAGTCAGAATAACTATTGAGGAACCATTTCCAAAACCATGAATGTGCCTGAAACTAGGCCCAGAAACCACAAGACTATAGAAAATAAATGTTGTTCTTCATTTGGTGAGTTTGCAGCACATCCTTTAATCTGTTTTCTGCCTTTAATTACGGAGATAAGTATTTCTTAAGCTCAGGTTGAGGTATTTGAAAAACCAAAAGATTTGAAAAGATTTCAGTGAAAATAACAATACTGATAGTAGGCTCACACCTTTTTACTGATGTGGAAATCATGGTTATTGCTTGATTACTGAATGTGTAAATAATATATTATGTGATCTGCAACCATGGGACCTTCATTCTCATCACATATATTTCTTTACTTGAGAGGAAACAAGCTAGAGAAAGATGAAATGACAATGGGATTGGGTATCAGCTATCATGTGGTGGCTATACTTAAACTGTGACCTCATAACAGCATAAAGAAAATTGGTAGCATGGCAGGGTCACAAGGGTGAAACAAGAGGAGGAAAGACCTTTATTCCAGAAACTGAAAAGTGAAGTTGTGCAGTAGTTCTATAACAGATCTGCTTAAGAGCATTAATTAATGAGTCAGAAGGCTACCTATTGCATTATGCAATAGGTTTTCCAGCTCACTGGCATTAAACCAGTTCCAGTAAAGATCATTTTTGCTCCTTCGAAACTTTCTCATGAAAGAAAATCATTTGAAACCTTTGATTACTGGGATGCTGTTTGCTTATCAAAGAAAGAACAAGAGGGACATTGCCTTTTTATCTTTAATGGGAAACCTCAGAAAAATGAGGGTGGGCAGTAGGGAACAAAGGGGTAGGAGAGAAAGTTTAATATCCAACACATTTTGGACATCTCATACTGTATATATAAATGTGATGTATGCAGAGCTTTTAGGATTTCTATACATGATTTTGTAGTAGTAGTAGTAATAATAATAATAAATACTATACTATACTATACTATACTATACTATACTATACTATACTATACTATACTATACTTTGTCCCAACTGTTTCATTGCCCTTAATTCACTGGTATACCAAGGTACAAATGGTGGAAACTCTCAGGGCAACCCTGTCAAGCCCCACACCGAGGCAAGAGCTTGAACAGGGCTACCTGCTCTATCTTCCAGGGCAATCAGGAGTCCATTGGATTCCTTTAGTCTCTGGGAACATACCATCTTCTCTCCACCACCCCTTACAAGGGGAAGACTGGAGCGGTAAGTCCAAACTTCACCAGGAAGTGATCTGACTATGACAACAAGGTAACACCCACGCAGCCCTTCCTCTACCTGGAGCAAAAACTGAATCAAGGGTGTGCTGCCCTATGTGTCAATTTGCCAGCTTAGTCAGAGAACCTGCTCAGCAGCAGGGGAGATGATTGGCATATATCCATTTCAGTTGTCATGTTTAGTGAAGCTTTCTGCTGAAGTAAAGCAATTTATCTGGATGGCTTTTACTATGTACTGTACATAGTTCTTGGGAGAAAAAAATGATTTATGTGACACCCTTCTTGGTCGTATATATTATCACTATGCTAGAGTTGCTGATTGTTCTTATGTTTCACTCTATCTAAGAAGATTTATTCTTTCCCAAAACTTTTCAGCAGGAGGTATAAATATATTGTGCAAATGACCTGCTGTCCTTAGCGCTGAACTGCATAGCTATGGGTAAAATATAGAATTTTGTACGTGCTTTTGCTTTAATTATTGCAATGCAAACTATAGTGAACAGTCTGTCCCAAGGGAAAATGCTTCTGGTACTTTAAAAGGAAGCAGAAATAATTTAGATCATAACAAGTGTTGTCCTGCAAAAAAAATAAAAAAAATAAAAAAAATGTGAAGTGCTCCTGCTCAGGGTTCAAATCACTACATTCCGTTCATCTGTTTGGCTTGCTCAGTCCTCATTGGGCTATTGGGGTTTTTTATCTCCGCAATTTTGGTTGGTTTTTCCCCTTCAAGTTTGGATTTTTAAAAGGTGTGTGGTTGAGGCACTTGTACCCTGTCAAAGCTACATTAAAATAATTGTTTTTTCTATCCATGTCTTTGAGAAGATCTCACTTCTGTTCTTAGCGACATTTTAAATTTGTTTCTCCAGTGCAAAACAGGAAGTTATCTATCCAATCAGGGAGATGCTTTTTCCTACTAACATATATTTTTCTGTCCTCATGTTCCAGGCAGTCCATTCTAGTCTCCCTTCCACTCAGTTGTCAGATCCACACACCCTGGTCTTACTCTGTGGGGGCGAGAGCTCTACAATTGTTTTTTGTACTTTATGTGTACCTTGGGGTTGCCTCGAGTCTGCTGGCACTTCTTTTTTGCGTGATAATGGTGTCTACATGAGCGTGGAGCAACTTGGAATTGACATTACTATATAGACAGGTCAGATCCTGCAATATAATGTCGCATTATATCTCTGTTATGTCTGTGTGTATGACCTGAAGGAGCTGAAAAGTGAATGTTAACATGAAATTCAGGAGTGCCTGCTCCAACTTAGGTCTGACTTCAAGTCCATTTGTTTTGTATAGCGTTTGAGCATTTGAAAGTGCAACCAGTCAACATGTAAGTCAACGGAGCATGAGGCTTCCTCAGGCAGAATTATGCTGAATTGCATCAGTGCTGTCTCAGCCATTACTTAAGCGATGGTGGCTTCTACACTAGTCCCTCACACTGGAATTGCCAAATTTTGTTCACTCACTTTTTATGGGAATCAAGTGCACTGATTGACTGTTTGAGGCAGAGAGGGAGGGGTTAGACCCCCCCCTTCCCCTTCAAGGAGCAGATTGGCAGGGTTTTGCAGCTTTTTCAAAGAAACAGCACTTATGCAGCCCCAGCTGCTACACCCACACCCTGTTGCTTGCAACTATATATATATTTAAAGATAGAAATGAAAGAAAAAGGTACATCACTCCACGTTTTAACTTTACGTTCAGCAGGCCTTGCATATTTTTTTCAAGTTTTTTTCCAAGATAATAGTAGTACAAAAAGTTCCACTTTTTTATTCCATTTTCTGCTTATCTATATTTGTCGCCTGAAGTTTTCCAGTCCACATAACTGCTAGGTGCTTGTTAACAAAAGAGGATAAAAGATGCAGCTTCTTATCCAACAAGGAATAATAGCACACGGAAGCAGCCATTCATGCTCAGATTTTCCTGGTAAATCAGGAACTAATAAGGTGGGTATGTACATCCAGTAAAGACTGACTTTTTCATTATAATTCACATCTGAATGATAGACACCTAATGCCCATGCAATGGTGTGAAGGAGGAAGTGCCTTATCATCTAGTTGGGCATATACAGTGCCGGATTTATGCATAATCTAAACAAGCTATAGCTTAGGGCCCCACTCTCTTGGGCCCCCCAAAAAAAATTAAAGGGAAAAAAAACTGGATGTACATTTCCAAAAATAAGATAAAAAACAAATAAAATAAAACCTACACACAACAACAGTGTTTTGTGTTGTGTATGGACCTATTAGGTCCATAAATTAGCATACAGCATAAATTCAACACGAAAACCAGCGACAATTTGTTGTTGACAAAGGACAAGTGGACATATAAAGGGCCCCATTACCTTCAGTACCTTAGGGCCTCATCAACCCGAATCTGGCCCTGGGTACTTCTCCCAGCCACAGTGTCCACACAAATCACCACTAGTCACACAAATCACCTCTGGATCAGGGTCAAAATGTCCACACAGCTCAAATTCCAACTTTTAACAGCCGCATGTCCTGCCAGGAACTGTGAAGTATACAGAGACATCTATTGGTTAAATCAAGCATTGCATAAACTTTTCATCTCAGGAGATCAACAAGGGTAAGGTTTCCTTATGGCAACTTTTTTTTGGTGAAGAGGATATCACTTACTTCTGAGTAGCCATAGCCAGGTTTGTGCTGCTAGACTTCTAATGTCAGTGTCGTATCCCACCGATCCTGTCATAGAGTGTATAAAAACACACCTGCATTACAAAACTCTTTGGACATTTTAGAAGAAATGAGGCGTCCCAAAAGGTATAATAAATGTAGAAAGCAAGGATTCAAAAGCTTTAGGAAGGAGCAGATAACTTGTTGTAGGCTGCAATCCTAATCCCATTACCTGGCAGTAAGCAGAACTTACTTCTGAGTAGAAATGGTTAGGTTTGTGTTGCTAGACCTCTAATGCCAGTGTGAGATACTTTCCCAATCCACATATCCTAGCAAGGAAGCGGCAACAGAATGTTTGAAGATAGAACTGTGTGCAAAGATCTCTGCACATTTTAGAAGAGATGTGGGATGGAGGGGTGAATTCAAAGGTTTAAAGAAACTCCAAATTAGGGTGAGGAGCTGTCTCTTTAAGAAACCACTGAGACACTGGAGAAAGGCAGAGGAGAAGCCCTCACCTGCAGCTGCAGCCAATCATAAGCTACAGCTTATTTTATTTGGGAATAGTGTTACATGCATAAGATTTGATAGAACATGCCAGAACACTGGCGTTATTAAGATAGCAATGCTATCTTTCCTTAAATTATCTTTATAACAAACTGATATAAAAAGATAAGTGAAATTATTATGATACCACAAAGATAAGTGATGATAAACTCTACTTAAAGTCATTCCAATATCTCCCTGATGGTGGTAAACAGATTCCTAGCACCTATCATAGAATCATGTTTCTTCTATTTTGTGCTTGCTGACAAATGCACCTAATAAATGTCAGTCAAGAAAAAGATCTGAAATACACTTGTTCAGAGATTGCCTTGAGCTTTTCACACAAGGTTAAAGCAAATAGAAAAGTTGTATCTATTCTCTTTAATGTTGCTTTCCTTTTAACTTTTGACCTTCCTAGTGAGCTGTATTTTTCTTACTGGATTGAAAGAAGTATTGGGTTGCCACTGCATGGCCAGTGATCCTTCCTGTAATTTTCAGAAAGAAATTTCTGGAGGTTCAGCTTCACAGTAACCAGGTTACTGGAAAGAGCATCAGGAAGATAATAAAATAAGTATCAAAGCTGATATTTGAGTAAGGTGATATGTCTTTCAACTATCTGTGCATTCATGTGTGGTGCTTCTGCCAGTACCAGCCAGTGACGCTTTGAGAACAGGTTCACCAAAGCTCAGTTAAGGGTGATGGGTATTCTCAAAATCAGTGCACACCCTTAAAAAACCTAGATCCTGGACAATAGAATTGTCCTATGTTGACATCTTATCCCAGTTCAGGCATGCTTGGGAGGAGAGTGCAGACACCCTAGCTAGCTCTACCCCCTCCATGTTGTCTCTTCAGCCTCTGCATAGAGTCACAGAATTGTAGAGTTGGAAGGGACCATGAGGACCACCTAGTCCAATGCCCTGCAATGCAGGAATCTTTTGCCCAATGTGGGGCTTGAACTCACGACTCTGAGATTAAGAGTCTCATGCTCTACCAGCTGAGCTATCCAATTTGATTGTTTTCCGTGTGTTCAAGTCTGAAGGTCTGATCACGCAGGGTTATAAAGCAGGTGAGGAGACTCCATGAGTACACTGGACTCTCTGCTGCAGACACCTGCCCTCCAGTATGTGGAAGGTGGTGAGGCTGGCAGCAGAGAGGGCAGACCTAGCTATTATGTTTCCACTCTCCCCTTTATTGTATGAGAGGGAGAACATTTGAATAGGGCCCTTGTCGTCTTGGGAATCCCATTTTAAAAGTAAGATTGTAGCTGCCACATGGATAGCTAAAACTCAAGAGTGGTGCTAAAGCTTAGAAGTCTCATTGGACAAATATTTTTGTGGCTAGGAGTTGGATGAAGACACCAGGTAGCAGTAGGATTCAAAGGACAGACTTTTGTTAAACAAGGATGTGCAAAGAGGATTAGATGTCTGATATTCTCCACTCCCTGTGGGGATTCTGCAACTTAAGAAGAAATGGAAAGGGCCAGAGCTCAATGGAGCACCTGGTCTCCATGCAGAAGATCCCAAGTTCAATCAGAAAATGGGTCATGCATCAGAAACGTTGAGCTTTTTGTTCATCAGAACTTCAAAAACCCTGGTCTTAATAAAGCAGGACAATCTCCTCTTGCCCTTTCATTTAAGTTTCATCTGCGTATTTATAATGGGACAGGAAAATATCCAGAAATGGATCTATATACATATATTGGATTGAAGGATAAGAGTGATTTATGATTCTCACAACCAGCAGCTTCTTAGTTTGAGAACTTGAAAGTTCTTATTAGACCAGAGAGTGGTCACATGTCAACCCAGTTAACTATTTTATCAATTGGTCTAAAGCATCTAGTGATACTTCCTTTGGATAATTTGATCGTCCAAGGGGACAAAAGATTGTGCTGCAATTGGAGCGGTGCAAGAAGCAATAAACTCATTTTTAATGTTTCCTAGGATGTTATTTCTATAAGAACAATTTTTGACTTACTCAAATACCCTGGAAATCTTTGGCACAAAAGCACATGAAATTAAGCCCTTTGTGATTATCTCTAAAGGTGCCTACCCAGTTAAATAAATTAAACAAGCTTGGTTTGATGTGCATGTGCTGCTCAGAAGCACACTTTAGCAACAGCAGCAATAAGGAAATTGAGGCAGGAGGATAATTTAGAAAATATCAGCTGCAGTATAGATTTGTGTGGAGAGTATAAAATGCATTGCAACCTAAAAAAGATGAGCACACATGGCAGTCATGGATGGAGTTAGGCTTAGCAGCCCTGGAAAAAGCTCAGTTACATTTTGGGCTTTGATGACAGGGATAAGAGGGTGTAAGAATGTTATTGACAATAAAATTATTTCATTGCATTGGCATGCTTACTTCCCTTCCCTTTTTAGACAGTCTGCTACCAGGATCATCCCATGGGAAAACACCTAAAGGTAAAGAGGTAAAGGGACCCCTGACTATTAGGTCCAGTCGTGGCCGACTCTGGGGTTGTGGCACTCATCTCGCTTTATTGGCCATGGGAGCCGGCGTACAGCTTCCAGGTCATGTGGCCAGCATGACTAAGCCGCTTCTGGCGAACCAGAGCAGCGCATGGAAACGCCGTTTACCTTCCCGCCGGAGCAGGATCTACTTGCATTTTGACGTGCTTTCAAACTGCTAGGTTGGCAGGAGCTGGGACCGAACAACTGGAGCCTATTCACAAGAGGTTCTAAGACAGATCCAAATAATTTTAGACCAATTAGGTTGCTTAGTGTTGTTTTTAAATTGTATTCTAAAAGTTGAGTTAAAGCTGAAGAACACATGGAGTTTATAAAACTACAATAGAGCTGTTTTTCCCCTCCACCAATCGATTAAAAATACAGCATTTTACTGTGAATTTCTTCTAATAAACATATTTTACATGCACTTTTTACTAATATACAAATTTTTGAAAGCAGCCTTTGCTGATATAATGCATTTTGTATGCTATTTTTATAAATATATGCATTTATATGCACACTTTACGCATAATATATATTTTTACATGGCTGAAGAACTGCATTGCAAAATTCAGAGAAGTGCAAATTTCAAAGGATGGCTATATTTCGGTTTGTCTCTTGTTTCAGAAAGTGGCAGGAATGCCAGTGATTGGACCCAAGACCATCTGCATGCAAAGCATTGGTGGCAGTGCTTGGTGGATTCATTTCTAAGAAAGAGTTACTAATGTTGCTTGTGAGACCCATGTGATCCAGATGGTGCTTAAGAATACAAACAGGTCCTTCAGATAACGCAGGTAGGTCACTGACAACTTTCCTGACTTTCCACAGACAGGGTGGCTTTGGAATAAACAGGAGGCAGGGACATGGGCTGCCATTTTGATGCTGGTGGCAATGTGTGGATGCTGCAATAAACATTCATGTATGAAAAGTGCCCATCCACAATAAACATGCATCCGAAAGCACTCACAGTGTATACAGCTGTTTGTCTTTGGTAACAGAAAAAGAGAAGCGCTCCTCCTAAAATGTTCCAGTGCTCTGTACAAATCTCAGGCATCTCAAGTCATGGAGGGTACCATCAGAAATAGATGGTAAAGACAGCACTATGTGGAAACTCAGCATCTTGGAACTGATTTTGCATCTCCAAATGGACAGACCTGATTGAACTCCCTAGAGAGCCAAAGCCACATCTCTAAAGGGATAACCAGACTGGCAGTTTTTCTCCTCTGTTCCTGATATTGGTACTAGGTGGAGGATGCAACCAGCACTCTCTTTTATGATCTAT
Organism: Podarcis liolepis; assembly: GCF_965112155.1. Lineage (NCBI taxonomy): Eukaryota > Metazoa > Chordata > Lepidosauria > Squamata > Lacertidae > Podarcis > Podarcis liolepis. Next base: position 50,077,104 of record NC_139558.1, read on the forward strand.
CGGTGTTTGCTCTCCACATTCTGGTTGCTCCTCCCCTTCTGCTTCATTTTAGAGAAACAGAGTTTTGATTGGCTGGCCTGGACACATTTGATGCTCCTTCAGCTCCTGGCTATTTTCTCTCTTTCCAAAAATAATAATCTGAGCCTTCTCTTTTTAAGAAAAGTATTTTAAAACAATGAATTGGTGCCTATGCAGATCCACACATAGGCAAAGTCACGAGGGTGCTGATGATGCCATCAGTCAATCTGAACTTCAGAAGCTGAACAATTTTGTTTTTCTGTGGAAGATGTTTTGTAACCATCCCTACTGTCCTTGTATTTCTTGCCTCTTGATAACTATTTGCTTTCCAGTTGAAAATAATGTCTGGAAAGTGTTTATCTGCTTTCTTCAATATTCTGTTGTCAGACACAGTGAACACTAGTGGTGTTGGCTGAGAAATCTTTGTCGGGAATCTTGTTTTCTAAAGCATTATTTGTGTCCTGCAAGAAGCGCTATTCTTCTATATAAATATATATTCTTGGCTGACACTTTCAGTGTAGCAGATTGTTGTATCTTCTCAAAGGATAAAATTCACAAGAAGTGTCTGCAAAATCAAAAGGAGGATAATACTACATAGCCCCTGAGTTTCCCCATTGCTCTTTGTGGGCATATTCCTATAGGCACTGCACTGCTTGTTGAAAATCAGGCATTTGTGTTGTGCATGAGAGAGCCAGGAAGGGAGGACAAGGCTGTAACTCAGTGGCATGCAGAAGGCCCTGGGTTCAATTTCTGGCATCTCTGTGTGCAGCTAAGGAAGATTCTGGTCTGAAACCCTTGGAAAGCCACTGCCCATCACTGCAGACTATTAGCTATTGGGTTGGGACCCATTACTAGGTTGCAACCTGATCTAAGGTGAATCACAACAACAGTGCTGCCTCCATACAATATATGGTAAAATAAATGAAGAAATGGTCCCCAAATGCATGTTTGGGTTAAAGATGGGTTCTGAGCATCCCAGGCTTTGTGATATGCATTGATGGAATCCACCTCGGCTAGAGTGAGAGGAGAAGAATGGGGTGGGTGAAGCTCTGGGTATTAGTGTACGCTGTATGGCCATGGCTACTGTGCTTTATGCATTTCTGTCTGTAAACTGCACTGTGGTTTAAAATCATTTACTAGTATTTTCAATTATTACTCTTTTTTTATTTTTACTTTTTCTAAATACTGCTATTGGGATTCATTTAAAATGGGTTAAGTGTTAGTCGGTGATATCAGCCCTATTAATATTTGTATTGTGTTTGAGCTCTACATGCGTGGGGCGTGGGGATGAGTCTGTTAGTTCCACGCCTCCATCGCTGCTCCTGTTGCCATCCAGAAGCATGACTAACTGCAAAGAGGAGTCCAGGAGTTAGGAGGAGGAGCTCATGCCTTCATCTTCACACTCCCACTTCATGTGTAGAGTTCACACACAACGCAAACACTTGAACGGGGCCATTGTGTGTTTCACGATGAATCTGTAATGCTGCAATGAGTCTTAGGTTAAATTTTCGGAGGGTTAGCTATGTTAGTTTGTTGCAGGCACCAAAACAAATCAAAGAGTTTTGTGGTACTTTAAAGACTAACCAATTTCATTATAGCATAAGCTTTTTTTTGGCTAGAGCTCACTTTGTCAGCAGCATTGAAGTATGATCATCCATTGTTGTTGTGTGTGTGTGCGTTTGTATTACACACACATGGGTGTAAATGGAGAAAAACATATAAATGTTGGAGTCAAATAGGACTTTAAAGTACCACCTGTGGCATATCATTAGAGGCAAAATAAATAAATAAAACCCTGCTAAAATGTAGTATAGTTTAGTGATTGATATTGCTTTTATTACAGTTAATTTGCAATGTTATCACAATGCTATTTCCTATAGGGGGAAAAAGAAAGAGTATCATGACTAAATGGATTTTCTTAACACGGGGATGGGTGTCCTAGGCGAGTCTTCCCCGGAGGTGGAGACTGATGGGAGTTGTAGTCCAAAATTTATGGAGGGCACTAATTTGGTGAAAGCTGCCTTGACCATTATCAGTTCTCCATGTGTTCTCTAGTGGGATCATGGACTGATGAGTCCTTTACAGATTAACCTAAGTAATCTAGACCGCAGTATGCCAAAATAAGAATATAAAGTTCACCATGAGTAGCACTATGCCAGAGTAGATATTGAGCCATGCATATTAGATACTCAGTTATGTGTACTATAATCAGCCATTTATTCAAGATAGTGGGTTGCTAGCTGCATATTACAAGGGAAGGCTGGCTAGATAAATAAGTAGACAGACGATAGATACACACATGCACACATCAGAGTAAAAATCCAGTTTCACTTCAGCAGGGTTGAGGTGTGTGTGTAATCCCTGGCAGCTGATATTGTGAACTGTTGAACTCCATGCATGAAATTGAGTGTGTCCACCAATACTTCTCCATAAGTTTAGTTTACTGCGGCAAAGCTTCATTCCATTCAAAGTATTTGTATAGTTGTTTTGGTGAATTGCTATCTCCTAACTTGCTATACCTGAGATGATTGTGTAAGTTGATTACATAATACATAGCATGTAAAAGGAAACTGAGCAGCTGAGCAAAGGTATTTGCTGTTCTTCATCCAAGCGAGAAGGAAAGGTTTTTCCTTTCAATGAATAGCAACTGAAGAAAGAGAAGGGTATCTGTCAAGGTCTAAGCAAAAATTGAAAACACGCACCTTTGGTCCTTGTTTTGCTGTAGTTCTTTATAGAACAGGAGATAATGGTCTTTTTTTAAAAAAAAAAGCCAACAAGATTGTTGCTGTTACACAGCTTAAGTGTGCAATGTTTTGCTCGCAGTCTGTCTTCGCTGTCATCAAAATGTAATTTCTCTAGACTCACTGTGGGCTACAACAGATTTCTTGGAAATGAAGGTTGTGTTGACACCCACAGGCTAGTAATGTTTTCACAAGAAAGAACATGACTTTATATTTGACTCTTTTGAAAGGAGATTAGCAGCAGTAAGATGTGTAAGAACTGCCAGGTTCTCCCTACTCTACTCTTGCCCCACCAATTCTTCTTTCTTTCTGAGCCCATCCTTTAGGTAGGTGCAACTAAGTGAAGTATTTTAGGCTTGATTCACATGGTGGGGGAGGGAGGGAGTAAAGCTGACACTATCAAAGATGGGGAGGCCAACAGAGCTGGCATGCAAAGCTGTTTTGATTCTCCCTCCTTCTGCCTCTTTCTACCCATAAAGACTCAACCAACACAAATTGAGAAAATGCAGTGCCAACTTTTCATGGATTTGTAATAAACCTATGCCTTGTATTGGGGTTAATCTATTAGCTCCACCTAGTGGAGCCATCTAGTAGCTGCATAGGAGTTCATAGAATCATAGAATCACAGAATTGTACAGTGGGAAGAGATCCCAAGGATCATCTAGTCCAACCCCCTGCAATGCAGGATTCTCAGCTAAAGCATCCATGAGAGATAGTCAACCAACCTCTGCTTAGAAACCACCAAGGAAGGAGAGTCCACCACCTCCCGAGGGACTCCATTCTACTGTAGAACAGCTCTTACTGTCAGAAAGTTCTTCCTGATGTTGAGTTGGAATCTCCTTTCTTGTTACTTGAATCCATTGGTTTGGGTCCTGCTCTCTGGAGCAGGAGAAAACAAGCTTTCTCCATTATATAGCTATTGTATTTCCTCTCAGTCTCCTCTTTTCCAGGCTAAACGTACCAAATTCCCTCAACCGTTCCTCATAAGGCTTGGTTTCCAGACCCTTGATCAACTTGGTTGCCCTCCTCCACGCACATTCCAGCTTGTCAACATCCTCCTTAAATTGTTGCACCCAGAACTGGATACAGTACTTCAGATGTGATGTGACCAAATCAGAATAGAGCGATACTATTACTTCCCTTGATCACTGCATTAGCAAAATATATATAATGCCTGCTGGCCCTGCCCTTGACCTTCACATATTTAGCAAAACCTGTGCAGAACCTAAGTGTTTACAAGCTGTGCATGCATAGTCCATATTCAGTCTATGCAATCTGCACTTATGCATGTACAGCTTGTGAACACCTGAGCTCTAGGCACTTGACAGTGTTGGCAGCACATAGTTAATTGATAACCTTTGTACACAATCCTTTGTACACAAGTTGATGTTACTTAGGCACAGCTGGGACTTTAAATTACTGATAGAAGTTGATACATCCCAGAGAAAATCTGCTGTATCAAATACAGCTAGTGGAAAGATTTGTAATCTAATGTGGACTGAAGTCTATCAGAGTGGTGGGCAGTGTGAACATATATGATGATTTAAAAGTCTGTATACAGAGAGAGAGAGAGAGAGAGAGAATATTAATAATATCTTGTAAGCACAAGTGAAAAGGAAGAATTTGGTGTGAGATTTCTAACAAGGAAGTGACTCACTGCCTCTGCAGGAAAATATTCCAGATAGGTGGGGCTGGAAACATTGCAGAACTTCTTGTCCCACTGTGACCCAGTGAGGGCTGCACAGAGGGTTATAGTGAATCCTGGAACTCTGCAAGCTTCCTGAGAACCAGACAGTACAGCTTATAGCCACAACACCTCAAGCTGTTGGTTGTTGCTTCCTAGAGTAGGGTCAGCCTGATTCATTACAAGGGTGGGAGACTGCCAAGGAAAACATAGGTGGAAGGAGAAGGAAGAGGGCTTGTGATTCAGTAGGTGATGCTCCTCTTAGTGAGTCACAAGTGAACCACCAAATCTTGAACTTTATGCTGCTGCTGGTGGACTCTGCTGCACCATTTCCACTCTTTCAATCTTGCCATCACACAACATCTCTACCCTTTATCTGTTTATTTTCCATTTAGATGACTTAGGCACACAGTGGTGGGGTTTAATGGAGCAGCATTGCTGCCACCACCACTTCCACAACCCTTCTGTGTGCGTTGGCCAAAGTGGAAGATGGGGGGGGGGATACATCTTACCTACTCTAGCTCTCAGCCTGGCACAACAAAGAGGCCTGGATTGGGCCCTTTGCTGCCATGTGGTGGCAGATCCTGCACTGTCCCAGCTTCATCTCTTCCCCATCTCCAAAACAACCTGTTCAGAGGGTTTCCACAGGGCACCACTGGTGGGGATATCACCAATGGTAACTGCTGCAATTGGGCAATTGGATCGCTCTTTTTTTGTTTATCCACCAAGGTGAAAGCATTATTGCGCTCATGTCCTTTGTGAGAGCTTCTGATAGGCATCTGGTTGGCTACTGTGAGAACAAACAGGACCAGCCCCTGGAAGCAAAACACTCTAACAAAGCATCCAAATCTACTCTTGTCAGTTTTCTGGTGCCAACTGAAGACTGTTCTCTTCTTCCGGGCCTTTATTAACTTCTTGAGCATTTGGGAGAGAGATGACAGATGGATGTGTTAATGATATTTTATTGCCATATTGGCTTTTACATTGTGATCTGCCCCAATATCACTTGTGATGAGGGGTGGAATATAAATTCTATAAATAAATGCATAAACAAAACAGGATGCTGTCCTAGATCAACAGGGCCTGATCAACAGGGCCGTTCTTCATGGCTTGTGTGGAGTTCAGCATAAAAGCCTACCGTGACTTCACTTTGGCCCTCCACAAAGCAGCCACAGGCCACTAGGTCAGGTGGTTGCAAAGTACTTGCAGATCCTTAAATGTCAATGCACTTGAAGCTATGAAGTCTGCCCACGTTGAGCAGCTTCAAGGCTAAGCTCAACAATAGCACTGAATTTTTGAACACACACAAATGAACACCCTCAGTTTGGAAAGTTACAAGCTGAGCACCAAACTCCAACCTAAGGTTTGTCCCCAGCTTTTTCTCCTTCTGGTTTCCTATTCCCCTTCTCAAACCTTCCTGTGGCAGCAGGCGGGACGCCAGCGCCAAGAAAGACTGAAAATAGGGCCCACCTTTAACTTGGCATGTTTCCAGCACCTCAGAATGGAGGGTTCTGAGCATACTTGACTCAAATACCTTTGTTGAGTAAACCAGAACACAGGAATCGGTGCTTTCTAATTCCTCCTTCCTCAACCTATTCATCTATGAGGAATTAAGTATAGGTCCCAGGATGTGTCACATTAATAGAGCTTTTGAAGTCTGTTTTGTCACCAGGATATTACAAATGTAAGAACAACCCCCCACTGCTCCCCCAGCTCCCCCTGCTGCTTGTTTCTGTTTTAAAATGTTACATTTGGGAAAAGTGGGTGGCAGGGAAGGCAGAAGAGAGGGTGCAGAGCTACCCTGGGCTGATCCTTCTGAGTTCCTCTTCTAGTGGGAGAAGATTGAGGGTTTTTTATAATAAGTATTCTTTGGAATAACTCAGATGGTCTAAGTCTGTTCTGAATCAAGGTTGCAGTGGGGGCTTGCCTGCCTTTAGCTGAATATTCTTACCTCCTAGTACCTACTGATTTATGGTTACTTGGCCATGAGTGGCTTCAACCCCACCTGCCCCTAGTTGTGGCAGTTGTCCACTGGAATGCAAGCAGAAGGTGAAGCTCCTAATCCCAGTGTACTTTATTGTCTTTCCTCCATTTTAGGCACTGGGTAAAAACGCTTCCTCTTCACCCAGACCTTAGTTTGAATGGTTTTTAATATAGCTCAGTAGGTAGAGCATGAGACTCTTAATTTCAGGGTTGTAGGTTTGAGCCCCAAGTTGGGCAAAGGATTCCTATGTTGGGGGGGGGGTTGAACTAGATGATCCTCATGGTCTCTTCTAACTCTACAATTCTAAGTATTTGTGGCCTCTTTTAGTGGGGCAGGATCTGCTGGACTTATCTTTTATTCGTATAGAAGTGCTTCTTTGTTTTAAGTATTTATTGATCATGTTTATTGCAGTTGGTTTTAGTGTTTCTATTGTAAGTTGCTTTGAGTCAGTTTTATGAGAAAAGTGACTTAATGATAATAGTAATAATTAATATCAATATTTGGATTTGCATTAACTCTTGCCTCGATGCCTGGTTTCCAGAACAGAGTGCAGCCTGAAATGGTCTGCTCATTCTTTCCAGGAGTTTGTGGGAACGCTTTCTGGCTGCGCAGGAATATTGGGCCTGTGGAACACTCAATGCCTGGGAACACCACAGTGTACTTGAGGAATGCCCAAGCCCCCTTCTTCCTCTGAAGCAGTTGCTTAGGAGCTGAAGTCACAGAAGTGGGGAATTCTTGCTTCTCACCGTGAGAAAACAAAAAGACACAGGAGGCCTGACAGTGCAGAAATGCTATGGTGGCCGGAGCCTGCCAATGCCATTCCATCAGTTTCACTGCACTGCTATCTCAGTCAGGCAGCAGGAGGGTCATGTGTGTTTGTGTTTCCATAGCTCTGTTTATGCCCAGATGTACATAAAATGAGCATTGAGACCCCTGTAGAAGTGCACGTTCTTCACGCACACAATCTCCTACTATAGACAAAGTGAAAGGAAACCCAGTCTACCTGTTTACTGCCAAAGCTAGCTGTGTCTAGCACTGAATGGCTGGCTGCCTGTGATACCATGAAGCCACTTCCATCCAGTGGTGGCTGGTGCCCATTGAAACTGATAGGAAAGCAGGCAAAGAGGCCAACACCACTCAGATAACAGATATGTATTCTTCTCTAGTTTCTAGAGGTTGTATATACCTAGATATACAGAGATAAAGGCATTATATCTACAAAGTTGGGACGCGGGTGGCGCTGTGGGTAAAACCTCAGTGCCTAGGACTTGTCGATCGCATGGTCAGCAGTTCGAATCCCCGTGGCAGGGTGAGCTCCTGTCTTTTGGTCCCAGCTCCTGCCCACCTAGCAGTTCGAAAGCACGCCTAAGTGCAAGTAGATAAATAGGTACCGCTTTATAGCGGGAAGGTAAACGGCGTTTCCGTGTGCTGCACTGGTGCTGGCTCGCCAGAACAGCTTCGTCACGCTAGCCACATGACCCGGAAGTGTCTTCGGACAGCGCTGGCTCCCGGCCTCTTAAGTGAGATGAGCGCACAACCCTAGAGTCGGTCACAACGGGCCAATACGGGCAGGGGTACCTTTACCTTTATCTACAAAGTTATCAGTCTGATTCACACATGAAGGCACAACCAACATCTAATGAAGTACAGATAGTTGTACAGATAGAGTTTATTGAGGAACATATGTTTTTGGAATAATGTAAGGTGATATGAAAATTCTGGTTGGTACTGTTTGATCTGCAACAAGGGTAGTCAACATTGTGCCTTCCAGATGTTGCACTCCAACACCCATCAGCCCCAGCCTGAATATTGGGAGTTTTAGCCCTTCTGGAGAGCACCGTATTGACTAGCCCTGATCTACCATGTCCCATTTACAAACACGTCACCCCTTGATGCTGCGGTCAACCTGTGTGGAAAATCCATATATGAACCAGTATCGTCAATGTGGAGAATGCTAGAGAACGTTTGTCACTGGATTTATTTATTTTTTAAATTTATTTGGTTTTTCAAATTGCAGTTTTACATTACAATCACATATCCAACATACAACATAAAGACAAGATTCCATAGAATCTCCTGGACTTCCCTCCTCCCCTTTGAGGGTCCTATTGTTAATCATTTCCTCCTGCATCTTTTATAATAATCCTAATCTTTTACATCTCCATTACAGTGGTACCTCGGGTTACATAAACTTCAAGTTACATACGCTTCATGCTACAGACTCCGCTAACCCAGAAATATTACCTCAGGTTAAGAACTTTGCTTCAGGATGAGAACAGAAATCGTGCAGCGGCGGTGCAGCAGCAGCAGGAGGCCCCATTAGCTAAAGTGGTGCTTCAGGTTAAGAACAGTTTCAGGTTAAGAACAGACCTCCGGAATGAATTAAGTTCTTAACCCAAGGTACCACTGTATATCCAAAAGTCACCATTAAACTACAAGTGTTATTCCGATCCTACTAACTGTTTACAGGTGGTAATCTCAGCTTTCATTTTCTGGAAACTAACAGCCAAAGAGACTACAGACTTAAACCCAGTTTACTGGGAATTATTCCCAATGAACTCAATAGGACTTCTGAGGACATTTGGTGTCTACATTTGTGCAGACGTGCGAAGGGTTGGGCTGTTAGGTGCTAGGGCCCAGGTGCAGCTCACTCCCTGCACATCCTCGAATACACCCCCTTGGATGTTCAGGATGCTCATGAAATGTTATTGCAAGAATCTATTCAATGTAGCAGGGGAGATGAGTGGGTACAGAAATATTTTAAATGCTTCCCTTGGTGGCTTCTTTATAGCTGAAGCCATAAGAGGAGGAAGGGATGGGGGGAAGCAGAGGAAGATGGAAGGAAGAATGTGAAGGGGAAGCAACAAAGCAGATTTTTTGAAAACACGTTTTTGAGCTGCCTATGTTAAAACACACACACACACACACACACACACACACACACACACACACACAACTCTCAGCTGAAAAAAGTCTTCTAAATTGGTGGACTTTGCCAAGAATATACATCTGGACTATGGTGATAAAAGGCTTTCCCTCTGTGGAACAAATCACTTATCAGACTGATACAAAGTAAAGGAAACATTTTGGTGCAAAAAAAATTCAGTTGTATAATAGCTGCAATAAAAAAACCTGCTAATTTCTGAGGAACTGTACTTGGATAGCCCTGTTCAAAACTAGAGTTACCCTTTACTTCAATGCTAATGTGACTTTTAACCCTTTATGTACAACTCTGCTCATTTGTTTATATTTTTAGAAACCCCATAAGTATTTGTGTTTTTGGTGTTCCTTGAGATTGGTATTTTCCTCACAAATGTTTTTAGCAACTGTTTTTACTCACCAACCATTTCCCCTTCTAAATCCTTCTTTCATTGTCATTTCTTAGACATAATTTTAATTGTCTTTCCATTTAAAAGTTGTTTGGGACCAATTTTTACCATCTTATCCAGTGAATAACAATGAAAGCTTGGGTTTTCTTTCAACGCAGAGTTTAAGTTTTTGATGTTCTTGTTCGGAAGAGAGGTTTGGAAGGGAGATTTTTACTCTCCAGTAGCAAAGTTAAGCACAATGGTGATTGCTCTGAGCACATTTGCCCTCATTTGTCTTTAAACAAGTGAAAATACTTAGGCTAGAATAAATCACAGACACTTAACATTGCAAAGAAGTGTATGTTTTACTCAGAGAATTTCCAGAAGCTACAGCAAGCAAGTCTCTATATGCTGGCAGTAAAGTGAAGATGAAAAAAGGTCCCAAATAACTTAAAAAGAAAAGTATTTGGTTTCCTTACAAGAACAATCACACAATCTTCAGGTTAGCAAAGATGCGGGCTTTAAAACCCCCCTCCTGGGGAGATTCAGTTCACTTGCAGCATGTGCTGAGTTGGGAGCCAAGCTGCATGGCTCCTTTGTCAAGGAAAGAAGCAGGAAGAGAAAAAGAGAAAGGGGGGAGGAGAGGCCACTGCAAACCTGCCAAGCCACACCCACTCTGGTAATTTGTGTTCAGGGCTCAGGTTAACTTGTTCATGCACACAAGTGTGAGACAGTAACTGTATATTTTAATATTTTTATTTATTAAATTTGTATACTGCCCTATATCCGCAGGTCTCAGGGTGGTTCCCAAGATAACAACAGTACCTGAAGACACATGGAGAGAAGACAATATGTTATACACTAAACCAGCCTTCTCCTGGTGCCCTACAGATGTTTTGGACTTCAACCCCCATCAGCCCCAGTCAGCATGATCCAACGGTCATAGAGGATGGAAGTTGGACTCCAACAACACCTAGAGGGCCGCAGCTTCCCCATTCCTGGCTTGAGCACGTTTTTTTCCAAAGGTGATGGACAAGAAAATAGGGAAGGCATACCTACTAGGCAGATGGTTTTTAAAGCACTGATTTTCTTAGTTGCCCTATTATAAGTGTGCCAGAGATGTATAAAAGGCATGTTTGAAAAACCTAGGTATACTTACTTAGACTCAGGTCACACATCTCACTAACCAACCCCCCCCCCCCATTTATTAACAAAGGTTTGTGATGTCCTGGCTCCCCGGCAACATATACAGGCAGAGAATATCACTTGGAAGGAAGGAAGATATCTTTATTCAGGCAAGTAACGGCACAGGCTCCGCAGCAGACGCAGTGCTCAGGAGTCATGATTTAGGAGCAGGGCAAGAAATTCAGAACTGAACAGAAGTGACAAAGATGTCCCAACAGGTTTCTCAGCCATTCCACCGAGCTTTTATAGATGAGGCACTACTTGTAAGGCTCTCTTGCCTTGTGAGAATACCTGGAATATAAGCACAGGCTCTGTCAAGGCATATAGGTCTGTTCCCATCTGCAAAGGCATTACAGTGGAACTTCGGGTTACGTAGCATCCTCCGTACAAATGCTTCCGGTAATGAGCTCCGCTAACCTGGAAGTAGGTGCTCCTGGTAGCAAACTTTGCCCTGGGATGTGAGTGAAATTTGCGTGGCAGCGGTGTGATGGCGGCAGGCCCCCTAAGCAAAAGTGCACCTCAGGTTAAGAACAGTTTCGGGTTAAGAACAGACCTCGGGAATGAATTAAGTTCGTAACTGGAGGTACCATTGTATCTGGTCCTAGGTGACAACACTGCAACCTAATGCCTCTGTTCAATCGCTGCCACTTCAGCTGATTAAAGTCCTGCCAAGCCTCCACTGAGGCTTCCTGTTCTACAGGAAGGTCAGAGGGGACAGTCAGCATTCCTGTTCCCCTTTGCAAAGTGACTGAAGTTGGGGTGGAAATGGGAGGTTCCACCCCCCCTTCAACCCTGGTTCCCACAATTCTGCCCCTTTCCTCTGTTTCTTCCTGTTCTGTTGGAGCCTGATCCCAGCAGCACTGCAGGGCACATGACAGAGGGCAAGAATGCCAGCTGGAGTCTTCCATGTCTTTCAAAAAGCACTTCCTCCCTTTTTTCCCTTTGACCTGCCATTACAGGTGCTGACTCCTTGTATACAAAGCAGAACACTCTTAATCTCACGCTATTAGATGCACACTCATTAACGTGTTATAAAAGAAATACTTGAGGAATGACTGGATTGTTGTATAAGCTAGTACAAGTGTATACAAGGGAAGGTTTTTGCTACAGATATAAAAGGTGGGCCTCCAGGCTGCTTGGCTGTGCCACAAGATCTGGGCACTCAGATAGTCTGGATATCTTCCAATCTACTTGCCAAGTTTGAGGCACATTGGGGAAATCTTGTGACTGAGTTCAATTCTTACGTTAAGATTTCTATTAAACCTGATACTACACACCTTTCTTTCCCCCATTTCCGGGTTGCCATAGAACATGTTGGATGCTCCTATTGTGTAACAAGAACCAGCAACTACAATTTGCACTGCCATACTTGTATCCAAGTATTATGTAAAGTCTTATGGCTTATCCACAATTCTTCTTGCAGGACCGGGCATCAGACTTCCCATACCCCAACCTGTATAATGAGAGACCACAGAGACTGGTTTGGGGTCAAAACAGGCCACAACTTTATTGAATACAGATGAAAGAGGCTTGGCTTGGGCATGGGGCAATCTAAATACTTCTGGCCCGCCCGCTGGAAGTGACGCGTGGCCAATCCAGGCAGAGGTTCCTAAGACTTACATCCAATAGGGTGACCCCCACAAGGACCACTGTCTGAGGGAGTACCTTTGGTCCTGGTCCAGGCCACTCCCCCCAGATCCCTTTAACGGGATACCCCAACGTTTGGAGGGTCAGGCGGAGACTACAACCTCCCCTCCATCCAAAACAAAGGATTGCCCCAATGCCCAACCGCCCACCGAGCAAATGCTCACTGCCAAACCACTCATATCTGCATCCATGCCCTATTGCCTTCAATCGTATATCTCAACCAAATATTGTTTCCTGCTAAGGAAAGATGCATGCCATCAGGCCGAAACAATGCCTCATTTGACAATGTGATATTGTGGTGGCAAACTACCCAACCACCACTGGAGTATGTGCTGCCTCACTGCACAATTAGGCTTTTTCCGAGCTTGGTTAATACCCGCTGGGTCCGGGTTGTGCCATTGTCATCTCTCAAGCATCTTGGACCACCCCAGGCTTATGGAGAGGTACAAGTTGTGCAACTTCTGCAAGTCCTCAATTATGGCTCACGTTAAACAATGCTCTTTCATTGGCCCAAATCGTTTTCCCCCAACTGGATGAGCAAGGCATCCGGGGTGTGTGTGAGTGTGTGTGTGTGTGTGTGTGATTCAATTCTTGACAGGATTAATGGCATAAATGCAGGCCACTTCATGCCTTGGCGGCCAAACTAGTAAATCAAGATGTTAGACGGGAGCTCAAGCACAGCTCCAAGGCCAGTGGTGATGGCGTGCATCCGAGCCCAATGCACAATACTGTGACCGCTAATCTAGATATGCTTGTTAGAAGAACCTGCAAAGAAATTGTGATAAAGTAGGTTGTGAGTTATTGATGCTGGCTGCGTATATACTTCCTGTAGGTCTCTGACCGCCACATGCCCATGGCCTTGACAGAAGCACCCCAGCATCCTAGACAGAAGCACCCCAGCTTCAAGCTGTGCTGGCTGCCCCAGTTCTGAATGAATGTGTGGCATACTGCTGAGCTTGCTGGTAATTGCCTTACACAGGGCCCTAGAGAATTGATTCCTGGCCAGGGGGGACCCATCCTTGTGCATAGGCGCCGACTCCATGGGGCCTGAGGGGGCCCGAGCCCCCTCAAAAATTCGTTTGGGGGGGCTCCGCCCCAATAATCTCAGGCGCCCCTCCAGCAGAGCGCCACCGCCGTCCCTCCCCCAGCCCAAAATGCACAGGGTCGGGCTGCATGCCTCCTGCCCTCCCTCCCGAGCAAAAGCTCCACCCAATTTCCTTCGGAGCTGATTAATAGGCGCAGCACACTCTCCCCTATTCGCTCACGAGGAGGCGGCGCCACTTTATCTGCATATTCATGAGCTTATTTATTATTCATGAGCTTTCCCGGCCCCCCCCCAATATTTTTTATAAGTCCGCGCCCCTGTCCTTGTGAATGAAGAGGGGACCATCAACATTGGGGTACAACTGAAGAAAACGCCCAACATCCTTCACCGGGCATGGGCCCACACCCCCGAATGTGGGAAGGTGAACTGAAGCACCTTTGGCTAGTTACTCTGTTTTTGAAGCCCAGATATTGATGTAAACAGAGGATGGGGAAAGAGAGATATTGCTAATGAGAAGCCCCAACCAGCCCCACCTGTTCTATTCAGCACAGGCACACATTCACCCACTCTAAGTGCCCCAAAGAAGGCCATGGAATATGCTGCTCTGAAGAGCCTAAACTCAAAGCAGAACCAGTAAATCAATGGCAATGATATCCAAATTTACTTTAATATGTTGAAGGTCATGGGTCTGCACTTATATGGAGCTGGGGGATTCAATCTATGCCATCCTTCCATTGCCTTCTTAACTAAGAATCCCAAGCAAGGGTCGATGGAGAATAAGCATTTGGAAAAAGAAGTAATACCAGCCGCTTGGACCGTTAAGGTCTTGGCTGCGTTGCCCATGGACCTACGATGGGCAAGGTATTGCAGAACCTGCCCTTCCATTGGTGCTGAGGGGGTGGACCTGGCACACACAGTGCCAAACTGTAGCACAGGACCCTTGTTTGAAGCAGTGGGTGTGAGGCTGCAAGTGAAGGTTTCAAATTCCTACCATGCCTTTTTATAAGATCGAAAAGCAGATGATGATGAAGTAGTAGTTGTCCTACAGCTTTTCCCTGGGGGAAACCACTCTTTACTGCTCAATCAGAATAAATAGCAATTCGGGTTTTCTCTGGATTGACATTGCTTCCCTTGGAAAAGAGTGGGGCAAGGGGAAAACCACAAGGTACGGCACAAGCAGAAGCGTGGATGAGCCCAAAGTTGGTACAAGAGCTTGGATCCCTTAACCTTAAAGGAACCTTCAGTGGGAGGGGAAACTGTATTAAGGCTGTTGTGTGAAGTTCTGAAAACAAGCAATGCTGAAACGTAGCGTGAGAAACAATGTGCAGAGGAAGAAGGCTGTAGCATATAAACTCTAATGGGTCCTGAAGAGGTCTGCAAAAGAACTTGTATACAATCTTACACAAGAGCTTGAGCAAATGGAAGAATTTCTCTGAATGTGGGGCCACTTTTCTTATGCAGTGCATTTCGACGAAGCTTTCTGATGGTGGAAGCCATGATGTTCTTATAGAAGCCCTATTATGACAGAGTCCAGGAACAAAGTCAATGCTGCCATGGCTGTCCTTGGCGTCTCCTGCTCTCCCCTCCCCTTGTGCACACCTTCCAATGCTCCAGCCCCAAATAAACTCTCTGCCATAGAGCAGCTTTCCCTCCTGCTACAACTGGGTGCCCGTCAACTGCTGTATCTCAATTTCTGTTTTTATCTCCCATAATAGTAGAATAATAATGGCTAGCTGTTTGCACGGATTACTCTGACAGTGTTCATGAATATTTACATGTGTAAATATTAAGTAGTATTAGTTTCTTCCTCTTTAAATTGGCAGGTGACCCGACATGGGGGCGTATGTCCGCCTTTCCCTGTGGCATGTTGCCATATGGCACCATTCCTTTGCTGGAGCCATCTGGATTTGATTGAGTACACATGTTCTCTCCTCTCTCCCCCCCCCCTTTTTACTGGCATCGAGCCTCTTGATTGGTTGTGCACTCTGCTTGTGGAATAATCCGCAATAATCCAAGGATGTGGGATAAAGTAATTGGTGGATGTGGGCTAATAAGTCTGGGTGCAAAGGACTCTGCCTTAGTGCAGAGAATTGGACTGGATGTCCTAGTACTAGAATTCTGTGGTTTCATACAAATATAGCTTGTTTTCTTTAAACCGCAAAAGAAGTCAGCCTTATTCCCTTTGGGGTTGTCTTTAAAGTCTGTGGCCAGCAGAGGTCAGACCTGCACTACAGAACATACCATTGAAAAGAGAATGTATTGACTTTTAGAGAAGGAGCACCCTGAAGGGAGCACACCTAGCTCCTTCCAAAATCGGAAGTCTCCACAGAGTGTGCGTTCCTTTGTCACAGTCAGAATAACTTTTTCATGGATTGAATAAAACAGGTTCCACTTAGGAGGCTGATGTTCGCAATCTCTGCCGTCAAAACCGAGATGGTGCTTTTAAAACTGCATTTCAAATAAGATGTTTTTCAATGCTTTGCATAAATTCAAACTTTTCCATTAGTGAAAGCTTGAAGAGTGTTATCAGCAAGGTTACAAAATGTGTTTACTTACAGATCTGGAAAAAGCAGCAGTGTTGAGGCATCAGATTTGTCATCTGCTCATGACTAGCAGATGGTCCTCCTCCTTTACAAGTGAGCTCCATGACTCACATGCCGTTTGCAAATCCAAGCTTGTACTCGACTGCAAAGGAGAGGGGGACATCCATGCTGCCAGCCCGTTTGATGCATTTGGTGTTTACTGATAATTTTTTCCTTAGATTTTCTGAAAGGTTGTATGTTACATTTATCCTCTGCTTTCTTTCTGGGAAGCTCAGGGAAATCCATGTGGTTCCTGCAGCTCTGCCATCCAGACAGCAACCAGATCTGCTTAGCTTCAGCAAGGATCCTCTTCTTGTAGATGCCTCCAGAGACTGTGCACTTTCCAGTTTGAGAGATACTGACTCCATCAAATAGCTTATTATTTTCAATCCAAGGACTGTCTCCCATTCCAAAACATCTCCACTCCATGAAATGTAGCATATATGCTTATTTCTATTTGTGCTCTACATAACAAATATCAAAGCATTTGAAGAAAGAAGAACACTTGGAATGTGGTAAGGGCCAATAGATAAGCATGATTTGTTATAATTTGGGAAATATAAGCAGATGTAGACACCTGGTATAGAATAGATAGGATAGAAGTTGTTAAGTTAAAGTGAGATAGTCATTCAATTTTTTAAAATGAAAAAGATCCCAATTTAATAAAGGCCAGCTCATTTTTGAACCTGCTCCTGAGCATTCAAAATACTTGCAACATCCCTATGCTCAAGAGAGAATGGAGAGCACACTTAATAAACAATCATCTGGAAATAACTGTCAAATTAGAACAGAAGCCAAATGCAACAGTTTGAGATTAATAACTTCTGGATTAATATAAAAAAGCCTTGGTAAAGTTCAGTTCCAATAGGCTAGAAGCCTGCAGTTTTCTTTGTGTTTCATTGGCTTGTTACACGGAAAGATTTTAAACCTTCGTAGTTTGTAACTGTTATAAAATGTGTATTTTTAATTTAATTCCTAGCGTAGTTCTATCAGGGGTAAAATCACTATATCAATATACTCCCCAGCAGCAGTGTTCAGGATTGCAGCTGTTACCTGTGGATATTGCGGATGCCATGCATAACTGATTACAGTACCTCCAGCGGTGGCGGTGGTATTACATTAAATACAACAATAGTGTCTTTGGGTGTCAAGAACCACCGCTTTCTGAAGCTGTTATCTGGTAGCCTCACCAGCAGAATCACACATAATGACTATTACAGATTTATTTAATCACAAGGGAGTGCTTGGCAAGGTACACAGCCATCTTCAATATTTTTTTTCCATTCCTTATTACAGTAACACAGCCTTTACCTGAGCAATCTGATCAAGGGGTGCAGCCCTATTTTAAATATGTCCCACTGATTAATTCATTCAAGTTACTGCTCCCAGTTCCAGCACCACTTTTGAGCAATTGTACTCAGGATTCGGCTGTGCTCTCTTAATGTGATTTGGCACCCAAGTTCCATGCATTTATCTCTGTGTTACCCTGTGACATTGTGATAGCATCTATTCAGTCTAAGCACTTAACAGCTAGGTCCAGAAATCTTAATATCCAAGCACATTGCCTCTGGTGGAATGTTATAAAGGGTGGCATTAAACAGCTGACCCCCTGAATTCAGTGGATCTAACTTAATCATGTTCATTGATTTCAATGGGTCTATGCTGAGTAAAGCATAGTTGAATAACACTCAGAGAAAACTGCAGTGGGTTGAGTCAAGACAGAGCTATTGCACTTAGTCCCAATAGAAATTAATGGGTCTTACTTTTCAAATTGATTTCAATGGGGCCTTAGTTTAACTTGGTGAGACTGGATCCAGCCCAATATTATTATTAGCAGAACTGTTTTTTAAAGCCCTCCCCCTTTTTGTGCCTGAAGCTTTATTAGGATAATTTAAAAATAGAAATCTTCAAAATAAACAACCCCCTATAAACCCTACTCAGTTCCAAATTCCTCCTGGATACATAACAACATCAAAGGCGATGCCAATCACACTTTGCCAAAAATGAAAATGTCTAAAGTGGTATCATATCTTTTCGAATTCTTATGAGAGGCATTGTTTTTTTACATTTGCACAGACAGAACAAATTTGCTCTATAAACATTTGTTTCTGTTGCCTGATCATGTTAAGTTTGATATCACTGCATGATGTTTTTATTTGCCATGCTTCAGTACCACTGTGGAGGCTGCAGAAGAAAGATGGTTTTCTAGCTATGGAAGGTGAACCCAAGATAACTTCTTTGCTCTTCTATAAACTACCCTGGATATATGATCATCTTTTCTGTATAGGATCTTCCTAGTGACGCGAACCAAACCTCATAGATTACTCCAAGATGTGTGAATTCAGTTAGCTTCAGACACACAATTTAGTTCACCTTTAGCATAACTAAAAACACTGTGAACATTTGAAAGTAGAATATCCCCTGCATCTAATATTATATTAATTTTACTTTAACCTGTTGGGCCTATTAGGGTCCAGGAACCACCTGGCCTTTCCCTGGCCCAACAATTGTCTTTCCCTGTTGAGTAAGGATAAGTTTTTGTGAAAATAAAAAAAAAATGCATTTTTAATGCAGTCTTCACCAATGTTTGCTCTTTTTCAGCTATTTTGTTGTGTTATTTAGGGATTTCTGTAAATTCTAATAAAAACTAACCTGATCCACAACTTCCTAATAAGCAGAACAAAGTATAATCATCCTTTGGATTTTGCAGTCATCCACATGTTGAGATACAGTTCTTGACTTTAAAATATAGCAAAATGCATGAAAAATATGTGCTTTAGGCTAAAATACATTTAGAAACATGACATTTGAGAGAGAGAGATTTTAATCATGCATAATTCTTTTTTAAAAAAACAAGTCTTTAAAGATGCATTTAAATACAATTTTTAATGCAGATTTTTTTATTATTATAAAAAAGCAGATTAATGTGGACAGGGGAGAGAACACATGTGAAATTTGCATGAACCAGAAAGAGCATGATCTATCCATCTCTGGTAGAGGATACTAGATACTAATGGAGTTATTGCTTTGTTTATGCCCATTTGAAAGGCGAGTTAGGAAGAGGGACCTGTTGACAAAAAGTCACACAAAGTTGTTTCAATTTTTTTGTATATGGAATGCGGCTACACAGACTCTCATCCAGTTGCATAGCGATAAGATGATATAAATGCAAAAAAGGGAAGGAAATAAAATACAGCTATATTCATTTATACATATCTTTCAAAACCACCCTTCATCCCAAGCAGAGCCTAAGGCACAAAAGAGCAGGTAATAAATACAATTACAAAACATAGATATTGTTCAGAAAACAGGAAGCCATATATGTTACATTTATAATGAAGGAAGGGTTCCAAACATGCTAATATGTTTGGAGCTCCCTTTAGCACTTTTGAAAAGTGAAATATCTGTTCCAAAGCACTTCAGAAGCTTGACTCAAGTGCCGAATCCAAATCACAGTTCTTCCCCCATTCACTATTATTGGGATATTCAAAAATACTAAGTAGTTTTTCTTTTTGGAAGAATTTGATGAAAGGTGCAGACATAGTACTCTGTCCAAAGTGGAAGCCTGCCAAATTACAAATGGTTCCAGGGGTTTTGTGTGTGTGTGTGTGTGTCTATGTCTATGTGCTGGGCACCTTTAAAAAAATCCTCCAAAATGAAAACACAATCTGTAACTTTTAAAAAAATGTTAGAGTTGGATGTAATATGCAGCAAAGATAGCACCTTCTGATTGGGTGAATCTGGCAATTTACAGAAAAATAACTTCAAGGATTTTGGAGCTAGACAACCTTTAAGATTTATTTGGGGGATTTATCTCTCTCCCTTCGGTTTTCTGGGCAACAATTTTATTAGGAAAATAGCAAACAGTTGCCCCTAGGAGATTAATCTGCAATAAAAGTATCTGTTTCCACATTTTAGCATTTTTCATATATGACAAGCTTGTAGAGAAACGTTTCAATTTTTGCACTTCCTGGTTTTTTTAAAAAGTCCAAATCCCCAAAGTGCCCCAAAGAAGTTAGAAGGTCCCTGCTGTGGTTTGGGGTGCCAACAACAGTCAATTTTTCCTCAATATGAAAAAATTCACTTTCCACAAAGAAAATAAAATCCAAGGTACTTGATAAGATCACAAAAGGAAATAATGTTTTTGTGAGTATTTTCGTTATCTTCCAAATAACAACAATTTGCAACCAAAAATTCAAACGTCACAGAAAACAAACCAAAGCAGCTGTGAACACAGTACGTGGTGTAAAAAAAAATGTGTTGTAATATAAAACTGAACTGCGTCCATGACAGTCAGCTGCAATGCAATACAAAGGAGCAAATCTCACTGGCATTATGATTTAAGCTATATGTTGGTAAAATGCCCTCCAAACGTTGACCAGACTCTGGTGCCCATCACCAGCAACATCTGGAAGGCTACGGTTTCCCTACTTCAGCAAATAATAGATCTGAAAATAGATCCAAGTGAAAGCTGTGAGAGATAAGAAGCTGTACACTGAGTGCTACCAAAGATGATTCTGTATTGTATAATAGTTTTGATGGTGAAACCAGGGTTCGGTTGCCTTCAGATGTTATTTCCACTGCTAACAACTGCCAGGCAGGATAAGTCTATCAGCAGCTAAAGACTACAGTGGCTATGTTCTACCTCCAGCATCAGAGCCAGCATGTCTTTGAATACCAGTTGCTGGGAATGGTTTGCAGGATTCCCATGGGCATCTGGTTGGCAACTGTGAGAACAGTTGCTGGACTAGAAGGGCCATTGGCCTGATCCAGCAAGTTCTTCTTACGTTTTTATGCTCTAGTGTTTGAGCATGTAAATGTTTCTTTAATAATTAGCAAGAGCAAAAATTATCCTCCCAATCCCATTTCTGCACAGCATTTACAGAGGTGTATATATTCCACTAGCTTGGAGTTTCCAGTCCTGTTTTACGTGCCAGCAGTAATTGCTATGCTGCACAAGCTTTTACTCACGCTATCAGATAATGGCAAATATTTGTACAAGTAACATTTGAATCTTGTTTACTAGGGTACTTTCTCCAGGCTAGGATAACTTGCCCCTTTTTATAGCTGAAAGGGCCCTTTCACAAGCCCACTTGATCCCATGAATATCGGAGAGAAAAGTCACTAACCTGATGACTCTTTCACTACAAAATGTTCCCATGGACTGGTCTCAACCGAAGCATCAGATAGATTTTGTCTGTCAGGACTTGCTGTAAGAGTTACTCAGCACTACAAAGTGTTTGCTATGTAAATAGGTTTATGACACTTCCTCAGAAGAAGCCCAGTGGGGAAATGTGCCATGTCAATGCAAGTCAACACAGCATATGAAATACTCCTGAACACATTTGATCAAACGATTTCCGTGTACAACTCAAAACACTTTTGCATATGGGAGCAAAAATGCCAACTTTTCCACCTCCAGCTTTAATACCACAGGGCTGGGGGTTGAGTGGGAGAGTTCAGGACTGCTTGCTTTACACTGACAATGGAAAAATTTGACCACGGAGGAGATAAATGAGTTTCCAGCACCTTTTTTTCTCACGTATGTGCTGGTTTGACTTTGAAGCAAGAAAAAGGCAGTTTGCTTGCTTAAGAAAAGACACTACCAAGCACAACCTCCACTTCTAGGATTTACAATCATGAATTTGATAGCCAAAATGAAATTCATGACAGAACAACAACAACAAAAAGGATTGTTCTCTCAAAATAGCACTCATTTTTTTAAATGAAACTATACATGTTAGAAATTTTAAATATTTCAAATTTACGCTTTACATACTATACAAGACAGTTGTTAAGTATATGGTAATTATTTTGATGATATCTAATTTGGAGTTTGTATTTTCTGAGTATCTTCTTTCAGTATGTACAGGATCCAAAGCCCCAGATCCTTAGTCCACGAAGCTTCCATTTTAGCTATCATTATTAGCAGCCAGTAAGAGAAATTGAAGCTTAGTAGACAGGTGGCAAATGCTAGGAAATACCAACGCAATGCAATCCATGATCAGTCCAACATAGCTTCAGAAGAATTTGCAAATTATTAACTTTGAGCATGTTCTGTCCATCTGTGTCTCCAGGTCATTGGAGCTGACTCAGAATTCCACTTTCAGTTAAAACATATCTTTTGAATTTTTTATTAAAACAATTGTTGCTTTCCGCCACGATTATATGTATTATGTGCTGAAAATATCCAAATTTTGCACCAGGAATCTCCAGAAATCTATGTGTACATTCCATACATTTAAAGCATATTTACACCCAAAGGATACTGGAAACTGCAGTTGGTTCTGGGAATTATAGCTCTGTGAGTGGTTAAAGTTTCCAGGGTTATCAGGGAAAGTCATGCTTTTTAAATGGGTGTCAAATGTAGTGTGTAAACTCCATACCACAACATTTGGTTGTAGGTCCCAATTGTTCAATTTATATATAGAAAGTGCCTAAAAGGGTGGCGGGGGGAGAGAAACTGAGCAAAGAAACAGAAAAGATGCCCTCTTTTCTTTTTGGCTATTGTTTTTAAAAACAGTATTAACAGCATTACAAAAATGACCAGCAGTCATGGAGTCTGCACTTGCTCTTGTTGCAGGATGTATCTCTATTAAACTTTTATTCTGTTGTACACACCTAAAAACATTCACTATTCACTCTAATGATATAACTGATGGAATGTTAGACACATTAACTATTGATCCCAATTTTCCTGTACTTGTCAGGAAGACGTCTTGCATTGCCTCTGATATTTGTATAAGAAATAAAAGCTGACCATGTTGCATTAAAGGAGTCCTGTTTTATTTTTCCACAGATTAAGAGAAGCTGGTGGGTTAATTTTTCTGCCACTATAGAGTGTGTGTGTGTGTGCGTGTGTGTGTGTGTGTGTGTGTGTAAAAACTAGCTTGGTTTTTTCCAGTATTGTGATACCATCAAATATGCCACAAATGTTAATAATTTTTAAAACACTGTCCCCTACAAAAATACATCTGTAATTTAGGATGTTTGCATATGTTTTTACCTGTTACTTTAGTCATTTCTTTTACCAACCACACCTGCCTCTGAAAAGAGGGATAAAATTTCTGCTTTGCTTGAAAGTCCACTGGCATTCCTGCTACACAGTCATCCAGTCTGTAGTGCCATCTATGCAACATTTATGTGAGTTCCCTCTCACTAGGAGCACCCAGAGAGGTTTGGTTTGGTTTATATTTCTGCAGAAGAGCTGATAGTATCTGGTATCAGGTGAGAGCAGCTGGCTAGGGTGAGATTCTGACGGGTGGTTAGAGAGAGTTGGCTGTCACATATTAAAAGGGTGGGAGGAGAGAATTGAGATTGTTTGGGTGGAGAGATTCTTTTGGTGCCTGGCATTTTGTGAGGAATATTATCTTCCTGTTGGTGAAGCTGTGTTCTAATGAGTGATTAAAGTATTATAGGAGGTCAGTGGTACAGTATTTCGGAGCCAGTGGTATGTGGAGTAAGGGCGGGTTGTCAGGGCATGTGGGTGTAGGGAATTTGTTGCATGGTGGGGTCTGAATAGTGTGGCTGAATGTGTAAATGGGGAGTGGTTGGGTGAGTATTGTGTTGGTTGGGTGCTCAGGAGTCAGGACACAGAGCAGGATGGCAGGAAGGCCACATAAGAGGGATTGCGGGATGGAGTGGGTTTCCCTTGCCATATTAAATTCCATTGCTGCATATTTTTAGTGCCTCCTTTAGATGACTCTCCCCACCCCCAATTCTCTTAAGCCTAAATATGCTGCCTGTAGAACATTCAAATAGTATAATAGGTTTTTTTAAATTGCCCTTCATAGCCATTTTCAGCTTGCAATACTAATTTTGCAATGCGCATCAAAAGTCTGTTAATATTTTCTCTCATTGTTGGGTTAGAGATAGAATAGTGTGCCAGCTGAATGCATAGCCATCTTATTCCCACATGCCTCAGATTGTGTTTTATTCAGCGCTCAAATAGTGTTTTGCTGGTAGATAAACATCTTTAAGTCTATAGCCCTCTGTTTTGCCATTCTTAGAATGGATGGGTTTTATCTCTACTAAAAAAGAGAGAGAGATAGGGATGATAGAGAAAAGATTTCTGGTCTTATGGACTGCTCAGCAAACATGTCATCTTGCACTCTCACTCCAAAACTGAAGTTGGAATCACTCACCAGAGCCTCAGTAGAATGCCTCACACGCTCACCTCCAGCATCCCTGGTTTCTGTGACTATGCCCTACGCCAATGCAAATATTCTTATTCCCATGCTTATCTCTCAGGCTGTGGTGTGTGATTTGGGCTTATTGTCCGTGGCTGACGTGTGAAGGGAGTCCTGGTACAAAGGACTTTGATAGTAAATATTTAGTTTGCCTGTAAATGTTAAGAAACTTTGTGAAAATAATATTATCTTAAAACCCTAATAGTACAGTTACAAGTAATAGATGGTTAGTATTCTGTGCCTTTGCTGTACATAGCTGGGACAAAACAGCACGTACCTTGTTTCAGCATAGTATGGAACGTAAGGCACAATGTTTAACAAGATATCACAAGGCTATCTACAGCACTGACTGCATGTACTACAATTTATGAGTTCAACTATAGGGGAACACCCCCACCCAAGAACCCAACATCTACTGAAAGTCTTGACAGAGACAAGACATTCAGATAGATCATTTATTGTTATGGTCAGTACAGGGTTGAATTAGGTAGGCCCTGATTTCCCAAGGGATACTCTTAACTGTCTCCCCTGCTAGTATTAATTTGAGAGATTACATCAGTGATCCACAAATGCACTTGCCAGCTCATTGACAGTACTTACATTTTTCATCCTGCAGAGTGATAGAGGAGCCAAATGACCATGTGTTGTCAGGCTGAAAACCTCTGCTCTGCTCAGGATTGGGCTGTCAGCATGGCAACAGGAGGAGGAGCTGGCGAGGGACCCTGAAAATGGAAATGCTTGCAGCACATACGCTAGTAGCCTCTATCTATCTATCTATCTATCTATCTATCTATCTATCTATCTATCTATCTACCTATCTGGCATTCCTTTCACCGCTTTAGTTCTGATTATAAGTCTAGAAATTATCTTACTGTTGCAGGCATTATTGCAATAAGATTAGATTTAACAAACAGCTGGCTATTAGAAAAGAATGGTTGGCTACTAAACTCAGCCACAGTTTGTGGGACCCTGGTGACCATCTTATACTCTTGTGACCGTCTCCAGGCACAGATTCCATTCCTCTCATTCTATTCTGCATTTCAACCTCTAGCTGACATTTCTGTGGTATGCATTTGCATGACTTAGCAGGAATCTGAGCTCCTAAAAAGTCTGCAAGGTAAGCTGTGTAAGTTTTAAACTGGCGATAACTTGATACTGATATCTGGCAGTGAAATCAGATGTAACACTTCCAGAGCAGCAAGGCCAATATGAAAGCTCTCTCATTGCATTCAATGCAAACATGTCATTCATCTTCTGGGGTAAACACCACAGGAAAGAGGGCTTTGCAAGTTTACATCAGCAGTTGGCTCTGGATGGTCCTGATTGGCTGCAATCTGTGATGTCACCAATCTGTAATGTCAGGAAAAGACTCCTCTCTCCAAATATATAGAATATTTTTGTATCTTTTACATAATCTTTATTTATAGATTTTTAAAAATACAGGCAGAGACCATTTTGCACGTGTTCAATTGATGGTCGACAGCCAGTGCATGGGTCGTTTGGACCCAGAAGAGGGCAGAACAGTGGACATAACAAGGCGTAATATGGGTGGGGTGGGCTTATGCACACTCCACTGACATGCGTGTGACCCAGGAATACAACCCCTGTGCAAATTGGGGGTTGCTTTTAGTCACAACTATGCCATTAGCTTATAGGAATCAGCATCAAATATTCAATAAATTTCAATTTCTTCAGTGATGGCAAACTAAATTGTGTCATAGGAGACCCAATGATTTGAATGAGTTTACTGTCTGACTAATATTGACTATCATCCACAGTCTCCAACTTTAGAAAGAAAAATCCCAACAAAATCCTTTGCTCACTATAACCCCTAGCCATTTCCAACGGAACTATTCAGATAGTAGTCCCAATGTCTAACTGATACAGTAATGTTCTTCCATCATTTGGTATATGACCAAATATGGCTTTTGTTGATTTAAACTATGTACAGTAGTACCTCAGGTTAAGTACTTAATTCGTTCCAGAGGTCCGTTCTTAAATTGAAACTGTTCTTAACCTGACGCACCACTTTAGCTAATGGGGCCTCCTGCTGCTGCCACTGGAGCACAATTTATGTTCTCATCCGGAAGCAAAGTATTTAACCTGAAGCACTATTTCTGGGTTAGCGGAGTCTGTAACCTGAAGCGTATGTAACCTGAAGCGTATGTAACCCGAGGTACCACTGTACATATCAAATCTATCAATACAAAGAAGCTAAAAATCTAACATCTTTGTTTTTTCCAATGTGACGGTTCAATTTTATACTTTCTAAAAAGTTTATTTTTAAAATTAGTAAGGGAGTAGAAGTCCAACTATGTCTGATGTACGCCGTGTTGCTTACACCTGGTTTGTGTAGTAAGTGGAATATGCTGTGTCAAAGAGTGAAAAATGGCTTGTATCGTTGTAGACTAAAACGAGGTCTACTATTTGAGAAATGCAGAGAGCATGCTGTTTATTTAGAAACAAGCATATGTGCTTCTATTTCTGATAATGAAGACAAGAAATTTGCCTGGAGGCAACTGCTTTTATTGGTTGATTTTCTTACAGTGAATGAGAGCTGGTTACCTTTTGCAAAATACTCTGCCAAGGCGGGACATGGCTTTGTATTGGAAAAACAAGCTGAGAAAAGTATCAACAGACATAAATAGAACAGCACTCACAGTGCATTTTTAAAGTGTTGCACCCTCCGTGCAACATCCACTTTTCCATGGCATTTTATAGGATCAGCCTTTTAATGAGTCTGGCTGTATATTTGTTCCATAAGTTTAAAGGAATAAAAAGAGATGCAAGTGTAGGATTCTTTGTAGAGGATATGTTCAAGTCAGCTGGTTTGAAAGCACATGCCCATTGTTCTGCTGAGGGCTAGTTTTGGGTGAAATGTGATTGGCTCCCTTACAAATTCAGCATGGAAGAAATTCCATTGTCAGTAAAAGCCTTATATAGTAATACTTCAGAATCAACATCTGTGTTTTCTGCCAATACACTATTTCTCAAGTCTTCCTTTCCCTTCCACACCCATATGAATTCATTGGAATGCAGGGAGGGGAAAAACCTTCCACTGACTCATTAGAGTCTGCCATGTAATTATCTGCAATTAAAAAAAGGTACTGTCCCAAACCACCATGTGCAATTTGGCATGTTCCTAAAAATGATAAACTGAGCCCTTGGAGCAAGACAGTAATACAAATTTCCAAAAATTTCTCTGCAACACATCAGGTCTTTTTTCTTTCTTTTAAAAAACCAGTGTTCTCCCAATGAATGGGGGAATCATATTGGCAGAGGGACACCCCAAATTCTGGACTATGAGAAGTAATGCACAGCTAATAAAATCAATAGGAATTTCAAAGAGTGTTGTAAGCAGTCTTTTTGATGGGGAAAGGGAGGAGACACAGGTTTCTGTTGTCATAACATGTTCAGTTTTACATGTAATACTAGTGAACAGTAAAATGAAATATAGATGAATTCACAGCCAATGGTACATCAGGGCTAGATATAGGACTGTTTTTGAACTGATTCCACTGCTCCACAATACAGGGAGTTCTTTTCTTCCTTACTTTTCAGCGTTTTCAGCCAATGATCTTGTAATAACAGTATCCCATGGCAAGCAATGTTTTGGAGTTGGGGTTAAAGGATGTGGGGAAGGGGGGTGTAGGATAACAAGCTCCAGTGGGGCTCAACAGCATCAGTTACCCAAAAAAAGTAATGAAGTGCTGGCACTGTAGCCAGGTTATTGGGGCCCTGAATATGGTCCACCAACTGGGAGATGGCCACTCCTCCTTTGTCACTTTGAGAAATATTGACATCACCTAATTGCTCAGGAGGAGACAATTTCCATGCCGTTGCAGAGTGTATGCAAACAGATTATGAACTCTTTGTGCCAAGTGAAGAAAAAACATTTTTTGTTTTTTGTTTCGTTTTTGACATCCCAAATGATGAATAAGATCACATTTTACACTGGTGGCAGGGACTACTGTAATAACTGTCTGAACTCAACCCACCAGTATGTATGTTTTAAAAAGGGAAAGGCTTCATCAGTCAACACAAGCTCTTTGGAAACAACCTAGTTAACTGTCTGGGCTCTTCTGAGTCTCCATACCTTAGTCAGTACCTGCCTCCATCAGGGTTGGGTACACCTTTGAAGCTCTGGAAATGAGATAGGCTTGGTTCCTTCCAGCACTGCAAAGTTATTCATTAACCACAGAACCTGGTTCTGCATCAGAACTACATTAATGCTGCATGCTGTAATGACACTGAATTAATACAATTCCTATATGTTATGCTTCCTTTTGAATCTGAAGTACTGCCACAATTCGTTCCTTAGTAACAGAGCTCAAGTGCAAATAGAAATTGGCTTTCCAAGGAGAAGCTGCTGCCTGTTTGCATTTGGGCATAATTGGGCATGTGCATTTCCCTTCTATTCCAGGCAATGTGCATCAACTGGGAGTTCATATTGCCCTAGTAAAAAAAAATTTAAAAAAATTGTGGTGTTGCAGCCTAGCAAAATGTCTCCCTCTGGTATAACTTCAGTCTGTGGTGGAGCATTCTACTATCCTTCCCTGTTCTGGTGTCTTCCAAACATTTTGGACATGGCTGTTCTGGCTGGGACTGGCAGGACCTGTAGTCCAAAACATCTGGAGAACACCAGATTGGAAAAGCTGCATTTTATATATATATATATATATATATATATATATATATATATATATATATTGCTGTGAGTGGTTCTAGCAGGGAATTGCATGAACCTCCTGCATACTGCAGCTCTGAGTCATCTGAGGGAGGGGCAGTCCCTCCCTCAGTGACTCATCACAGCAGCATGCAGGTAGCTGTGCAGAGCAGAACTCTTTTTAATTGAATCACAGTGTGGCACTTTGATTGTCTGGAGTCCAACCGACTTGAGTTACTGTTTTATTAATAAAACTTGTTTGTGTAAGGCACAATGCATTTACATGTGCCATTTGAATTGGGGGGCAGGCGAAGGGGAAGGAAGGCCAGCGGATTCCTTTTGGGGTTGGAGGGAAAGCAATTTATGGGGAGCGGGCTGCATCAAGGGAAAAGAGCAGTTCATTCCATGGTGGGGCAATAAGGGGGAAACAATTACTTCAAAGCTGGAAGGAATTGGGGGGAAAGAACAATTAAATCTGAGGATGGCAAGAGAAGGAGAAATCTGTTACTCAGAGAGGGTGAAAAGGAGCAACAGAGTGATAGAGAAGAGACCTGAAGAGGAATGACCGCTGGGAGGAGCCCAGAGAGAAGAAATGCCATGGTGTACCTGCAGCAGCAGCAGCAGACATTTTCATCTGCCCCACCTGCAACAAAACATGGCTCTCCCATATCAATCTCCCATATGGCTCTCCCATATCAATCAATCTACAGCCACAACAAGCACTCTAACCTTCCAGCAGTTTAATTTTGACCCCCATAGCCTCACTCCTCCATTGTCTCCCAAGACAGATGGATGTCAACAACAGTAGCTATGCACACTCACATCCACATACCCTTCTCTGTCATCCATCCATCCATCCAAGCAACCAAGAGTCATTATTAGAGTTCAGGGATATGTTCCAGCAAGGAAAAAATAACCAAGGAGGGTATGATGTTTATATATGTTGGAAGCTGCATTATATATGTTGGAAGGAGCAGGATTCAGATGACTTGGAGCATTTTCTTGTTCATATTCATTAAATGCCTACATTAACAACTTCATGTAAATTGAAGTGTTTTTTTTCAAGGAGAAGAAAAACTAATCTCACACTTAAGGAACATTACTTTTAAAAATAGCTTGTTAAAATGTAGGGAAGATATTCAAATGAGACCACTTTCACAGCTTCCATTTAGATGTGTGTGTGGTCATACATTAGTGCTGTTCATATAGAGAACGTTCCCATATAGCTCTATAGCAGCTTTTATTAGTAACTTTTGAGAACAATAGACTAGGACACTGTTGGCTAACCTGACACACACACACACACACACACACACACACACACACACACACACACACCAGATTGGGCTACAGCTTGCCTTTGGCTATGCTGGCTTGGGCTGATGGGAATTGAAGTATAATGGCGTATGGTGGTCCATAGGTCCCCCTGTCCCTGAAACAGTGTTCACTATCACATTTGTATTGCTTATCCCATGATAGCTTGGCCATCTTATTACTGTATATATCAAAGCTGATTCTTTATTGCCTAGAAAATGTGCACTGTGTGAATCTGGAAGGAGTTATGGCATATGAATAGGGCACCCTTGGAAAGTGGGAATAGATTGGTGGGAAGGGGGAGATGGAGAAAGCTAGATGCTGCACGCAGCATTGTTGGAATGGTTCCTATCCCTTTGTCCCTCTGCTCCCAAAGCCTTTCTGGAGGTTTGTGGGCCTTCCTGAACAATGCATGGAAGGCTGCTGAGGAAGAAGGAAATCATGGACAGATCCCTTTCTCACTTGGGTCAGTTACAGGTAGCTGTGTTGGTCTGCCATAGTCGAAACAAAATTAAAAAATTCCTTCCAGTAGCACCTTAGAGAGCAACTAAGTTTGTTATTGGTATGAGCTTTCATGTGCATCTGAAGAAGTGTGCATGCACATGAAAGCTCATACCAATAACAAACGTAGTTGGTCTCTAAGGTGCTACTGGAAGGAATTTTTTTTAAATTTTGTTTCATTTGGGCCAGTTATCCACCCTCCCAATAGCCCCCTGAGCCCCGCCCCACATTCCTCAGGAGGATCTCTTGACTTGCTGGAGATTCTTTTCAGTGGCCACAGGGGCTGCAAGAGGGAGGGGTGGATGACAAACTTTCCTTCTATGAACCTCCTTAAATTAGGATCCAAGCCATCAATATTGCTTATGCACTTTACACTTTGGACATTTCATATTAGAAAGCAGGTATGAAGAAACTCAAAATGAAAACTATGATATAACAATTGCCCACATTTTCCAGCCAAACCTCTGCTCCCTCTTCTTTTTCAGACTCCTTTTTGAAACCCTGGCGAGCCTCTTGAGGTCCAATGGACCAATGAAAGGTCTGATCTAAGGCCACATCCTAAGATTTGAGCTTGTTGGTAGAGCAAGTAACTGTATTTCAGTCATTAGTATTGTTGCAATCTGACAACAGTAGTGTGCAAAGTAGAATTGCCCTGTGTTTCAATTATGTCACTTTTCATTGTGTTTATTTCTCACTGGGAGCAGGTTTATGTGGAAACACTGCCTGAACTTGCTGTTAGAATTGGGAACAGCTGCCAGATCATTCCAAAACAGAAGTGATTTTGAGCAAGGCAATTCAAGGATTATAAAGTAAGATAATTAATGAGGGAAATCTTTCACCAAGTATGGTTCTTACATAAACAAAAGGAGGAAACTGTCATGTATTTCTGTGCAAAGGGATCTTTAATCCAAACAGAAAAAAAAATGTTTTGAGATATACAGTTCTAACTAGTTGCAGAATTCCTTCAAGTTAAAAACAAACATGCACAGGTGCCTTGGGGAAAGATGAGGTAGGGAGTAAATATTCAATGAGATACTAACAACAGTCCAGAAAAGCATACTGCTCTGAACAATATTGCTATAACTGGAAAATGTTCAATAAAATTCTGGGATTTCCCCCCTCCAAGCACAGGTGCAGTTACCTAGAGGCTTGGCCTCAGCTATTTGACTCTAGAAATCTCCATTCCATCTGGGAAGGTGAACTAAGGTAATCCTTAGATAACCGGAACAAGAATTCCTTACCACAACAAGCATGAACAGCTTCATTAACTATGAACCCCAAAATTGGGTATCCCCTCCAAGGAGCTTCACCTTCAAGTCATTCATTGCTCTTTCTTTCTTTCCCTCCATTTCTGGCTTTCCGTCTTCCTTCCAATTGGCCCTCTGTTGTTTTTCATACCCAATCTGCCAAGCACTAGGTCCTATCCCTGCAGGTTAATTGTCCATTCACAGGGAGATCCACAACCATTAAGAAACATTCTTTTGTCAAATCCCACACTCTAATCAAGCATCATCATGGCAACAGCACAGTGATAGAACCATTCACAGTTACCAGACAACAAACTCACAATAGCTGTTTTACTTAACAGCAAAAGAACCAGAGGAGGAGGAACGATGTCAGCAATTTCTCTTGGGGCTGTTGATGTTTTATGGGAACAGGCCATTGACTGGTCATATAATCAAAAAGCAGGAATAGTTAGGGGTGATTTGAAGGGGTGCTCACTGATGGCAAACACAGATGCACCACTATTGACTAGCTAGTCCTCTTTTAAAGCCATCCAAGCTGGTGGCCATCACTACCTCTTGTGGGACTGAACTCCATAGTTTAGTTATGCACTGTGGGAAGATGTCCTTTGTTTTGTCTGTCCTGGATTTTCCAGCATTCCATTCCATTGGATGTATATCAGTTATAGCATTATAGGAGAGGTTTTCTCCCAATCCACTTCCTCCACACTATCCATAATTGTAAACACCTCTAGCATGTCTAATCTTACTCACCTTCTCTCGTCTTTCCTCATAGTTGCTCCATCTGCTTCATTACACAGTGTCATCCTCACAGAGTAACTCAATGGAAAGAGTAGGTGGTTTGGGTTGCTATGTTGTGGCCTCACAATGACTACGGCAAGGAGCCTCTTCAACATGTGATTTCCAGATTCCAGCTTCACTGGCTAGCCATCAATTTAAGATGCCGCCTTATACCAAATGAAATCATTGGTCCATCTAGCTCAGCAGTAGCCCTTCAGGGTTTTAGGCAGTGGTCTCTCCCAGCCCTACCCAGATATGCCAATTTCTAGGTGTAATTCCAAGTGCTGCTTCTGACCTATAAATTCCTACAGGACCAGGTTAGCATCCAGTGATAAAACACTATACAGAGATGCTGTGGCTTCAGTAATATGGCTTGCTGTTAGGGTTGATAGTCATAGGAAGGATGTCTTATTAAAAAATAAATAAATAAGCAGATACAACAATAGTACAATGCGCTTCAGAGTAACATACTGCATGAAGAAGAGAAAGTTCCATAGAGATTTTGCAACCATTCCATTCTTTCACATAACTTTTTTTTAAGGATCTAGTAGGAGAATGGAAACCAAACCACACCCTTGTTTGCCAAGGGACACCCTGTTTGCCACAGAATAACTCAGCCTGTGTGAACATAGGCTGCAGATGCAAACCTGCTGCAAGGAATGCAAGCCGACCTGCAATGTCAATGAGATTTCAATAACCTTAGCAGTTAGGTTGCTTAATATTTGGCATCCCCAGTTATGAAGATCTAAATAAATATTGATCTTGTCTTCACTAGGAATATGTTTTGATGATGATATACCTTCCACTAGTGCTATCTTTAATGGCTGCTTCCTACCAAGTGTATATCGAACAGGCATGCTATCAAGCCATTAGCAAGCACTTAGACCAAAGCTTGGCACCAACCTGAAGCCACTTTCACAAGCAACTCTTAAATTCATTTTTGCATTTCCTGCAATTGGTTGGTGTGTGTGTGTGTGTATGTGTGTGTCCCAACAACATACTCAAGTGCTGTGACACCCAATGGGCATGCAGAATCACCAAAGCAAAACTCTATCAATCCCTTCAAATTCCTCAGATGCCCAAGGAATTTATACATTCACTTCAAGTTTCATTTCTAACGAAATTGAATGGCAACTTGCTCTGCTGCTGCTTCCCTGTAGTGTCAGTATATTTTATATTTGCAGCCATGATGAGCCACCGGAAGCAAAGGACAGTAAAATAAAGATACACAAATCTCTTTTTTATCTGACACATTAGAAAATATCTGGGTAGGCAAAGAACAGCAGAGCCTTTTGTACTGTAGTTATGTCCTATAATCCCATCAACAGTTTGAAGTGGCAGGTGGTGAGATAAGATCACACTGGATGAAAAGCATTAATTCTAGTCCTCTTGGAGCGAGATGCCATCCCAAATGGTCCAGGATTCATTCTGGGATCCATGTGTTTTGTCCTGAGGTGGAACAGATAGTCCAGGAGGCAGGCTAGCTAACAAGTAGTCTGGGGTGATAACAAGAACTAGGGTCAACCAGCAGGACAGTCCAGAGGCAGGAAGTTGATACAGGTCCAGAGTTTACAAGAAACAAGTGGCTAGGATACAAGGCTTGCAGGACCATGGACAGATCACTAGGTGCAAGGAACTTTCTCTAACAGGTCCCAACTCCATACCTCTTATATCCTTCATGGCCCAGTCTTATACCTTTTCCAGGCTGGGATGTGGAGATCCTTAAAGGAACAGTCTTCAGGGCTGAAGCATAGAACTTTGCACCTTTTCTTTTCTTTACCTGGTGCAGTTTCTGCGCCAGTGAACAGCAGGCATTGGAAAGCAAAGTGTCCAGAGTGGTGGGACTTGGTTTCTCATAGAGGTCAGTCTCACAAAGAACTGTCTCTGGGAGTGGTTTGGTATCATAGGTTTCAGTCCATTAGTCTCATACTTGAGACCAGGGACTGAGTCTTATTCCAATGTGGGGTTTATGGGAAAGAAGGACTCAGTTCCACCTCTTCTAGGACAACTACCATCTTCTGTTCAGAGTCAAAGCCATGGAACCATGATGCCTTCAAAACCTCGTTAGGAAGTTCTCCGGTGGGTGGGTGCGTGAATGCCATTTCAGTGTGAGGAAGGGAACCCCCTCCCCCTCCAGATCTGCAAAGCCAGCCAACAGCCTCTGGAAATTTATTGTCCCAACAAAATCTGGGTCTGAATAATACCCACAACTGTATTGTGTGGCTACCAATACAATATATTAAAGATAGTAGAAAGGCAAATATGGAGACCAGCTAATTCAGGAGATGCAGGTCTCTGTTCTTTGTGCGGCACAAGTCTCCCCAAAACTTGCCCCCCCCCCCGGCTTCTAGGGAGCAGTGGAACATAGTGGTGAGTAACCCTACCTTGCAAGGCAGCACAATCCAAGTCCTAACATTATTTTAAGGAACAAACTGCAGATTGCAATGACCAAATCCATCACAGCATGCTTTACTCCCAACTGGATTGCTGGCCTGTCCTCATTCTTTGCCCAAGGCAACTACAAACTAGCACACATGTGCACACACACACCCTACGTATGGGAGATACAGTTTTCACATTCCATTATTATAATCTATCCTGACTCCCATGCATTAATTACCTTTCCTGACAAGAATTTTTCTCATGACACATAACTACCCCTGAAGGCAAGTTGCATAACACTTCACTGTGCTCGCTACTTGATGTTTATACAGTCTTAAACCTTAAACCCTGTTGAGCTCACACAGTTAGTAAGCCACTTTTGGCTTCTGCCTCTACCAAACTAAACTAAACTAAACTAAAATAAAATAAAAGCACAAGTGCCACTAATCTGGAATCATGTTCAAACAACCTCTTCTCTGTGTCTGGGGAAACTGAGGGAAGGAACGTTTTCTGTCCTGCTGCACTGGGTGGCAACATGCGCTGGCTCAAAGCTGAAGCAAGGCAAAATGTAAATGAGAAGCATGGCATATCTGCTCATTTTCAACAGGTTTACAGCCTAGACCTTTCAGAAACCTGACATCTACAATAGCCAGCAGTGTCAAAGCAATGGCTTTAAACACAGTTCATTTTAAACAGATATAACAAATCTACATTGACATTAAATTTAATAAACCAAAGATGTTGAATTTATCTTGTTCTGACAAGGTGGTTATGGAGTAATTCTATGTCTCTGAAAGGGAAAGTCTTTGCTAAGAGACTTGTTTCAGCTGCAGCTCTGTTATAATGTACCTAGGTGCTCAGGTGAGGCCTAATATGAATATATTAGAATTCTTCAGAAAATAAGAGGAGCAGGTGAATGCAAACATGAGCTGCAGGTAGATTTTCTGGATTTAGGCCGAAATCACATGAACATTTCAAATCACTTTAATTATTACTTGGGAATGTTCCTTATTTCTATTAATGTACATTAAAACCATTCACAAGTTATGCTTTTCCTGGTTTAAACCTTATTCCTTACACCCCTCCAGATAATGTAGGAGGACACTGTGCTACTCAGAGCCAGGTGCTGGCTGATGGTGTTCTGCAAACTAGTCTCAGGTACAATCCCTTAAAATATTGTGTCTGCCTTTCTGTATTACCTGCTTTTGTGCCCCAAGCAGTGCAAAGCTATTGTGTTGTATACAAAGTCAGCATTGTTGTCAATTTCACATCTTGTCAGCATGTTAACAAAAAGTACAAGTTTTAAAAAAATAAAAAGGTGTACACTAGTGTGACCACAATGCCTTATAAAATAAAAGAAAAAACATTGAAATGCTTAAGGATTGGGAACGTGGAGGCAGAAGGACACAAACAACTGAAGAGTAGATTTTCAGCTGTATGACAGAAAGAATAGTGCTCTAGTTACCCCCCCCCCCACACACACACATACACTATTAAGGGCAGTGCTATCTTTCTAAAAAATAGTGATGCTGGAACTTACCACGAACACCTCTTCTTCTTCTCTTATAACGGCAATGGCACTTGCCTGAGAGGTGCCGGAACAGAGTTCCAGTGACTTCTGGCTGGAAAAAAAAACCCCTGATTAAAGGGGAGACACTATCAAAGTGTGAAATATTGTCACTTAGGTGTGGCCTATGGAGTCAAAGCAAAGTCCCAAACTGACCTGAAAATCTTTATACTCCTTCTAAGCCAGTTAGATAAGCCAATGCAGCCACCTATACAGTTGGAGTCATCCTGGAACCAGAGAACACCTCACAGTCCAGGGAACTGGCTCCCTGTGTGCAGCAGCAACACAGAGGTGTGAAGGTGCCCTGTACCAGCCCTTAACAGCTCCTAGCAGAGTATCCAAAGCTATGGATAATCCATAGTGCCATTGATACATTTGACATTATGTTCCACCTAGAACCAAGGTGAGATGATTGATACTTCATTTGAACGGAGATGGTTGAAGAGACCTTAGCAAGATTTCAGATAGCTCAGTCTGTAGAGCACGAGACTCTTTCAGGGTCGTGGGTTTGATCCCCACATTAGGCAAAAATATTTCTGCTTGGCAGGGGGTTGGACTAGATGGCCCTCCTGGTCCCTTCCAACTCCACAGTTTCTATGATTCTAAGAGCAAGAGATTTAGGACAAACAAAATGAAAAGCTAAAAAAAGAGAAAGATTTCATATTAATGGAAAAACTGCCAGCAGGAAACACACATCCCTTCATTGCCACATCAGTGGGCAGAAATGTTCTTATTGTCATTATCATGAAGGCAAAGGAAGACGAGTGCCCGGAACTCTGCCTTTATGTGGTTAGAATCAGAGACAGAAGCTATTTTAAGTTAAGGGAACAGAAGTTACTACGAATATTTTTGTGGGACTAAACTAAGACCACGGTTTCTTTTTCCCTAAATTTACATTTCTTTAAAAAGCTACTTACATAAAAAACAACAACCCATCCACACTCTATTAGCCAGTATGAAAACAATGACTTATTTTTTCTATGTTTTGATCTTATATTTGAGCAGCCTGTGCAACCAGCATATGATGGGGTAATTCACACAACCATCATTACTGAACTAGTCAAAACAAGCTCAGTTTTTAAATGGATTTCCATAGGGGGAGGTAGACTCATAAGTTAGGGAAATGTTCTGAAAAGTCTTTGAAAAGTGGGTTAAATGCATATGGGATTTCTGTCTTGCCATTCACCTGTTGTTCTACTATTTATAAAACTCATTGAATGTGTTCAAATTTCTATAGA
Source organism: Podarcis liolepis (assembly GCF_965112155.1). Taxonomy (NCBI): domain Eukaryota; kingdom Metazoa; phylum Chordata; class Lepidosauria; order Squamata; family Lacertidae; genus Podarcis; species Podarcis liolepis. The sequence goes on from NC_139558.1 coordinate 50,115,179, forward strand.
GAGGAGGTGATTAATTTTGATTCAAATTAAAAAACAACCTAACAGATTTTTATCCAAGACAAGGGCATTCTTCTTTGAAGTTAAGTAAACACAGGGGAAGGGAGCAACAGAAACAAGTATGATAGCCCTGTCACAGTTCCATTTACCCTCCATGGGCTGGAGAATGAACCCCTGAATCTAAGAGCCTCCTTCAATAGTTCCCCATGAATTTTAGACTATAAATTTAGTTGACTTATCTAACATTTAAATCAAATTAAGCCTGATTTTCTTGAATCCAAAAAACATGCAGGAAGCACTCGCAAGTACAGGTCTCTCCCAATTCAAAGGTTTCCCCTTCAACAGATCAGGGCAACTGGAATAGTGAGGCAGGTGGAACAAGCACTATAATCTCCACTGCCACCTGAATCCAACCCTCTCAAATGTTTACTGAACTCCAAAGAAGAATGTCCAAAGAGGGCTTGCGTGAACTGTGAAAGTCTTGAACTCGGATACCAGAACACACACACACAGACAGATACACACACACACACACACACACACACACCCCTCTGCAAAGATTTAAAGGCAATTGTTTCACCTACTAAAATATGTGAAATGCTCTGTGGCAACAGGCTGTTCTACTTTGCTGCCCCAAACCTTTCCAGACCTCCGATGCAATTGGACACCAAGGCCCCAGCCATTACAGCTGACATCAGGGACTTCTAGGATGACACTGCAGGCAGCACTTAGGCCTTTGTGCTCATAGCCCACAGTGTCTGTGGGGAACAGGTATCGTTTTCAACTGAATTTAACTTTGGAACAGTTCACAGAAACAAACAGGGAAGCGGAGAGTACGGTTTGAGTGGATCTGTGCAGCAGAGTCCTTGTGGAAATACTTTACTGATTGCCAGCACTCAACCCACTTTTAGCATGGAGACAACAGTTCCTAGAAGAGGAGTTTAGGAGCCCATCATGGCTGCAAAGGCACAAGGGTCAGGCCAGCCATACTTCTGGTACACGGTATCCTCATGGGATTTAAATGCTGAAGAACTACAGTCTTCCCTTGCTACTGTTCTCATAAAGGTGTGAAACAGCTGGAATAATAGGAAACAGGGCAGAGCTCAAAAAGTTTAATTAACTTTGACCAACTCTGCTTTCGGGGAATGGGCAGGGTATAAATAATAAAATCATCATTCTGCACACTAAAAACTTTAGCTTTCAAGGTTTCCACCTGAAACATTTTTCAAACTTTTAAAAGAGTATTTAGTTTATTAAAGCATCTCACCTAAATGATTGATTTATTAAATATATTTGCATATTACCACAGGTGCATATTACCACAGGACAAGTGCCTTTCTCAGATGCTGAAGGAAAAGTCAGAATTCACAATTCAGGAAACAAATGCTGCAGCTCATTGTCAGGAAGAAAAGCCATCGTTGGTTTTTTCATCTGCTATTCCAGTAACAACAGAATTTAAAAACAACAACACAGAAAATAAACAAGCCAGCCCTTTATGTTTCAGCTGCACCTATTAAAATTGCCCCAATTTATCAACTACAAATTGGTTTATTACTCTAGCAATTAACCTAAATAAAGCTTGCAGTTCTGGTTAGAATGCTTTTATTCATACAGTTAAGTACAAGCTTAATTGACTAAGGAAAGCCTCCTCTCCTGCACAGCGAAATTATAACAATATTTCTGTCCTTGACACCCTCTTTACCTCCAATAAAGCTTTTATAGAGGTTTTCTGTGCCAAACCTCAGTTACCTTTTAAAACCAGGATTTGAGACCAAATAGAATCTTGATATCCTCTGAAAGATGAAGAAATTGCCCTTGCATTTTTATGGTCAAAGAGTCAAGAAAAGAATTTTTGTTATCTCAGCACCTGGTCTGCACAACCACCACGATTCTGTAATATACCAGCTTATACAGACACTGAGCTTGCCAGACTCTTTCTCCTGATCATGCCAATTATGAGTCTTTTCTGCAGAAACACAGATATGCCCGACATTAGGCAAAAAGTAGAACAAAATCTGCAAACATGTTATGCCACTCATTGACTTGTTTGGTGTGAGGCTGAAAGAGGAGCCTCAGAGTCGTGCCGCAGCTTAAATTGGCCCCAGCCACACCCCCAAGCAACCTGATTGGCCGCCTGGCAGCTTGACGTGGCCGGGGTCTCTCCCAGAGGGACACGGGACACCGTCCCACCCCCATGCTGAGCAGGGAAGAGGCTAGGTGGCCCGACCGCAACCCGGCCCCACCCAGAAGTGGACCCAATTTCTAAGATCTTGCATATGACTTGCAATGTGCCCTTTTAGGGTTCTGTTAACTTAGTTATATCATGTGTAGTTTGTCATGACCTGATATGATTGCTCTTATTATATACCCTCTTTAATTTTCCTCAACAGTCCCAGCTTTATTATTATTATTTACCCTCACCCAGGCTGCCCTTCATGGGGAAATGTTTCTGTGTCGTGTTGTTTACATCACAGACACCTGTGTCTAATTGTCTGGTGGTATTGCATTTCAGCAGTCATTACAATAAGGCATTTTATGGAGGTGTTTCCTTCATTTTTACTGTTGATCTTTGTGTTGTCAGACTAGGAGCAAATGGCTCTAAATCTCTCCTATACTTTGGGGGTTTTTTAGGAATACATTGATGCTGAAAAGTGTATAAGGGAAGAGAGGAACAAATTTAGTCCTCCTCTCAGGGAAGAGTGAAAAATAATCAGTACAGCTTCAATAATCCATTTGTGAACATCTGAAGTCTTCCCATGGAACTCAGCCAGATGGGTGGGGTATAAATAATAACAATAAGTTGTTGTTGTTGTTGTTGTTGTTGTTGTTGTTGTATTTCAGTGGGCATTATGAACATTTTTCAATTGAATTAAACTTAAATTCTTAAAAGACAAGATATGTATATAGGAAACTCAGAAATCAGATTGCAAAACGTGGTGCACTGCATGACATTTGTGTTAGCATGGAATTTCTGGTTTCCCATGACTCACTTAAGTTAATAGGTGTTCAAGCTGAAATCATGTCCTATGCATCCCCCCCCCAAAAAAATAAGCCCCCTTTTGTTCCAAACAGGTTCCTCCAAGATAGGCAGCAAACCTACACCCACACACCTGGGAGTAATTTACTGCTCAGTAGACATGTATAAGATCGTGCAGCTAATTCTTTGTCCATGTTATACAGCATGAAGGACAAAATAAACTGAGCAGCAGTCCCCTAATATCACCCTGCCAGTAGGAGCAGAACTGAATCACCATGCCTCTGACTCCCAATCCTCAGAGCTGGTTCAGTAGGATACCATGGTTGATAGTATCAAATACCACTGATAGATTGAGGAGAAGCAACGGGGTCACACTCCTCTGTTCCTCTCTCAAGAAAGGTCATCCATGAGGGCAACCAAGGTTCAGTCTGAAACCCAGACTGAAATGGGTCAATATAATTTATATCCTGCAAGAGCATCTGAATTTGAATGGATATTTTTCTCTCAAGCACTTCCCCGAGAAATGGATATTTCAGCCAGGTGGTAGTTGTCATAGACCTCTGGGTCCAGAGACAACTTCTCAAGGAATGAGTCTGCACTACCGCTTCTTCAAGGATGGCAGTCTCCACTCACTCAAGCAAAGTGGAGGTTTTTACCCCAGTCTGTGTCTGCCTTGGATCTGCAATTGATTTCATATATGAAATGGTTATAATTGTTTTACATATGAACCTGATGTAATTTTGTATTGTTGATGTTTTTATTGTTAAATCACTTTGTGATGTTTTATGGGAAGTGATTCATAACTGGAATGGAATGAATGAATGAATAAATAAAGCTTCATTTACCGTATGCTGGGCCCACTCAGTTAACCCTTTCCAGCTAGACTATATCAGCCGTGAAGAGGAAGGAACATGATTCAAGCACGGGGTCTGCAACCAAGTTTGCCCAAGCTGAAACTAGGCCAACAATTTCTAGCCAGATGGTACACAGGACATCTCCCTAGGAACTGTATCAAGAGTGGTTCAAATGCAAGCAACTTTACCCTCAAAGTGCCCTGCAAACCTGTCACAGCAGGTGTCTAAGGGGGTCTAGAAAGGAAGAATTACCAAATGCTTCCCTCTGCCTATGACAACCTCCAAGCCACATTCGTTCTCTCTCTCTCTCTCTCTCTCTCACACACACACACACACACACACCCCTCCAAAACAAGAAGAAGAGTTTGGATTTGATATCCCGCTTTATCACTACCCGAAGGAGTCTCAAAGCGGCTAACATTCTCCTTTCCCTTCTGTGAGGTGAGTGGGGCTGAGAGACTTCAGAGAAGTGTGACTAGCCCAAGGTCACCCAGCAGCTGCATGTGGAGGAGCGGAGATGCAAACCCGGTTCCCCAGATTACGAGTCTATCGCTCTTAACCACTACACCACACTGGACTGGAGTAAGAGTGAGAGGGCCCACAAGGGCCAAACTATTTCCTCCACCATTTACTTTCACATTTTTGTTGTTGATTTCACCAGAAGCAGCCTTCACAAAGGTGGTTATCTGACAGGAGGAAAGGCAGGGGGATTGCTTAATGCTCTTCCTTCTGGTCAATTATCTGCTCAAACAGCAGTTTTTTTTTTCTTTTTGTGGGTGAAGGAAAGTACAGGGATCCATTTCCCTACCTCTTTATCCCACCCCCACATACATCGAAGAGAAAGCAATTTTGAGTAGCCAGGCAATCCCCTTCCTCTTTCTGTTCTCAGCTTCAGTAGCAAACAAACTATATCACCATATTTTCCTTCACACCAACCAGCAAAATGTCAACAGAATTCCATGTTTTCCACAAGAAGTGGTGGAGTGGCTATTATACAGGGCTTAAAAAGAGGCTGCCTCAGCCTTGCTAAAAGTTGGTTCTGGATGTGATGTAATAAACACTTCCCATTGGAAATGTATTCTGTGCAATGATCAAGTAATCTACCACTCCAACACCAACTCCCTTCTGTTGCCAGGTACGACCATATATACACATGGAACCACATATACATCATTCCTTTAAATCTTGACCCCAGTACAGAACAAAAAAGCAAACTATATTTGCACACTAGGGGCCTTGTGGAACTAACAGATATAGATAACTTGTTAGGAAACATACAGGATAGTGAGGAACAAATTTGTTTTTACTTGCAAAGAGAGTGTAGACATTGCAATGTTGCTACAGGAACTATTTAATATAGAATGTTCTACTTTAAAAGCTTCAGTAGATATCCAGTACAAAAAGGCTTCCAAAGAAATAATATAATATGGTGGGGAAACAAACTCCCCTCCAAAAATGGATTATTCAATATCCTAATGCTTATGACATGGGTGCTTCAGAAAATTAGCTTGGAAGTCATACCCAGCCACCAACAACTACTACTAGACAACAAAAACTGAGTTGCATAAAATCCAAGCATCTGAAGCGATATTTTGAAGTTGCTGGATTGTTTCTTTGAATGAAGCTATAGTCTATGGCTTTATTGCTGGAGCTGATACAGAAATGAACCAGGGAATATTACACATGGCAATCTGTAGGAGGATGCATTTCCAAACAGTTTTGAAGTTGCATGCTATTTCGCAATATGCTTTGGATTTGCATTGCTATTTTTAAAGATATGTGCTATGTCCAAACCTCTTTCCCACTACTTTCTGCATTTATTGTGGTTGGCTTCTTGTCTCAGGCAAGAGATCAATCAGGAAGTTAACCAGGGGCCCAGATGCTGCTGTTGGAAAAACACATTCCATAGCTTGGCTTCTGCATTTCAGTCCTGCCAAGTTTCCCACACAAATGGCCACAGATTTTGGCTCCCTCCTGACGAAGTCGATTGAAAGGAAAGACTAGAAGAACATGCTCTGCTCCACAGCTATCAAAAATAAGCCGTGCCAAGACAGTGCCCTGTCCTACGCTTGCATTCATTCTGTTATTTCATTTTAAAACCTTTTTTCCTCTACAAAAAAGTAGTATGTTCACCTGGCCAATATTGCTTGTACTGGAGGACAATTGAGGGGATGCTCATCACATTTGCAGACTGGGAGGGGTAGCTAATGCCGCAGAAGGCAGAATCAGAATTCAAAATGACCTTAATAAATTGGAGAACTGGGCCCAAGCTAACAAATTGAATTTCAGTAGGGACAAATATAACGTTCCGCACTTAGGCAGTAAAAACCAGATGCACAAATATAAGATAGGGGACACCTGGCTTACATGTGAAAAGAATCTAGGGGTCTTGGTGGACCACAAACTTAACATGAGTCAACAGTGTGATGCAACAACAAAAAGCTAATGCTATTCTAGGCTGCATTAACAGACATATAGTGTCCAGATCAAGGGAAATAATAGTACCACACTTTTCTGCCTTGGTCAGGCCACACCTGGAATACTGTGTCCAATTCTGGAAGCCACATTTTAAGGAGGATGTTGACAAGCTAGAACGTGTGCAGAGGAGAGCAACCAAGATAATGAAGGAGCTAGGTATGTTTAGCCTGGAAAAGAGGAGACAGAGAGAAGAAATGATAGCCATCTTCAAATATGTCATGGGCTATCACATGGGAAAGGGAGCAAGCTCTGGAGGGCAGGACTGAAACCAATGGCTTCAAGTTACAAGAAAGGAGATTCGGACTAAACATACGGGGAAACTTTCTGACAGTAAGAGCTGTTTGACAGTGGAACAGGTCTCCCTTAGGAGGTGGTGGACTCTCCTTCCTTGGATGCTTTTAAGCAGAGGTTGGGTGGCCATCTGTCACAGATGCTTTAGCTAAGATTCCTGCATTGAAGGGCTGGGTGACCTTTGGGGTCCCTTCCAGTTCTAGGATTCTACGATTCTAATCATCTTTCTCTTCATTTTAAAGGACTTACATTGCATTAGTAACATTTTATGACATTAATATTAATTGACAATATCTGAAACAGACCAAAGTTGCTGAACCAACTACAGAACCTTTTTTAAAAAAAGTTGGTGTTTAAAAAATATAATAGCAATGAACGTGAACAAGAGCTGAAAGCAGATTTTTAATGCTTGAACTCCCATATCCACGGAGATATTTATTTATTCAAAGTTTCATATCCCATCCTTCTAGTGCATTTATATTAATCAGCATGGTTTATAAACGATCAAAATACTGCAACCCCTAATAAAACGGCAATATAAAACCTGAACAATATTTTAAAAAGACAGTCCTATACTGGGCTCACCATGTAAAATCTTTCTGCCTGACACAACTAAAGCTTGCCAGAACAGGAATGTTTTTCTATAACTAATGGAAAGTGGCATAATCTGAGTGTAGTCCCAGAAAGCTTTTTCTTTTAGCCTTGCCGGTTTAATTTTTCCAATCTTAAATTCAGTTCTTCACATTTCTACAGCAATTTGCAATTCAAAAAAAATCATGAAAATTCACCAGCATTTTAGAGTGAATGCATTTTTGTTACTAATGTACACATTTATGCAAGCAATTTCCACTAATATAGTGCTTGTTTGTATGCTGTTTTCACTAATATATTTATTTGCATGCCCAACTTGCATTTTTGAAAATATTGGTTGCAGAACTGCATCACAATATGTGGGTTGATGTGAATTCCAAATGATAGCTGTATTTCTGTTCATATATTGTTTCAGAAGGGGACAATTTCTTAGATTTAAATGCAAATTGAATTGAATATCTCCTCGTCCCTACTAATGAGTAAGCAGCCATGCCTGAAGCATCTGAACCTGAGCTCAATTTGCCTCTTTCCCCTTTTTATCTGCAACTCCCTTGGGCTGCAGCAATGAATGAGAGAGAAGATCTTGTCTGAAATGCTCCTTAGTTTCCTTGGCAGCAACTTAACTACCCTTATTTAGCCCATCCTCTGTAAAATATGCAAACTAATAATGTAGTGTTAATTGAGCTTCTACAGGGCTAGATAGTACATCAGCTAAACTCTGAGAGCTGGAGCTATTCAAACAATAAATAAATGAAAACGACTTTGCTTTGCCCTTAGTAGTCACACTAGTCAAAATTCAGTACCAGGGGTATCTGGGGCAGGTAGGCAGCATAGCTTATATGCAGTTTCTTATGGGAAAAGGTGGTGTATAAATATTAAGAGGAATTTAAGTAAGTTGGTTTTAAGATGCAATCTTTTGGCTAGACAGCATCATGGGTGGACATAGAGAAAGATTGTCTGAGAAAGATTTTGTCATGATCATCCCCCTGTCCTCCAGACTACCTTGAAGTTAAATGCTGCATCAAACCCAGAAGAAGAAAAAACCTGAAGGAAATTAATCTTATTGCCAGCATTTAAGACCTTAGTTATTTTTGTGGGTATCAGACCTCTAGTTGTTGACATATTACAGCTTGGGAGATTTACAACTGAATGTCAGGTAAATCGATGTAACATGAAAGTTCACGTTCATCAAATGCAAGGTTTGTAGCTCAGTGGCTATATACCAATCAACATCTTTAAAAAAGCTTAGTAGACACCCTTAACTCAGAGAATATAGTTCATACTTGGGCATTCACAGTTTTTTCTGGACATAGCACACGAGTAAGTTCTTCCATGCTATCCTATTTGAAAGGAGCTTGCATAAGACAATATCCTGCTTATTTGTGCCCTCTCTGTATAGAAGACGTGATAGTTTATCCTTGAAAAAAATACAGCGGGTTACAGACGCTTCAGGTTACAGACTAACCCAGAAATAGTACCTCGGGTTAAGAACTTAGCTTCAGGATGAGAACAGAAATCGTGTTCTGGCGGTGCGGCAGCAGCAGGAGGCCCCATTAGCTAAAGTGGTGCTTCAGGTTAAGAACAGTTTCAGGTTAAGAACGGACCTCCGGAACGAATTAAGTACTTACCCGAGGTACCACTGTATATACATCAATGTATAAGGACCAATTCACATGGTTATGTATTTTGCTCATGAAGGGCCCAAGGACATGTGTGTGTGTGTGTGTGTGTGTGTGTGTGTGTGTGTGTAATGAGTCTACTTTACCAGGGTCTAGTCATCAAGCCCATTACCACGAGGAGAACAATTCGGTGAAATTGTAGATCATGCGTATGTATTTTGTGAAAAATCCGTATGCCTATATGGGAAATCCTGACCTTGTAAAATCTTGTGATGTTTGCTGGAGCCAATCAGAACAGTGAGCTGCTGGCCCAGGCTATCGTCCCTTTATGACCGCTCTCTCTCAAGGCCTGTAAGCCTCAGAGGTCCATAGTGCCTACTAGCATTTCTTGTGCATAAGCAGGAAGAATGAACAGAGAGGGGTAGCTGACTGGAAGCACAAAGAAGGAACAAGCACCACAGTAATCAGGGAGGCAGAATTTGCTGGCCAAAAAGAAGATGGCCCAGTCCTCATGTCACAAGCCCAAACTCTGCCACAGTAATCTACAGCTCTTAAATGTTTTGCAGCTAAAAATAAAAATAAGTTAGGACAGAGTGAAGAAAGCTATGCAGTACGCCATACATTTGATTACCCATTCAGAAGGTCTTCACTGTCTAGTCCAGGGGTTGTCACCCTGGTCCCTACAGCCCACTAGTGGGCGTTTCAGGATTCTAGGTGGGCGGTAGGGGGTTCTATGGCACAAGCTGAATCATCCTTCCATCCAACACTGGTGGGCGGTAAGGAAATCTTACCATCAAGAAAGATGCATTAGTGGGCGGTAGGTATAAAAAGGTTGACCACCCCTGGTCTAGTATATTGCCTTTTGGAGTCTGTGCTGTAGAGCTATTTAGCAATTTACTTAGCATTTATTTCAGGATCACATCATTTTAAAGTAATAGCCTTTCTAATTCACCTCCTGACTTTATGTTTCAGACTTATGGAGCATGTTTCCCCCCGGTCTATTTGTATAGCAAAAATGAGCGATAAACTGTTTTTCAACAGTTAATGTTAGCACTGCTTAATCTGAAGCGTTTCTGTCCCATCCTCCAATTCTTCACCCTGCCTTGTAATCTGATCTTCTGCTGGTTACAGAAGGAAGTCATGAATGCTTGCTGGAGAAGTCACACTTAACCCTAAGCCATGTGATGTTTCAGGCTAAGCTGTCCAAGAACTCACTTCCTCGACAGCTCTGATTCAGGCTCCCAAAAATGTCCTGCATAGTGAATCACACTTCCTTTTGGAAATGACAGGACTTCCTCATCAAGTTGTTCTAACTTGCTTCTCATCTTTGGTAGCTATCAGGAAAAAGAATGAATTGCATGTTACATTTTTTCCATGGTCAGCTGGGAGATACATCCTTTTCAGAGAGGAAAGAGCTCCTGTGAGTCAAAGGATGACAAGCTGAAAATTAGTACCAGGCGCAGAGCTAAATGACAAACAACAATTACCTAAAGCCCTCTTGAGGTGGAAAGTAAGTGTGTATATTGGATAAATGCCTCATTGGTCAGCTCCGAGGAGAGAGAGAGAGAGAGAGAGAGAGAGAGAGAGAGAGAGAGAGAGCTGTTCCAGAGAGCATTTTCTGAGCTAAAAATAGTGGCATTAGTGACCATTTAGTTATTTCATTTACAACTAACCCTATAGGCGGCCTTCGCAGCAGTGGCATCCTTCCTGTGGATGTCAAGGAGATAAAGAACTACACAACTTTTAGAAGACATCTGAAGGCAGACGTATCGGGAATTTTTAAATATTTGATGTTTTATTATGTTTTTATATGTGCTGGAAGCTGCCCAGAGTGACTGGAGAAACCCAGTCAGGTGGGGGAGGTATAAATAATAAAATTATTATTGTTGTTGTTGTTGTTGTTGTTGTTGTTATTCCTCCAGGAAGTTCAAGCTAATGCACACAGTTCACCATTTTATTTTTACAACACCTTTGTGAGGTAGATTAGGCTGAGGGATAGTGATTAGTCCAAGCAAGGGTGGAATTTGAACATGACAGTGCAATCTTTTATATGTCTAATCAGAAGCCCAACAGAATTCAGTAGGACTAACTCCCAGGTAAATGTGTGTGCGTAAGCCTAGTCTGACACTCTAGCCACTGCACCACACTGCTTCTCAGCGCATATATTCTTTTGCCTATTACTATTGTGTCACTGAATTACCAAAGCAGTTGCAGTGTACAAAATAGATGAAGAAAAAAATGTTTCAGGTTTCTTATCTCTTATGGAACCAGATTGTCTCTAGATAAATGGTCCAAACAGAACGAAGGTTCAAATACTTTTTTTAAAAAAATGAAGGCACATAGGTGAGTTGTCAGTTTCTTACTGTATATTATTTATAAGAATGAGAAATGGTTTTAAGGAGAGAGACCAGCATCTGTTATTTTTCTACAGAAATATTATATTTATTAGGGGGCAGCAGTGCAAAAAAGAAAATTATACAAAGTGTTCCATACTAATTTGCGACAGCAGCAATGCATGGACATATTTTGCTATTTGCGACACGTTTTCCTTTGTTAATTGCCATGCCATTTACTGAACATCAGGTATTTGGGATAAATATCTAACCATATGGGAAATAATCATTTACATCATATGGGAATTTCAAGTAGTTTTTTTCTGTGTGTATAAGTGTGCAGAATTTTTTTAACTCTTTCACTGCTGTAGCAATGGACTCCCACTTCTCCAATACACAGAGAGATTCTATGTGTTTCATGCTAGAGATTTAAATACACATAAATCATGAAATGCCCTTCTCTGAAGATTTTGTCTTTTAATCCTTCTGGAAGGAAGGAAGCATAAATGTAAACAAGTTTTTACTGAATCACTGATGTGAAATTGCTCTGCCGCTATTATGGTCTGGAACTCTTTATTCTCCTAGACCCTATGAACCATTCTAACTTCACCTCATTACCTTCATTGTTCACAAACACTCTGTCAAATTATTCTAATTTTTATCATCAATATGCTACTAGAGACTCTGTAAGTACAAAGGTAAGACATACAGTACGAGCAATTTAAATATAAAAAGGCAAGAAAATGCAAATAAAAACTGTATTGTCCTTGGCAACCATCACCGTCATGATAGATTTAGAACATCTGAACTGGTTCAGCAGTAAAGTCTCACTAGCAGAAGCAGTATAGAAAGATGGAATTGCAAAGCACAGTTTGGACATTATTTTTCTGGTTTCTCTCAGTGAGGATCTGCATCCTTTTGTAATTTAAAGTTTACTACTTTTATTTTCTGTTCACAATATTACAAAACAGCTTCTGAGCAGTATCCAAACCCTGGGGTTCCCATATTTCAAAAAATAAAAACCAGGAAACCCTGGAAGTTCTTGAGAACCCACAGTTGTTGAGGCTTTCTAGGACATTTGCCTGATTTCCAGAAAATAATCCAGGGAGGAAAATAAATCAGGATGTATGGCAGCGCTATCCAAACCACAGTCACTACCTGGAACCCAACTAATAAGAAGGATTTCTTTAAAAAGAAAAGGCAAAGGGGCACAGCAGCACTCTTAGTCCTATAGTTGTGGTGGCTCTGAGGTTAATAATTAGCCACAGCAGTTACTTTCAGTCAGTTCTTCTATGTACCTTGGAAAGCTGAATTAGATGGTTTCCTTTAGGGACAAAGGATGGCAAAATAAAGTTCGTAGTAAACTGTTAGCTAACCTACAGCATGATTAGACTACTCTAGAAACAATATGGCCTCTCACTGTCACCTGAAATTAAAGCATTGCACCAAGACCTGTGCTGAACTGCAGTTCATTTGTATTTAAGGCAGCTAACAGTCTCATGAAAAAGACTCCTCCTTTAATTTTTATCAGCCATCATTGTGAATCATAGGTGTTGAAATATCATCATCCTTTAGCTGCACTCATAAATGCAAACTGAAGAACACACGTATGGTAGATTGAACCTTTTTATTAGACACAATCACCACAAGATTCAGAATAGGCTTCATTGACTGCTGTCAGCTTCCAGGTACACCTTGATGGGATTGTACTGCTCTTCTACTGTGTAAAACAAAAAAAGAGTAAGATCAAATTAGCTCCCCAAAGGGGGGGGGGAATACAGGAAAAGTTGGGGGAACCAAACAAACCAGTTTGCTGATGTGGGGTGCCTATAAATCTCTAGACGGGGGTTTAATATGCAAATGGATCTTTGAGAGATGGCAAATGGGTCATGGACAGTGGGTTGTGTTGTGTTGTGTTGTTTTTTTAACTTATTCAATTTTCCCTAGAAAGGGTAAATCCAGATTAAACTGAGGTGGGGAATGTGGGTTCACATTTTTATGCCAATTATGTAGTGTAATACTGGGGGGACGGGACTTGCATGCATGGAGAACACCAACCCCACAATAAACACCCATCTGCAAGCACCTGTCGTATGGCTGCTCCATAAGAAGTGAACAAACAAAGAATGGTAATTCTGGGCTAAACAGCTACCATAGGAACAGCCTAAGGATACTATCTGATATACCCACCATCCTGGGGTAAGCCCCATTGAGCTCAGCTCACCCCACTTCTGAGTAGATGTTACAAGACTGCAATTGGGCATGTAAAGTCTCAGTTTGGTAGCTCACAACCAGACTACTATTGATCTCATCCACCGCAGAAAAACAGAAAAATAATTGGGTGTTTCTGTTGCATGCATAAGATCTGGCAATGCTTCACAAATGCATTGACCTGTGTATTGTTGTGAAGCAAGTGTTGCTTCCTAAACTGACAGGTTATACTGTCTGAATCAGACTTTATCAGAGAGCTAAATATGAGCAAGAAAGAAGAAGAAAAAACAATGGCACAGTCTTAACACTTTCTCAGGGTTGCTCACATTATCCCTTTTAGGCTATGTGGTAGCATATTTCTGTGATGCACTGCAGATTCTACTCCTCTTTAACCTTTAACGATTTCATCCTGTATCAGCTTCACAAAGGCAAACTTGGGACCAGATTCAGATGCCCATTTTTAGCAAAATCAGAATGCTTGTGACCATGAACACAGAACATCTACACAGCTCACACAATGCAACATGTTACACAATTTGGATCTATTAGCAATCACTATGGAAACAAGGTTTAGCAACAGACATACTGCTAGTCTCTTCTTTTAAATAGGAAGCTAGATTTGTTTTCCTTATTGGCCTGCTAGCTCATAAAGGTAAAGGTACCCCTGCCCATACGGGCCAGTCTTGACAGACTCTAGGGTTGTGCGCTCATCTCACTCTAGAGGCCGGGAGCCAGCACTGTCCGCAGACACTTCCGGGTCACATGGCCAGCGTGACGAAGCTGCTCCAGCGAACCGGCACCAGAGCAGCACACAGAAACGCCGTTTACCTTCCCGCTATACAGCAGTACCTATTTATCTACAGTGATGCCCCGCAAGACGAATGCCTTGCAAGACGGAAAACTGGCTAGACGAAAGAGTTTTCCGTTTTGGAGGTGCTTCGCAAAACGAATTTCCTATGGGCTTGCTTCGCAAGACGACAATGTCTTGTGAGTTCCTGCTGGTTTTTTTCCCTTCCCCCCTTTTTCTAAGCCGCTAAGCTGCTTATCAGCTGATCCAATCAGCAGATAAGCTGCTAAAAGCCGCTAAAAGCCGCTAAAAGCCGCTAAAAGCCGCTAAAAGCCGCTAAAAGCCGCTAAAAGCCGCTAATCCGCTAATCCGTCAATGGGCTTGCTTCGCAAGACGAAAAAACCGCTAGACGAAGAGAATCACAGAACGGATTCTTTTTGTCTTGCGAGGCACCACTGTACTTGCACTTAAGGGTGCTTTCGAACTGCTAGGTGGGCAGGAGTTGGGACCGAACGACGGGAGCTCACCCCGCCACGGGGATTCGAACCACCGACCATGAGATTGGCAAGTCCTAGGTGCTGAGGTTTTACCCACAGCGCCACCCACGTCCCTCTCTTCTTTTAAATAGGAAGCTGGATTTGTTTTCCTTATTGGCCTGCTAGCTCATAGGACTTGCTAAACACTAGAGTTTGGGAGGGTAGGCTGTATGCCTGAGTCCCTTCTAATTCCAGGATTCAGCAAGGATTCAGTTGCTTGTATAGCCAGGCAAGTTTCTTGGTAATGGCCCTGAAGCATGGGTCATTAAGGTAACAAAGGAAGTGACTCTTGTGGCAAAAAACAAATGGCTAGGTCCCTCTCCTCACTGGGCTATTAGTGTGAAGGACAAAAGACAAAGGTCAGAGTTGTGTGTATGAGATAGAAGCAGGGAGCTGGCTGGGCAGTTGAGAGACAGAGCCATGCTTGATTTCTACTGGAATCCAAGGCTGTGGACATGAGAGAAGCAAGAACTTATTGGGGGGTGAATGCTGTGAGCACCTCCACTGCAAGCTCAGGTTGTACATGTAAATAAACCATATACGGTATCCTAAAGACGCCACTGTCTCTGCTGTCCCTCATTCCAAGAAAACTGAACCCTGAGTAAGGGCCTGAAATCCCTAGAACCTTACACTGCTGGGAGACTGAGGTAGCACACAACAATATATTGATTTCCCCCCCTTTACCAAAGAGCCCATAGCAAATACATGCTAAAATGAACCAGAATTTTTTTTTCAACGCAGGTCTTGTTCATAAAATGACTACAGTGGTACCTCGGGTTACAGACGCTTCAGGTTACACACTCCGCTAACCCAGAAATAATACCTCGGGTTAAGAACTTTGTTTCAGGATGAGAACAGAAATCATGCAGTGGCGGTGCAGTGGCAGCAAGAGGCCCCATTAGCTAAAGTGGTGCCTCAGGTTAAGAACAGTTTCAGATTAAGAACGGACCTCCAGAACGAATTAAGTTCTTAACCCGAGGTACCACTGTATTAACGAAACATAGGGATCAGTGCAGCTTTAATTTATTTGTCAGAATCTGCTACTAATAATTACTGAATTAGATTTTCTTTTTTGATTAGGATGAAAATGCAAGCTGACAAATTTATCTTAAAATTACTTCAAGGCAAAAAAGAAAAGAAAAATTACTTCAAGGCCTCAAATAAATTTACATGAGAAAAAGGTTGACAAATGTTGAATTGGGCCCTCCATCTGTGCCTTTAACAGCCACTTGTCCTGCAGCAATTATTGCTAGGCCTGATAAGCTTCACCCATGGAGTTCTGCATATCAACCAGTTTTTAAAAGCTCTAGAGTAAGTTAGGCCAGGTATTGCCTGACTACTTAGCAGCCATAATAGAAAATGATGGAAGGAGGGAATCTGTTCAAGGTTTCCTCCAAAATGACCACTCTCATCTTTCAGTCTGTGCTCTCGTAGGATTCAGGAAAGCTATACACCAGCTCTAACTTATTTGCCAGAGAAATAAAATTCGCATGCAATAGAAAACAGAAATATAAAAATCTATGACCATTGTGTGAATCCAGACGGTCGTTATCCTACGAGCAGATTTAACTTCTGTATGTCTTTAAAGTATGGTTGCAATTTTTTCTCAGTCTTATTGTTTTATCTTTTTTTTAAACTGCTTTGAGGGTTTTCGTTTTACAATCAAGTGGTGTATAAATTTTAAGAAATAAATGAATCGTCATGGTGGATACATAAGCATTGGTGGGCTGTTTTCACCCCATTCTCCCCTTTTTTGTCTCTTTCACTTTTTTAAAAAAGTGTTCTTTCTTTCTTTTTGTTTTGTTTCAGCACTCACCATCTGAGTTCACTGTTAGAAGAGGTGATTATTGTCCCTAAGCACCTGCCTAATCTTGTCATGTGCTGGCACCAACCATGTTGAGGCTTGGGAAACTGTTCATTTCTCCACATCTTAACCAGGGGTGGGGGGAGATTATGTGACTGCGACATTTTGCTTGGGCTTCGATTTATGTCTGTCAGTCTATTCAGAGAAGTGTAGATGGGTGAATGCAGAGAGAGAGAAGGAGAGAGAGAGAGACAGAGATTACAACTAGACAGATCTTAAGAATATTGAAGGAAACTGATGTAAAGAGTCTTAAATATTTTGCTTCTGGCAACTATAAGTACATGTGTGCAATGCTGAGGCAGTCTGTTCCCCACAAAAATATTTAGTTTTGATTCAGTGTCAAGGATTCCAAACCTTTCCTTTCCTCTTTCTTGGCCATCTTCCTTCAGTACCTTGGTTAATTCTGGCAAAGACACCTATTGCCCCAGGTATTACACAGGCTTCATGTCTAGACATGTTCCTTCTGCTCCATCATGTGGTGGAGGGAGTGTATTTTCTGGTGATGAGCTCAGCTTCATAAACCCAAACACACACTTGTTTGTTTTCTTTTCATTTGAGGCAAAAAATAAAATAAAATACTTTTAACAGAAGCAGCTTGCTGCAGTGAACATAACTTCTCCCTGTCTAATTCCAGAGTCTTTTGGCCTATTCTGCAAAGGAAATACATTAAGAGACCCTTTCTTACTGTTAAATGTGCCTTAGCTAATATGAAAATCAGACTGGAAGTAGCTTTTTCTGTGATGCTCTTACTTAATAGCTTCTCTCAATGCCGGAACTGGAATGTTCCAAGTTCATAAGGACTACAGCCCTTTTACTAAGTATCTCCTTATAAATTTCTAGGAAATACAAACTGAAAATGTTGGGTTCTGCTTTCTAAGAGAACCCTATCGTTTTAGGTTTCTTTCAAACTGAAACAGGCATTTCTTTTATACTCACTTTTCACCCAAAATATGCACTCCTTGTAGTAGAGTTTGTTCAAATTCAGGGCTTCTCTCTTCAGGGTGGGGTTGAAATGTAACAGTTTCCACATACACAAAATACTCAACTAGTTTTCTTTTACAGCAAGCATCCATCTACATTACATGTAAGCACAATGAGTCACAGCTGATAACTTCCTGGGTATATTTGACCCTTTGACAGGTGTCATATGCCCTATCAATGTTGAATTCAAGTAACTCTCTTACATTACCTGAGGAGTGTGGGAACTAGTTCTGTGTGGCTGGATCTCATACCAGTCAGGTTAATATAAATTATTCTTTAAATAGGCAAGAAGAGGAGTGATGTTCACCACATCTCAGTTCTTGTTTCAAGAAGCAGCTGGGAAAATGTAAGTTCTTAAGAGATATCCATGGGCTGGGTGAGGGAGGAGGGTGGAGGAGGGAAGAAAGTGCCAAAATGAGTAGGTAGGTGAATGTGTGTTCAAACCATTTCCAACACACTTAAAATGTTGCACGTCTTTTACCATTTTTGGCAAGCAAGGACAGAAGTAGAACTCCAGAAATGTGGGACTGTTGCTGGGCAACAGCCTTTCGCTCGCATTATCTTACTGCATCCCAAACTACGGTATATGGAATAAGGAGGGGAATATGCAGGGATGGTGAGGAGGGAGGGATTTTTCCATTAGGGTACTGTGAAAAATGTGCAGGTGTCTGATGGAATTAGGTTTTAGCCAGTTTCCCACTCCCTCTTCCAAATGGCCCATCAAATATAATTGTTGGCCACTCACACACACATATACTGGTATATGGAATCTGTTGGAAATAAATTCTGGAATAATGAAAAGAGTAAGCCTGTAGCAGAAGTGGGTTTACTCTAGTGTGAGTTTGTTTTTGTAGGCAGCAAACTTCTTCATAAGATACAGCTGAGTGACAGTGAGAAATGACAATTTTAAAAAAAGCAGTAGGCTTTTCCATTGTTCAATGGAAATCACAAAACAATCCCCTCTACATTTTTTTCACCTGTTTCCAAATTTCACACAATGCTATTACCCATTACTGCCTGGTGCAAATTAAGATAAAACTCTTAAATGGCTGAGAGAATATATTTCTTGAGGATACATTTCTGTAAGGACAATTAGCATTTCCTTGCCCCCTGAAATTTGTATCCCCTCTCCAATAATGGCTTCCTGGGGTCTTGTGGGTTTCAGAACCACATGCTTCTGCCCCAAGAGCTTCTGTACTTTGAGTCTTTAGCACTCATAGTCTGCGGGTTTGTGTACCAGCTATGAAACACTGTGGGTGCTCGTTAAAAAAGGAAACTATATAGTGCCAACTTGAGAAGGGATGACAATTACTAATATAACATGAGCACTTTCTGTTTATATGACTAAGGCTTAGTCACATACCTGGGCTGTGGCTCTGCATTGGACTGAAAATGCCTGTGGAGGACACATCCCTGCATTTTGGCAGCGGCTGAAGTTCAGTGCATTTTTCAAAGATGAAATTCTCAAGAACAGAGGGGACAGTTTAACCTTGTGGTTATGGTTACGAGTGAGCAAGGAAGTCTTAATTACACTGGAGGAAAAATCCCTTAGTCACAGGGACTCTAGCATATTCTAGATCTTCTACAAATAAATAAAATCATTTGGGGTTTTGTGGTAATAAGCAAGCTGTTAAATATAAGCATTCAGTCTCTCTCCCCCCCCCCTTTTGAAATAATTTCCTGAAGCTAAAGTTCCCTATTGATCATTTCACACAAGATACAGATGAGAGTCTGGAAGCAGAGATGCTGCATTTCGTCAATGTATTGAATGTGGTGGTTGAGTTTCTTGTAAAAAGATGCCACTTTGATTTGTTTGTTTTTTAAAATAACAGGAACATCAGATTTTTTTAAAAAAACAACTAATGGGATTATTGTATTCAGTCACCCTGAGACAGCTCATTCCAAGTTGGCATACTCTCCTGACTGCTAAATGCAAACAATATTAACCAATTTGTGCTATGAAAACCCATGGGCTTACTAGGATGGATTCCCCACCCCCACCCCCGACGTGTGATTAAATGTTTTTCCCTACTTACCCATATTCACTGGTGGAGGTTAAGCACTCAAATGTCCCAGTTTGGTTCATTATGTGGTCCCTTCCTGTCACTTCTCCCCTTTTCTTTAAATAGGGTAAGTACCAGACACTTTGTTCCCTGAGGTGGTGTAGCAAATAATGCATTCCACCCGCAGTGTCCACAGATCATGATGCAACACGTATAAGGCTGGTCAAGTTATTTTATTTCTGAGACGGAACACAGGATGCTGCCTTACAATGAGTTAGACCATTTTGCTCAGTACCATCTGCGCTGACTGGCAGTGGCTCATCAAGGTTTCAGACAGAGGACATGCTCAGTTTACCTGGAGATGCCAGGGACTGAGCCTAAGTCTTCTGCATGCAAAACAGATGCTCTGCCACATTTCTTCCCTAAACCCCACAGGCCCCTGTTTCTGGCAATAAAAACACAACAGAATTAGATCATGAAGAAGAAGAAGAAGAAGAGGAGGAGGAGTTTGGATTTAATATCCCGCTTTATCACTACCCGAAGGAGTCTCAAAGCGGCTAACATCCTCCTTTCCCTTCCTCCCCCACAACAAACACTCTGTGAGGTGAGTGGGGCTGAGAGACTTCAGAGAAGTGTGACTGGCCCAAGGTCACCCAGCAGCTGCATGTGGAGGAGCAGGGAAGCGAACCTGGTTCACCAGATTACGAGTCTACCGCTCTTAAGCACTACACCACAAGTTGCTGTCCTTTTGTGATACCCGAACTCTGCTGCTCAAGGTGGCTACTTCACCCTGGCTAACAACAGGGCCCTCCAGCTTGATTTTCAGAATATGGTTTGAAAAGATCATCATTAAAGCAAGGAGGCCTGCACCATGTACAGCTTTATTTGGATTTGTTAATCTCTGAAGCAAAGTGCACAAACCTAACAATTTAGAACTACACATCTTGATCAGGTAAGCCAGGAGCATCACTAGTCTTTGGATATAGTCAGATCTTTCATCATGCAATGATAGCCCTTGGCTAACAATGTTTAGCTGTTCTCTTAAGGTGTGGCATGTGAATTTAGAGAAAGTATTCTGACCAACACTAGTCAAATGAGTTCAGATGCTACTCTTTGAGATGGCGACACTCAATATTAAGTCAGTGACCTGATTCAGCAAGAGGCCCAGCTCAGGAACGCGTTTGTGCTTTATGACAGCTCACATGATACAGTGTTTATAAATAACTGTAAACACACACTGTTTAAGTGAGGTTTATAGGTTAAACAGAGACACAGTATGTTCTGAACTTAAGAGGCATGTACTGTATACGGAAAATCATTACCAGGAAAATGATTTCCAAGTTTCAGTGTGAGATCTATAAGTTCTAATGCTAAACCTCAATCAAACACAGCAATTCATCAATATCAGTCTAATGCAGCTAGGAAAAGGAGCCAAACCCTCAATCCAATTGAGCAGCAACCATCTTTGCTGCAACTACAGTGTAGTTTTCTGTTAAATGCATGGACTTTGAAAGGGATCTATGCATCTCCAAGCTTTAGAGAACATGTTCTGGGCAGCCATGATTGGCTATGTATTTCTGGCCCATGTATACTGTGCTTGGAGACAATTGTCTTCTGTTCAATGCCTGTTGTGTGAAGTTTCCCCATCTTTCCATTTAGAATACATGTTTGCCAGCATCTCTGATCTCCGTATCATAAAACCGTGTAATGTTTTATTTGTAATGTATCCAGAGCCCCTCTTCTGGTCTGCTGTTGTGGGATTAATTTCTGTTATTACCCCAGGCAAAATGCTTGAAGCAGAGGCAGATTTAGGGGAGTGTGACTGGTTCGGTTGTACTGGTTGTGGAACATTGAGGGTGCCACAACTACTACTTAGAATGGAGTGCAAGAGGTGGGGGGGGGAGTACCAATTTTTGGTGTTGCACAGGGCACTACTGTACTGAAATTTGAAACCGCAAGGTCTACCACTGCTTGAAGTGTTTGGCTTTATCAAATCTGCTATATTTTTGCTTCTTAAAATTTTAATTAGCTGTACAGATGATACCTCTTTACAGAAAGTCTTCCAAAAACTGTAACAGCTATTTTTCAACAGTTCTTTGTTTTTTACCCAACATCCCAATATAAATGCTAGTTTTTATCTTGTACTCCTCTGCTCCAGTGCATCTTCCTAACTTGCAGAGAAAGCTCAGTCACTGGAATCACCCATGCAGTCATAACAACAGTGGTGAATATGCTTCCTGTTAATTTCACACTTTTCTGGTCAATACAGAAATACCATTTTAATCTCAGAGTTTAAAGACATGAAAGTTAGGGTAGGGGTGCTTCCAGATAGGGCCTTAATTTGTAAATGGGTAGTTGAGATATCACAAAGAGGTAGATGGCATTTTTAGTTACTATTTACTGGATTTCCCCCTGAAAGTATAAATGGGGAATAAATGGGGAAGATAAATAGAGGCTGGCATTTTGATGCCGACCATGTCATGTGGCTGCAGCAAAACATTTGCATGCATGAGGAGCAGCAATCCCATAATAAGCACTTATCTGGAAGAACCCTGGGACACGACACAATTTGATCCAGACTGTGAGTTTAGTGGATAAGCAGAGATTTGAACCTGAATCTTACATGTGAAAATCAGACCATGGAATGCTGGTCTCAAGGATTTCACTTTTAGAGGCTCTTGAAATTGTTTATATATGTGGCTTGTTCAAAATGCTATGAATACAACTCTTGGCTACTTTGTTTTGCTTATTAAGCAGCATTTACGACACAACTGGTCTTTAATGAGCAAGTGGATACTAATGGTTCCTGCTTCAGTTCTTACAGGCAACATGTAGCTCTAATTGCTCCATCCTATTGTTTTCATGTTAACTCCAGCTTGTTAAATAATTGATTTTATAATGCCAGTCTAACTTTGTGTGTGTAAACAATACATACTGCAGTACAGGCAGACTCTGTTGGAGCCACCCCTGTCTACTTTTTATCTATTTTTACCATATGAAGCCAGCTTTATGTCAAAAGTAAGTAAGATGTAAAAATAGATCACATATAGCAACTTGTATGCAGTTTATGAGTGCACGGTAGCACAACAACTTGTACAACTGTTGTTAGTGATGTAATTGCCATTTGTGCAACCACGTTATTGAAGCCGTTTGATTCTGGCTACAGCCCAGTTATTCTTACTCATGCCAGCTTTGTCCCTTCCCATGGCCTTCTCTTCACACCTAGACAGCTTTCTTCAGAGAAGCAGCTTGGTTGTGGAAGAGGGGAAATTGCAGGTAGGGCAAAGGGCATTCAGAAAAGAATTGAAGGAAGCTAGGAGGAGGGAACGGGTGTTAATAGGCAAGTATTTATCATAAGGAAAGCTGCAGAACATTAACAGATGGAAGAGAACAGATATGCAGGATGAGACAGGCTGTAAATTAAGTGGTGCCAGTACTAAAGCATAATGCCTGCTTCATGAAGTTGCCAGATCATCTTATTTAATAAGCAGAATTAGACTCTTATGTTAAAATAGCTGCTTACATTTTTAGCTGCCTCTCTTGGTCACAATCCACCACAAAGTTAAAATGCTCCTGGCATTTATTTTAAGCTTTTTTATTTTCCTGGCTTGTTAAAAGTATAAAACTCATATATTGTTTTATTAAAAAATACATTGAAATTCTACTCTTACGGTCTTCACCTCTCCCCCCCCCAATGGGTCCCCAGCTAAATCACCCCTGACCATCAGCCATGCACATTGAAACCAACGGGGGTTGAAGTCTAACAACTTCTGGAGGCACAAAGGTTCCCCAAGCAGTGCTGCTTTAAGTCTGCTTTGAGATGCACAAAAGCAAAGAGGCTTCTTAATTCATTCCTTCTTTTTGGGTACGCACACCATATTTTATGTAGGGGCACAGAACGAAATTATTGTTTCCAGCACCCTCCTCCAATTCATCTTGGAAAATTACAGCTTTCACAAGTATACACAAAATGCATCTCCTCCCCCTCCAAATGATTTGCTTAGAACAGGAATAATGCAGAAACTGGTGAAAACCTTCCACCTGCTCTTGTTTACAGAGTATCCAGTTGAGAACTCTGTGTACTTAACAAGAACATCCAAACATTTCAGGTGCAGCAGGTGCTCTGCAAGGAAGTCCTGTGATACGCTCTCCTCAACTCTTAAGTTTTCACATCACAGGGCATGTAGTTTCTGTGGATCCATCTCCATAAATCAAAATAACAGATGATGAGCTAAAGTAGAAGGAAGACATGCATTCCAGTTTTGCATCTGAACATCACCATCACCATCATGATATCCTTATACACTTAGATGTGTTAGCCTCAGCTTCTCTAACAACGCCAATAGCTCATATTTGAGGGCACATCCATTTTCAAATACATTAAGAGGCAAGGCTGCAGAGGAAAAGGGAATGAAGGTAAAGGAAGTGACAGAGCTGTGTTTGCACCAGATCTGCAAATCAGGCAGCTTAATATTTGATGGAAAAGAATAAAGCAGGTTGACTATGAGGTCCTTGAATTGCATGGGCATTATATCTGTTGTAAAGGAGGAAAAGGAAAGGAATGGTGTTGGGTATTAGAAAGTGGCAGACCTATGAGGACTTCAGATGGGGAGGGCAAGAAGTATGGAAGAGAGAGAAGTGAAATTAATTTTCCTCAACTTTGAGGTGGGGTAGAAAGGGATTTTGGAGATGCTGCTGGTATCCCTAGTTTAAATGCATCAGCAGAAATTGAACTGTGCACTGGAATACCTGCTTGGAGGAGCATGCTTTACTTTTTATGCAATCACACTGAGACTTTTGAGTATGGGAAATAAGAAATCTAAGTTGATAATAGGAAATACATATTGAATATATCCTACATCTAGGTAACTAAGGTGGAGATGCAAAGAGCCATGCTTGGTCTTTCATCTCTGCAGGAGAGAGACGAAGGAAAGAGATAGCCTCTGAGGGATGAAGAAGAGAAGGAAGCAGGAAGACCAGGAATAAGAGTGTTTCTCCTCTCTCTACTCCCTTCTCCCATACTTCAATACAAGCTATGTGGCATCCCAACACTTCCAACACATGCCACATAGAGGGCTCATCTAGACTTCCTTTTGTGTTGTGTTTCTAGGCACAGGTCTGGGCTTTAAAACTCTGTGTCAGAGCATTTTTCTTTCCCCAGCACTTTCTCTGGGAAAACCCATGTTTTACCACTGAAGTGAACAAATGGCATTCAAATTTTTGCCACTTGGACACAGAGCTTTAAAGCATGGATCTGTGCCTAAAAGTAAGTCTGGATGAACCCATAGAGACAGCTCTTGAGGTTAGTCCCTGTGGCTCAGTTGCTGCCCAATGGCTCCTCAGGTTGAGCTGTGCTGTCAACCAAAGCAATCCCTTCCACCTTTCAGCATTTTTGGCAAAGGTAGGAAACATCTTTTAATGGAAACAACCATCTCCTACTTCTCTCCCCGCCCCCCATTTATCACTTCTGAACCTGTTCACATAGTCAAGAGAGTGTTGAATGTTTATATGGTGGTGAGCAGAATTGGGAAGATAATAAAACAAAGTATTGTGTATGCTTCTTTTGTGTTGGGGTAGGCCAAGACTCAAAACAGAACAGAGTGTTTGAGTGGTCCTCAAATAACTTAGTTGCCAAACAAATCAGCTCCTGAATGCCACAAACAGTTTTTCAGAAGCCAAACGTCCGACGCAGCTTCCGCTTGAGTGCAGGAAGCTCCTGCAGCCGATCAGAAGCCGTGCCTTGGTTTTCAAACCATTTCAGGAGTCAAATGGACTCCTGGAACAGATTAAGTCCGAGAGCCAAGATACCACTGTACCAGTAATCTGCCCATGCGGAAACACTGAGTTGGAAGGAACCTCAAGGTCATTTAACCCAACCCTTGGCAATGCAGGAAACCCTAAAGTTGGTGAGTCCAGGCAGGTGGCCCTTCAGTGAAAATGCATGAGGACTTAATTATCTCACGAATGTTAATTGTGCCAAAGAGCAGCATGATCGTACCAATATAAAAATGACTTGACTTTAAAAACACAACCAAAATCCAATAGCTATTTTTTAAAAAAGAAAAGCAAGCAAGCAAGGAGTTAAGTAAAGTGTTCAATTTCTTAAAACAGGGTTGTAATTGCTAGCCCTCCCCTGGGAGGGGGGCAATTAGTTAAGCTTATTAGTGAGAAGTTTACTTAAAGTACTTCTTCCTTTTTTTCTAGCCATGCTCAAGCCCAGCAAGAAATCATTTCACTTTGATCTTTGCCTATAGGTTGTAGATAAAGCTGCTTATGGTTCAATAAGAATTTTACAACTGGAGAGTTAGATCACAGGGTTTCCACTGGCTAGTCATTTTGGTAAAACTAGTGATGCTGTGGGCAGTTTAAATCATTTTAGTGTCATTTGCCTTTTGACCTAGCTGTGTTCAGTATTCACGCCCTCACAAAATGAAACTGGCTTCTTAGCATCTGACAACTATTGGCAAGTAGAGTCACTATGTCTATGTAAACAAGCCATAATTCAGAGGACACTTGGCAAAATCACAACGAAGACTGTGATCCACTAGACAATTGAGCTGGTGTTCTTGTATTTAAACTAATGGGACTAAAAATCGGCTATAAGCTATGTGCACAGGGTTACATTTGTGAGTGTGGATCATGCTGTAAATAGAGTTGTCTTCCTATATGATTCAAGAAGAAAACCAAACCAAAAGAAGGACTCAAACACAGATTGCTTAAGAGAATTTCAGGCAACAGAGAAGGTGCACTTAAGGGAACAGCAGCTCATATTTCCTGGTCTCAGCACAGACGATACCCTTTACAGCTGCTGATGCTGCATTGGTAACAGTTATAGCTGAGCAGGCTGGACTATGGAAACGTAGGAGGAAAATGTGCATATGGTTAGTTTTCCTATTTAAATGAATTTTTTTTTTAAGCTATAGCAATCTCTGCTATATGAAGCAAATGATCCATTAAGTCCAGTGCATGATTAAATGTGGAATCCATAAATGAAGAACAGCAAAAACAAACAAACAAAATTTGTTATTCCATGTGGGAACGCATAGTCGTCATATGCAAAGTGATTGATCTGAAAAGTAGCAACATTACCTTGACAGACCTTAATTCTAGAACAGTATTTTCAATTGATGACTGGAGCTAACAGCCAAACTCCTTTTTGCCTTGACTGAGAAGAGCCTGGCATTTGCAAGTGTTACTAAGCAACAGAAAGAACAAAGGATACATGATTCTACATAAAACTTTCTATTTAGTGAAGATAAAATACTTGTTCTAATTGTATTACTCATGCATGTGCTTCTCTTTCCCCAAGTGAGAGAAATTGCCTTCACTATGACTTTTTATGTAAACTCAAAAGCTAAAACTGGTAAATCAAGACGCCCTGCCTAGCTTTTGATAAAATAGGCTATGAAACAGTGATTTTTTAAAAAACCAATGCTAAGTCATCCTATAGGACACGAGTGGCACAGTGGTCTAAACCACTGAGCTTAGGGCTTGCCAACTGGAAGGTCGGCAGTTCAAATCCTCAAGATGGAGTGAGCTCCCATTGTTCGGTCCCTGCTCCTGCCCACCTAGCAGTTCGAAAGCATGTCAAAGTGCAAGTAGATAAATAGGTACCGCTCTGGCAGGAAGGGAAACGGTGTTTCTGTGCACTGCTCTGGTTTCGCCAGAAGCAGCTTAGTCATGCTGGCCACATGTCTGTGGACAAATGCCGGATCCCTCGGGCTACAGAGTGAGATGAGCGTACAACCCCAGTGTTGTCCGCAGCTGGACCTAATGGTCAGGGGTACCTTTACCTTTACCTTAAGTCATCCTATAGTCTTAAAGTACTCTAATTCAATGGAGCATGATATCAGACACCTAACCAAGGTAGATAAAAAAGATATTATAAATTAACCCTTTTAACATTTTATTTTCAGTCATATATTCTAATTTGAAAATGTAAATTAAAAAACCCAATTCCATCATAAGCATTTCTTTAAAAATGATCCGATTTAAAAAGAAACCCATATTTGATATAAATTAAAATCTTTATTTCTGTATTAAAACTGAATCATGACGATGCAACTATTGGCAAATGGTTTTATAAGCAGCGATATGCATGAACCTTTTGCCCACTTACTGTGCCCTTCTCTTCCCTTTGTGGCATGCATCAATGAAATACAGAAATCTGTCTGAGGAAAGCTGGTGGGAAGTATTGTTCAAGATTTTTTTAAAAGGCCAAGTCTTCCTGAAGCAGAACCAGCAAATACAAGCCCTGCTTCACTAACCCACTAAAATTCTTTACAAGTGTCAGCAAGCATATGCAGTGGTACCTCAGGTTAAGAACTTAATTCGTTCTGGAGGTCCGTTCTTAACCTGAAACTGTTCTTAACCTGAGGTACCACTTTAGCTAATGGGGCCTCCCGCTGCGCCACCACCACGCAATTTCTGTTCTCATCCTGAAGCAAAGTTCTTAACCTGAGGTACTATTTCTGGGTTAACAGAGTCTGTAACCTGAAGCGTCTGTAACCCGAGGTACCACTGTAGATACAAGATGATCTGGTTGGCATTGTGTACTTGAACTTTAAAAGTGTGCATGCACATGAAAGCTCATACCAATAACAATCTTAGCTGGTCTCTAAGGTGCTACTGGAAGGAATTTTTTTATTTTTTATTTTGTTTCGACTACAGCAGACCAACACAGCTACCTACCTGTAACTACCTCACCAGAGTCATGAGTAAATTTAGCAGTCATGAGATAAGAAGAGAGGTCCTCTTGTGGATCAGGAACTGGTTATGTAACAGAAAGCAAAGGATGGGAGTGTGGTGTGGTTAAGAGCGGTAGTCTCGTAACCTGGGGAACCGGGTTCGCGTCTCTGCTCCTCCACATGCAGCTGCTGGGTGACCTTGGGCTAGTCACACTTCTCTGAAGTCTCTCAGCCCCACTCACCTCACAGAGTGTTTGTTGTGGGGGAGGAAGGGAAAGGAGGATGTTAGCCGTTTTGAGACTCCTTAAAGGGAGTGAAAGGTGGGATATCAAATCCAAACTCTTCTTCTTCTAAAGGGACAGTTCTCCTAATGGACAGATGTAGAAAGTGAAGACACTCAAGGATCAGTATTGGTACGCAGTGTTTTTTAACTTGTTTATAAATGATCTGGAGCTAGGGGTGAGCAGTGATGAGGCCAAGTTTGCTGATGATACTAAATTGCTTAGAATCATTAAAACAAAGAGAGATTGTGAAGAGCTCCAAAAGGACCTCTCCAAACTGAGTGAATGGGCAGTAAAATGCCAGATGATACACTTTCTTCACATATATGCTCATGGGGTCTGAATTGGTGGTAACTGACCAGGAACAAGACCTTGAGGTCATAGTGGATAGCTGAAATAATATGCCAACCCAATGTGTGGGAGCTGTGAGAAAGGCAAATGATCCCTGTGCTAGGGATAATTTGGAAAGGAGTTGAAAATAAAACTACCAATATCATAGTGCCATTACACTAAGCTACAGTGACACAGCATTTGGAATACTTTTTTTAGAGTTTTGGTAGCCTCACTTCAAAAGGGATATTGTAGAGTTGGAAAGGGTTCAGAAAAGGGCAAAGGGAATGCTAATTAAGGAGCAATTCCTCTGTGAGGAAAGGTTGCAGCATTTGGAACTTTTGGGGTTCAGAGAAAAGGTGAGTAAAAGGTGACGTGATAGAAATGTATAAAATTGTGCATAACACTAGAACTCATTGACGTCCAATGAAGCTGAACGTCAGAGGATTCAGGATGAGCAAAATAAAGGACTTCTTCATGCAATGCATAATTAAACTATGGAATTGGCTCCACAGTGATTGCCACAAACTTGGGTGGCTTTAAAAGAATTAGTCTTTGGATCCATGAATTTGTCTATCAATGGCTACTAGCCACAATGGCTATGCTCTGCCTTTACGGTTGGATGCAGCATGCTTCTGAATACCGGTTGCTGAAAACTACAGGAGGGAGAGAGTGCTCTTGCACTTTGGTCCTGTGTGCAGGTTGCTTGTAAGCATTTGGTTGCCTACTGTGAGAACAGGATACTGGACTAGGTGGACCATTGGCCTGCACTGTATTCAATAGTGACAAGCCAGTTGCCCTAGAAAGACCGCCAGCAGGGCACGACAGTGTGCTGTGTATAATAAATTAAGTGGTGACTTCCCATCACCCAGGAATCTCTTTGCCACTGGCTGACAAAACCTATCACCTGAAGAACAATTAGCAGTACCAACTCTTATAGCATTCTTCTTGACAAACGCAAGCAGCATGATTTAAGGACAATTCAGGAACCTGAACCGCATGCCAACAATGGATATTTCAACACCATTTGTGCAACTGAAATGTGGAGGGGAAGTGAAACTGCTGAGGGAGGTGACTCATTGCTAACAGTAGCACTGACATGAGTTTATGTAGTGTTCATCACTATGAATGGGGCAAAGTAGGGTTGCTGGACAGCAGCTGCTCCCAAGGGCCCATGATCACCAACCCTCTCTAATCTCAGCTGTTAGTCTAATTGTCTTTGCTCTATCTATGGCAAACCACTCACAGGAGAGCATTTTTGGCAGAGAAGGCACAAGAGGGAGTACTTCCCCCCAGCTCTCTTGGAGACAACTTTCCCCTGAAACTCTTGTAGCCACCTTTCCTGAAACAGGGTTCTAGATCTGCTAAATACACAAATCTCCAGAACACTGGTAGGAGGATTGCAGCTAGGGAAGCTTCTGTTAGAAAGTAGCCACTACAGAAAGAAATGTAGCAGCCTTTCTTCACTGCTTTTGGGCACTTTGTAACAGTCAAGGGTGGTTGCAGGAATGTTACACATGGCTATAGTATAACGCAAAATTTAGGGATGGAGAGATTTGTTCAGTTCATATGTTAATCAATACACAGACTGAAACACAACCCTCATTCAAACCCTGTGCTTCTCTGAATTTTGCAATGCAGTTTTCCAATGACAACAAAAGGCATAAATAATAACAACCACCTAAATATGTTTACACCTAGATTCTATCAACATGGCCTGCTAAAATGGCATGCTGTATGGCTTCCACCCAGGTAACTACTGCAACATTTTGTGCTTGTCCAATTGAGAATGTTTTGCTGACATGTTGCTTATTCATTATTCTTTTATTAACAGGCTACTATGAATATGGAACATATGAAGTTATGTGATGGTAAGTCAATTCTGTGGCATGTTAGATGCCACTCTGCAATCTCCATGAGATTACCCAAGTTTCACCACCCCTACCATGATCATCTGGGTGATCATATGGCACAACTGCACAGCATCATCAAACTATTGTGTCTATCATCAGCCTAACAATTCATGTTTCTGTGACTGTTTGCCTTCCACACTTCTTGAGATCCCCACTTGGAGCACATTTTCCATGGCAGTGTGGCTCACAGGATCAAGCTATTGCTAGTCATATAATTGTGGATTTTTAGCTTACACTTTCTGAAGGGGAAGAAGCAAAATGTCAAAACAGAAATCCACTCCACACAATGATATACTGTTAGAATCTAGGTCTTGGGAACACAGTGGAGCACAAGAGTTTTATATTGATTCTGAAATTTGATTCCAAGAGCAGATCTACACATTCATAAGAATCATGAGGTGTAGCCCTAGACAGACTGCACCACTTCAGAATGCAGGTGGGGGAAACGACTTAACTGAGTATTTCTCCATGTCAAAGACTCCCTTTCTTAAGAAATGTAGCCTTGCATTCTAACTTTGCCTCCTCGCTGATGCGTTAGTTCTGATGCAGAAAAGCATACAGTTATGAAGCTGTTCCACTCTAAAACAATAAAAGAAATCATGGAAGACTGTGCTGTAACAGTGTCCTACATGTGTAGAGTTAAAGGCCATTTTGATATGTTCTCAGTATAAAAAAACTGATCTCACTGGACTAAGTATGTTAAATGCCCCTTTATAGTTTGCTCTTCTTTTTATCCGGAAAATGTAACAACACTAACTCAAAAAAGTTATCTTTTAAAATATACTACATAGCTTGAAAAGTTCAATTTATTCTTCAAAAGAGAAAGTTACTAAGATTAAAAGAACACCAATGAATGAAAGAAAGGCTTTAAACCATTTCACGGGAGAAGTAATCGCAACATGACATTTTTCACATACAACTCAAATTTATTTCACAATGAAAAATAGGCAGAAGGATGCAGAATGAAGGTGTCAGGTACAAATTTGCTTTGCAATTTCCAAGCAGCCTGAAACCCAGCAGACAATGTAGCTGTTGATTAACAAACACAGAATTCTACATTGTATGCCAGGTTCAGGCCCCAAGACTTGCTGCTCTTCTTTGATATGTTACTAAATCAATACTAAAATTGATGATGCCCACCCAAATAGCATATGGAGGAGATCAGTGAACTACTACTAAATATAGTGGAGATCACTGTGCTCACAATCCAGTCTACTGTGGCTTCCCATTCAATGCCCCCCCCCCCGGCTTTCCATTAAACAGAGCCCTGCTGGGAACCCCCAGAAGCTGCTGTGCACAAGTTCAAATGCCATATTTTAGCAAGTGTGCCCAATATAAGTGTGAGCCAGATTACATTATTACATGTCTCAAACAAATATACATTTTGCTTCTGAACTGAATAAAAACAACACAGTTGCAAAGTCTTATCGAAGTTCATTTGGGGAAACATATTGTTACAAAGAATTCCTGCTTGACTGTATGAGATTTGAACAACAGACTGCGATTATTGTTAGAGACAGCAGCTGGTTGCTGTGCATTTTGCCTAGAATTAGCTACTGTTTATTGTAAATCGTGGTCGTTTCTATAATAAAATTATAGGCCTCTACATGAAAGGCCTCCTTAAATTCAATCAGAAACATAAAAGCGTTTCACTGGAAAGTGGGATCATTTTATTGAAAACCATTTCTAGACATAGCTCTGGACATTACTGAATAATTTTATTTTGTATCATGGAAAAGTAACAGCAGTTCAAGGTATCCAAATAGTCATCAGTGAAGAGATGCCACAAGATGTCTTCAGAGACCCAGTAGCCAGATGTAGCTGCTGACTGAGAAAACAGAATCTACACTGACTACTGAGCGACTGATGAGCAACTAAAATTTCTGGGCCAACAGCACCTCCACCATTACGCCAAACCTGTGGAAAAAGAATAAGAAGTAATTATCTAGATTTTATATCTTGGTAAAAGAAACAAAAACTAAACACAAACCTCAAACCCACCACTCCACACGTTTTTAAAGAATTACACATTCCCTCACACTCAGGCATTGCAATAAGGCTTGCTAGGTTAGGTAACTTTGACTAGATCCTTTAGGAAGCACATTTGGATGTCTTAACATCTCCTCCATATAAGGAAATCCTTAACACGTCATAGTAAGAAATAGTTCTTATACCAAATTATCATGTTTCAGTGATGTATAGAAAGGAAATGTCACCAGAAACCCACCAGCCAGATATATATTTTTCGCTCTATAAGACGCACCAGACCACAAGACGCACCTAGTTTTTGGAGGAGGAAAACAAGAAAAAAAATATTCTGAATCTCAGAAGCCGGAACAGCAAGAGGGATCGCTGCGCAGTGAAAGCAGCAATCCCTCTTGCTGTTCTGGCTTCAGGGATAGTTGCACAGCCTGCATTCGCTCCATAAGACACACACACATTTCCCCTTACTTTTTAGGAGGGAAAAAGTGAGTCTTATAGAGCAAAAAATATGGTATATAACTGTTACCTGCTTCGCAAGATACAAATCCTAGTACTTGTTCTTACAATTGTTCAAGGGTAATCTCAACATGGCACCATATTAGACCAAAATATCAATATAATATAAACAAGGCAGTGGAAAGGGAAGGGGTGAAAGAGGGGCAACTACTTTAAGATTAAGCTACATTTCTTTTTAAACAAACCACTCATTGAATATACTGCATAGTAATCAATTGTGTACACATCACCTGAAGTAATTTCCAAGCACTTGCTAAGGCAGATCGTACTTAGTTTTTAAAAGATATTCAATAAAGTTATGCAATTTATCACTTGCAATTACTTGTGTTGTAGAAAGCTTTCAAAATCAGTAATAATTTTAAGAGATTTGAAATATTATCTACATCCTACAATTATTCACCCAAGGGGATTCCCTACACAAACTAACAAATTCTAATCTTCCAGATTTATTTCCTATCATTTGCCGGTTCCACATTTTCAGATTCAGAAATATAAGATTGAATGGGGCAGTATTTGTTTTTATAATGGATGTTGCTACTGTTCTAACTTTTAGCAACTGATGAACCAGCTAAGTTAAAAACAAGACAACTAAAGAGTGGATACTCATTCTCTGTTTCATTCATTGGTTTAAGATGGGGAGCTTTGA
Source organism: Podarcis liolepis (assembly GCF_965112155.1). Lineage (NCBI taxonomy): Eukaryota > Metazoa > Chordata > Lepidosauria > Squamata > Lacertidae > Podarcis > Podarcis liolepis. The sequence continues at coordinate 50,149,057 of NC_139558.1, forward strand.
AAGTGTTTAAGTTTGACTGGATTGACTGGATAAGGTGTTTGTTCTGAAACCCTTAATGTCTAATCTCTGCATAAGAAGAACCTACCAACAACTAGTCCAGCAGCTTGTCCTCACAATGGCTTTACGATGCTTTGGGTCTACATTATAATTTGAACTAGTCAGATTTGAGGAGTTACTTAGTGAAGCTAGTCAGATTCACTAAGTAGTTACTTAGTAAAGCTATAGCCATAGGGTAATTCATATTGTTGAACCAATAAGAGCATCCAATGGAATAAAAAATAGGTCAGCAAATAACATTATTTTAAGAGACAATCCTCCCACACACACACACACTAGTACTCATTTTCCTGTATATAAGTCTTCACTGTAATAAATGAACATGACTGTGTGCCTGGTCAGGCCTAACAGAGAAAGTGTTTAAGATTCACTACATCAAGATACACAAAATCCTCAAACCTGGCTAAATAGTTGAGATTCAAGCAAATATTTCCTGCTGCTATTCTAACAAGAGCTGAAATACACTATTCAAAGTTGGAAAAGATGTGCATAGCTTAAATGAGAGGGGGGGTCAAATCCAGAGCACCCCTTAATATGCTCCTTTTTAAGCTAATAAGATGTCTCATTAACAAACAGAAGAAGGAGACTGCACCCAAGAGAAGGTCAAATAAATATTAAGCGAAATACAACATCATTATTGTGCAACAACACAAAGGCAGCTGACTCAAGGGCTTGTGAGTCACATCCCAACACACTCAGGCCTGTTCTAGCCTGAATCAAAGCACAAGTTTGCCTGGTATGATTTAATGTTCTTAAAACTGATCAATCAAATGTACATTAGACTGATGCACACATCAGGTGTGGGTTTTTTTTAATAAATCTGGGGTGGTGGTGGAAACAATTAAAATGTATGAATTATGTACACACACATAAAGAAAAACAGGGAGAACAGAGTTTCCTGCTTGAACTGCCTTAAGTAAATACAGCAAACAGACACACTTAAACTTTGGAATTAAATTTTAAGTTCATTTGGAAGGGCAATCTGCTGCAATTAATTTTAATTATGATGGCTCCAAAACTACTTTACAGTACTGGCTTCTTGAATGAATAAAACTGTTGCACCTGAAGTGTCTGCCAACCCACCAGATTCCTACCACTTCTCACTGCCAGCTCTCTATGCAACCCTATTGCACGAGCAAAGCCCCCCCCCCCCAACACTGAAGTGGACAAGCCACTGCTTGAGCATGAGCTGTACTTATATACTTTGGACCTCTAGCAAAGCTTGCGATCACTATGAATGGCAAACACCTTAGAAGTCTTACAGAACTTCACATACATTACAGCAACCCTGTGAAGCAGGTCACTTACTGCCCGCATATTATATAGACTGGGACCAGAGGCAAAAATAACAGTGAGCCCAAGGGCAGTTAGTGAGTTTGTGGCTGGGGTAACATTTGAAATGGAAACCTCAGCTCTGATCTGGAGCTAAATGTGGTATTGAGCAAGTGATAATTAAATCACCTGGGGTTTTTTTTTTTAAAAAAGTAAGTTGAACAGCATCCAGGGGAACTACAGCACTGGGTAGATGGGGGACATTTATTCCCCACCATCATGTGCTTCCCAAGCTGCTATTTGTCCCAAGGGCACCTGTATGTTTTGCCACATAAGGGTTTTCCAAATAAAATCTCCCCTAGGAAGATATGATTAGCACCCCCATTACCCTCTAGTCCCAACGAGATATGACCCTGGTTATTACTGCACTCCCATCATTATATCCAGCTGTGCCCTTAGCTGCTACGTTACATGAGCTTTCATTAGTAGGTCAGCTAAGCAAGAGTAGATGGTTGCCACCTGCCAGATTTCAAACAAGCTGCCACCCAGATTTTATTTGTAATTCAGCCTCAAGTGTGTGAAGCAAAGGGTAAATATTAGGTTTTGCAAACATTAAAAAGGTATATATACAAATAAACTGCGGCATTTTTCTCTTCCCTGAAAGACAGCTGGATTCATAGTGTACCAGAGATACGCTAAAGGCAAGAAATGTATCAAATCTCTGTAAGATTCTGCCCACCTCTCTATTCTTTGTTTATTCATCATCTTGGCTTCAGTAATGATTTTATGGTTGTAAGGAAGAAGGTAATGTTGACGGGGGAGCTTGTAAATGGAAGGCTGCAACATCCACAGTGGCCAGTAAACCCTGGGGTCCTGCTGCCGATTGGGGACATGGAGGTTTTTCCCTTCCCACGCCAGGTATTGCAGCTACGTGCTTACCCTGCAGCTGAGGGAGGGGGACATGAACCCACCCACTCTTTGCTTTCATTGTGCACAGCCAGGCACATGTGCAAACTCCACACCTTGTTCCTCTACATGCATTTGGCAGGAGTAAGGGTATGTTACTTAGATGAAGAAGCACACATGAAGCATCAACTCCTTTTATACTTGCATTATGCAATATTTAGGAAATTTTGTTTCTTAGTTCAGGAATTCAGATAAACAGATTACTGTGTGGAAAATGCACAACACAACACTCATCTAGACCAGTAGGAGGGTGCAGATTGCATGAATCATAGATGTAGCTCCCCCCCCCCCCTTCCAAAACAAGACGACATTTTTGTACAACTTTGTGTTATCACAGAAGTGAGCTACCAGTTGAAACCTGGGTGCCTAATTAAAGCACATTCTTGCAAACTTGATTTGCTACTGTTACATACTGAACTAAGAGCCTGCATACCTTAAGAAAGGATCTATGATTTTTGTAATGATTCCAGCTCTTGAATAGCTTAAACCCTGTGACTGTATTGGTCATACACACTCCTAGCAGCTGATGGTCACTTGACTCACACTAATTAATAAAGTGCTCCATAAATTAAGTTTTGGATTGAACTAAATGTAGCCAGGGAAATTCCTGTCCAAGGCACTTTTAAGCACTCTGCCAGATAATACTAGTATGAGCAGGCCTGAAGAGGTGGGTGGCTGGCACAACGCTCTGGAGCGAGTTCCCAAAGGCAAAACCACTGGCATGCCCATAAAGACAGACTCAAACTAGTTTTAATTGCTGATAAATGTAATTAAGTAGCTACCTTTATCCTTGGTTATCAATAGGAGGCTCCCTGGAGGTTTGTAAATGATACTTACAAGCAAAATATTTCAGATTCCTTAGGCACCAACATAAAATTTTTAGGAATTAACTTTACAGAGAACTCAACATGGCATCAAATTCCTGGGCATCAGGTTTCTGGGCTTCTTCCAGCTCCACTACAGATCACAAATACGTCAAGACCGTGCAACATGCTACTTCTTTCTGTTAATGAAAACTCATTTTGTCTGGCAGTAGTGGACAAACAGCAGCAGCCTTAACCAATATGACCTATTACATCAGTTGAACACTGTAAATACAATATATAATATATGGTTGTGGTACAACATGCTGTGGCTCACCACTTCCCACCCCCAATATATCCAATATCCTGAAAATCCATGGTCTAGGGATAGACAAACCTTTCTGTCTCAATGTATTTCCATTTTCTATTGCATGTGCTCGGTGAGGCTTATTCATAAGGTATATATGTGTGACATTGCTGCTTTAATGCTAGATGTCAGCACTACATTTATATGGCTCTGTAAGAGCCAGGTATGTTGCTGTGAGAGCTGCAGAAAAGATGAAGGCGGCAAATTTGGATACTTATTTTTCCAACTCATCCTTGAAGCTCATTGGCTATGGGTGACTGAAAATATATAAAGCATGTACCAGAAGCAGCTGCTTGCCTAGTTTGGAAAGTATGCATTAGACTGTAAGAGCTCGAGGCATTGAGCATTTCTGAAAGATGACCAATTTCATAAAAATCACCCTACATCTTATGAGTCCATTCCACAGACAAGATTTTCAAGACTTCAGTACCACAGCCTATCAGGTAAGATATAATTTCATAATATTTATATACTGCTTGGTTGTAGAACAAAAAAAGCACAAAGCTGTTTACAAAAAAATGGCTCACACCCCATGTCTCTCCACAGTTCTTCTGCACATTGTATTTCCAGTGTTAAGCTGAACATGCAAGAAACAGAAGGTGCTCATATGCCCTCTTCCTCCATTCTCCTCCATGCTGTAATGTATGCCGCCAACCTTAATCAGAATGGACATTTGTGTGAACTCTCCCCACTATAGGAGCCAACTTCTAGGGACCAAGGTCCCTTCACACACCCCTAAGTTGAGGGGCATTGGCATTCCAATGGTGTGCATGTGCTGTGTCTTGTGATTATGCGGGGTTGGGCTATCCAAGTTGGCACCCAATAGGTGTGCAACTTTCTGTGTTACATGGTAAAGAAGGAGAGAGAGAGAGAGAGAGAGAGAGAGAGAAGCAAGTCATTCATCATTTTACTACTGCTCCTCCACCCAGAGTACATTGCTAACATGCAAAGATAAGCCAAGTATGGGCATGATATGCTTGATCCTCTGAAACTCTGGGTTCATTTAAAACTCTGTGAGCTGAATAGATAGGAATGTCACTGAAGAACTTAATCTAGTATTCTGCCAAAAAGAAAGAAGGAAAGAAAGAAAATCTTGCTTTTTAAACTGGTGAAAGCTTCTTGATAGACAACAGAAAGGTGCTGACTCCAGAAAAGATTACAACAGTAAATAAAACATAGTAAATAAAACAGGAGTGATGACATAAAGGTGTGGTCCAGTGTGAGAACATGGTTGAGCAGCAGTAACTCCAAATCACAATTGCCAATGACTTTATGAGCCCCAGGCAAACCTTTAACATCTCTGCCAAACTTACCAACCAGGGCAACGTTTCCTTCACAGGATCTTAAGAGTCACATCAAGATTCCTTGTGGGAGAGGAGCTAACATTCCCACAGATTTATCCAATACTTGAAATTGATGGGTAGCTTGAAAAGGTTAAGCAACCAACCACAATCCTCCTAGAAGCCATCTCAGAGTCAGGATCATTCCAAGATGCACCCACTTTAATAACATTAGCAAGCATAGCAATTTATCATCACGACAGATCAGGGAGTACTTTGAGAATTCCTAAAGCATCTTGTGATCACAGTCCACTTCTCACTTCTAAAAACTTGAGAAATTTTCTTGTGATGCTCCTTAGCTTTCAGTTTACTGTAAGCTAAATTTCCCCCCTTGCAGAATTTAGCAGACATGGTATCATCAAAAACTCCACTTCCCTACCCTCCTTTTCAACCTCACCTGCCTTTTTCCCTTTAGCATTCTGCTTCCTGGGTTCAGAATAATAGTAATATAATAATTTATTACTTATACCCCACTCATCTGACTGGGTTGCCCCAGCTGCTCTAGGCAGTTTCCAACATAATAACACAGCAAAACATCATATATTAAAAAAACTTCCTGATACAGGGCAGCCTTCAGATGTCTTTGGAAAGTTGTGTAATAGTTTATTTCTTAATAACCCCAATGCATAAAGGCAGTAAGCGACAGCTTCCAAAAATTTTGTAAGCTGAATAAATAAAGACTGTCAGTTTTTAAGAAGATTGCTGATAAATATTCTAATCTTGTTAAGGTTACCTAAATAAATATTTAGCTCTCAGCCTATCAATTTTCCAATGGCAATAGAATACGTATATTGACAAGGTAATCCTCATTTGCCGCAGGCATTTTAAAAGCTGACTAGAGTATACAGCAATATCAATATCTAAATGCCTCTCACTGCTAAAAGGAAATCTGTAAATTTGATACAACTGTGGGAAAAGTGCAGGTTTGAGGTAGATAGTTTTATCTCAAAGCTTGCCTAGGAGACCTTCTCTGTGTGTTACTAGAGACTGGTTTCCAGTTATGATTAATAAAACTAGAGTCAAATAAATACAACCAGAGACCTGAGGGTTTTTAAATGTTTAGGTTTTCCACAGGAGGGGTCAATAAAGGCTGTTCATTAGTGTGATACATGAGCCCTTTTCTAATAACAAGCTGGGGATATGATCATACACAGGTGGAAAGAGAATGATGAGAGCTGCATAATGGTGGTAGGCTCCAACCATGACCTATGCACATTTGTTCAAGTTCTAATTAGATTCTGTTTTTCAGCATTCCCAATCATCTGGAGATCATACATGCATTCTGGTACATGCATAGGAGATACCTCACTGTGAGTCCAGCAAGACTGGCTCCTTGCTCCTCTGGCCCATCTCCACGTGGGGCTTTGACTGCCCCCAGTGCTTCTGTTGCTCATGATATCTACAGACCATTGGGGTGAGCTACTGCTCTGGAATTGTTGCTGGTGCAAGTTTTCATTTTGGATTTCATTCTGGGTTTTGTAAATATTTTTTATTAATTTTCATAAACATAACAGTAACCAATCAAAGCCGTAAGAGATAGCCACAGGAAAGAAGAGTCAGCAAAAGGTTTGTTTGTTTTTGATGCTAATCTGGGTTACTCTTGAATTGTTTGATTTTATTGTATATTTGTTAATATGAAATGTTTTCATTAGTTCATTGCTTATATGACTATTTGATTTTTATGTACTGTAAAAGCTACTGATTTACATGAAACATTTTGATGCTGTGAGACACCTTGAGCATGGTTTACTGTGGAAAGACAGCATATAAATAAATGATGATGAGCTTGAATGAACAGGGTCAGGGACAAAACTCCCTTCCATCTATGTGAATGGATATCCTCAATTTGTTATCTGAAAAGATGACCTGGTTATTACAGCAAATTTTTACCAGCAACTGCATCCTGCACAGCACTGGGTCTATATCAATTTTGGTGGCTGCTAGCATGAAACTATCAATAAAGTCTCCAGAGATATAGTAAAAAAAGGAGTGTACAGTAGCAAGGCAATATTAATGGCAAGGCCCCAAATTAGTGGCCACTAAGCAAAGCAAAGTCAAATGATGAAAAGTCATGCACATTTTGTATTTTATTGAAATATACAAAACACTCGCTGCCTGTTGAATGTTTCCCTCAAAGGCAGATGGTAAAAAAGTTTAGACTTATTCTCATTAACTTCCCATTATTCTATGGCTAGGAAGTTATTGATGAAAGGAAAAAATAATAATTCATGTAATTATATGGGGATGCAGAAATAGGAGAATAACATTTCCAATCTGTATTGCTTGCTCTCTATAGTCATAGAAAACAAAAGAAGCTCAAGCCAATGAGGAATCCTGAAGACAGGAACAATGGAGGACAGAAAGCTCAAACAGATTAACCACATAAGCAGAACACATGGTGGGGGGCATGTGGAAAGGTGTAGAGATACTGACAGAGGCAGAATGTATCAAGGGATGAGTTCAATATGTGGGTTGAATTTAGAAGACAATGTAGAGGCTTTTGGCACAAGCAGTGAAATTTTCCGAACACTGTTAATAATTTCAAAGATGGTAGAAACAGTATTTGCTGAAAGATGACCTGGTAGGTGTAAGAAAGTTCAGCGAGCCCACACAGTATGGGGATGGAGGAGGAAAGAAGATGGCTAGAGAAGGAGCATTGCAAGGACTGAAAAAACAGCTACAAAGAAATTACTGGGAAAATGGCATTTGAAGTGAATGAAGCAGAAGGAAGAAGACTACTCAAGAATAGGAATAATAAAAGGTAGAAGGAGATAAAGGGGGGAAGCAAAAACATTGAGTTGACAGTTGGCTGCAGCATCAAAGAGGCTTGAGAACATGAATTCATAGTCAATGGTGATGTCCCAATTTCAACCTTTCCTCAAGCCAAGCTCAGCAGCACAGTTGCAGTAATAAAGAGGTTAGAATCAATGTGTGGAATTAGTATTTTCCCAAGCTCTCCACTAACAAACACACTGACCAATAGGAACACAAGAGCAGTTCACACTCTAATAGCAGCCTGCAAGAGTGTGGGCTATAGCAACCAGCATAGATTATACTGGAAATCAAAGCACTCTGGATTCCTCTTATGTAAAACTGTAGTAAAACTTAGCATGCTTTGTCTAAAGGGATATTATCAGTGTACTCAAAACTTTTCAAACTGGGCCTCCTTAACTTACTCTGCCTTCAAATCCACCAGCAGCCATCTTTTGGCAGGTGAGCACACAGATTAGTGTTAGGATCTGGGACACCTCTCTAACCTTGGAATTTTAAAAGACAGCACTACATCTCAGCCTCCCTATGAAGATAGTTCACAAAAGGAAGAGACAAGGGAGAGAAGGAACTGCTGTGGTCAGAAGGACCCAAATGGCTTCTGCTTCTGCAATCTCCACAGTTAGTGTAAGTTTTGGTATCTGCAGAACAAAACTGTTTCTGCTCAGTGTACAGCGCCTTTACCTGCTACAGGAATCTCTCTCTCTATGGAATCTGGTGGTTTTTGTTCAGGTGTCTTGTGCTCCCTTTTAAGGGAGACTACTTCACAGTATGCAGGAAATCTACTTCTCCTGTGCTGCAATTAAATGGGCTCTTTAAATGTACTAGAGCTAGCCCAGAAAGGGCAAATGGGATCTTGTTTTGAGGGATCACATTTTGGTCATTGTTGCTGGCATCTCCACTTACATTTGAACAAGTTTTCTTCAATGAATGAGTGCAGTAGTTTCCACTGGTGGATCTAAGCATTCACTTTACCAAGAAAGAACTTTGCCATCATAACTACTTCCTGCCATCTGCTTAGGAAGTTTTGCTTCTTCGTGAGTAATGTACATCTGTTTACATTCTTATATGAATGTATTTGTACATTTGCTGTATGCTTTGACATCTAATTATTTGCTTTCACTTAGACTCCTTTCCGGGAACTAGAAAAAAATTCTTAGTTATGTGCAGGAAATGTACCTTCTGCAGGTGTAAATACAATCCAACACCTACTGTGAAAGGGTCTGGGCAGGTTGCTGTGGTTTGGCAAGAATGGGATGGTGAACCAAATGTGGAGTCCTGGCAGCCCTGATTAGGGGATTTGAACCCTTGTCTCCCTGCTCCTAGTCCAACATTCTAACCACTACACCACATTGGCTCTTATCTTATTCTTATCTGTTTTTGCCAACAACTTTGAAATGATTAGGACTGAGAAGCAACCTGTTTCATACTATGGAAGGCTTAGCCCAAGCAAGACAGACTTGCAGTGCACCTTGTGATTGAGAAGGCATTCTAAAGTATACCAGTACCGTTACAAAGTTCACTTTTCACAGTTGATGTTGGTTTCCTTTAAGATGCTTTGAAAGTGACTCGGCTGACCACATCCACATTCTGAAATACCATTTTTGAGAACTCCCAACGAAGCTCCAGCCAAAAGAACAGGAACTGACTCATTTTACAATGCCTGTTCAACATGTAATCAGTTTAGAGATTTTTGGCCAAAGTTACAGACAGGAACCGTGAGGAGTCAAAGTAGGAGACCCACTTTACCACTTAAAACTGGCACACATACCACTGAAATTTAAGTGCAAGAAAGATGGCTGAAAGCGGTGCAAAACCAAACTGCACACAAGCCACCCCAGATTTATCATTACACAGTTAACTGCACGTGTACCTTCTAATACACAACACACAAACACCGATAAACCACTCCTGAAAGCTACATCACCTAATAATAAATAAACAGAAAAGGTTGCAGAAGGAAAAACACATCACTATTTGAAGGCACAAGCGGTAGAAATTGCAGGCAGATGGGCTATAGAATCAAAAAATGGAAAGGGTAAAGAGTCAATTAAAACACAGAAACCAGGTATGTGGTGTAGTCCTCTTCAATGTGGTAGCTTTGCACACATAGACAGATCATCATGTGGGGATCCTTTCAAACTACCAATCCTCACATTCACCATGTTCAAAGGAAGTAGAGAGAGAGAGAGAAATGAGGAGAAAGAGCACATCCTACATTCAGGATAGAGCCTACATTACAGCCCATGTGAGAAAGAAGACAGAAGTCTGCTCCACCTTTCTATGGTAGAGACCACCAAGAACCTCCAGGCAAGCCGATCTGAGCATTCCAAATAAAGAGAGAATAGCAAGTATTTTCGGAACTAGAATCTGAGGAGTCAAAGGCTTCCTATCTCTTGTTCCTTAAGAAGGACATCTTCGCAGGAATGCCACACAGAAAGGGAATCTCAAAAGCAGCAAAAAGTTCATTGCTTATGTACAAGTGGATGGGGAGACCTGAAAGGAAAATGGGAACAAATCTAAGGAAATGTTGATAGAATCATGATGGGTCTTTGGAGGATTCAGAAAATGAAAAAGCACTAAGCTGCTGGAGACACCTACACTGTAACCATTCCCAAGGTAAAGCATCTTGGATTCCAAATATAAGCAGCAATATTAGAAAGTAAAATGATAAATGTAGGACTATTAAAAATGAATTCATCCTTGATGCACCTCACACCTGCACTATCCTCCCAGAATACACATGTTGTGCCATCTCTGTAAACCTTCCTTAAAAACTCATTTCTTATGTGAAGCTTTTGACTTCACCCCTCATGTCTTAATTGAGCATCAATTTACAACTGTCGTGTTTGGTATTAGCTATACTGAATAATTCCTCTGAAAAAATCACCACTATACAGCAAGTGTGCTGTTTGTCAAGCCCATTGAACCCATGTCTAAACCAATATTTTTTTTCGTGTTCAGTAGAACATAATGTGTTTTCTGCATCCTTAAGAATTTTTTTAAAATTTATTTTCCAGGCAGTGCAAGAGCTTCTGAAAAACTCAGCTATAAGTGATAGACAATGGGGACTGCCATAAACAGCCAGACTACTATAATATCTTTAAAACTCAAACAGTGTTCTAAAGTGGAACTATACACACATCTATGCTAGAAGTGAGATCCTGGCTGTGTTTGAAGCCAGCAGAAACACAGCTTTAAACTGCTTTTGTTTTAAAAACACAGTGACAACCAATGCCCATTGAATGTTCTTTTCCCCTTCTTTAGTAGGCATCTTCAAAGTATGATAGCCCCATATCAAAGAGCTACATATCCTGAGATGAATTTGTCCTTATTACAGTTCAGGAAAAATGACACGAAAACCAGAGGAAATTAAAAGCAACACAACTTGCTTGTCAAACTTAATATGTGACTAGCACTTGCCTGAGGCTACTGAGACTGACATTAGGAATACAGAATAATTGTCACTGTACAAAATGTAATCTGGCAATAAAAGATCCCAGAAACACACTGAATTATTGTTGTATTTCCCACTGGAGAAAAGGTTATAAAATATACAGTACAGCAAATAACTGGCATTTAAAAAGGATCATCAGCATGGATTCCATTTCACTTGCAGCGAATACTAGTAATACAGTTATTTTAGCACCCCATCTGAAGGTGTGCTTACTCAAAAGTAATTTTCACTAAGTCCAGGGTGCCTTAATTCTTAATAAACATCTTTAGGATTGAATCCTATGGGCTATTAGAGTAACTTTCTCATATCTAATACATCTCTAATGAAAACAACACAACTACATCTGGGCTAGGGAAGGTCTAGCTCAGGTAAGTTTTGATAAATTATATTTACTGGATAGTTTATTTGTTTAGTCAGTTATTCCAAATATTTTTAATAGAATTACTACTTAATACCTTTGTATAGTACCTATAATTAAGGGGCACACACTACACTTTTTGCAGATACTTGTTACAGATGCATCATGAATTCTTTAAATAGAGATACATCTTATGCAAAAAGTTATTGCAGACAAGTATAGTTACTTTTACTGGACATAAAAAGAGAGAACCATACCAAAATAAGTAAAACGATTTTTCCATGCTGCCATACATCTTACCCCTGCTAGCATACCTAAGAGCTAAATCTGCCACCACAGAACCAGAGCTTCTCAATTCCTAGCAGGATAAAATAAGGTGCTATGATCTGCATTTCCTGCAAGAGCTATAAATGAATTATTTGAGCCACAGCAGCATTACTGCTACCCAACTCTGTGATCCCTAGAATCCACACATCACTGATATTTGCTGGGTCTATAAGTGTACCAGCACAGAGACATCTTGCTAGGCAAGATGCACAACAATCTTGCACAACAAAGCTAGGTGCACAACAATCTTGCACAACAAAGCTAGGAATCAGGACCTAAATATGTAACATGTGAACTCATCCTAAGTAAGATATAGGATAGTTAATAGTCAAAACCAATACACAATTATCAACATGCAAGCCCAGTAAAATCAATGAGCTTGCGCACTCCTAACTTCAACAGAAAGCACATAGGTAGTCCCTGTTTTTCCACCCACAGACAAACAGCAGCACCAATGCCTCTCTCAAAATTCCCCACCTTTTAATGTGGAACTTTGGCATTATGACTTCTGTCATGCCAGGTCACTAACCTAACTTTGGAAAGGCCGAGGGCATGAATGCTCTCGCTACCATCCAGACTATAGCAGGGAAAGGGATCTTGTGGTTGTCAAAATGTTATGGGGATGGCTCCCACCATCCATTACAGTTGGCCATGCTGGTTGGTGCTCTTTGGAGTCGAAGTCCAACCCTGCACTACAGCTTCCTTCAACACCATTATTTTCTTCGGTATTCTAACTGGAACATGGAAGCTGTTCCCTACTTCCTCTCCTCTTCAGGGCAATTGCTGTAGCTCCTCAGATCTTCTGCACTCATTAAAAGTAGCAGGAAGGAATTTCTTGCACTTTTTGGTCCTGAAGGATGCATTTCCTCACATCACTTAGCCTCTGTCCTCTGTCTTTAAACTTGTAAAAAGCAAAAGGCAAGATAATGCATATGGTGTTCCATTCATCGTGGGGGAATGCAATGCCATAATGGAAAGTGGTTAAGCATTTCAGACTATAAGGGAATTGCGGGGGGGGGGGTCACTATGAGATGCTTCACAGGAAGTGATTCATAAATGAAATAATTTTAAGAAGCAAATAGAAACATTAATCTAGTTGACGTACGGTAACTTGATTTAATTGGGGCACAAGATATTTAGCCTTGCACATGTTGTTGTTGGGTCTATATCGCAGTGAATGATTTTGAGAGAGAGACGACAAAGTTAGTGCAGAAAGTGCTTAAGGGAATGTTATTTTGCCTGCCGACTTCTAAAAAATGTAAGTGGGCACAATGGTTCCTGCAGCTGTGCCAGGACTATACATCTGAGGGTCTTGCCATATGGAAAACTCTACCTTAACATATTTGAGGATTATCTGAATTACTTGGACAATTGTAACATTAAGCCTTAAAAACCCTGTGCTTTTAAACCAAAATAGAATAAGAGAATTCTGACAGAACTTACAGGGATGCATGTTTATGACTGTAATCTTAGGTTTGGATTTACTCAGAAGTAAGGCCCATTCTGTATAAGGCACAAGGCAGATAAGTGTAAATAGGACTGTAGCCTAGTTTACAGCTGATGACATCTATTTTTATTTCAGTTCAATCAACAGGATGAAAGTGAACTATCTTGGACTATGTCAGCACTTGAGAATAACTCATTCTTTAAAAAGGAACAACCAGCACCATATTAGAAATGCTTAACTACTGTGAAGTCTTTACCTATTAGAATTTAATCAGGAAGGACAATTGCTGAACTACTACAACCACAATACTTATATATTTATCACTTTTCAAAGAACTATCCCAGAAAGCTTAAGGAAGATGGATCCTGTCTGCTCAGGTAGTTAAGAAGAAGATAAATGTGTGATTAATGTGTGGCTTGTTTCAAAATTTGCAAATGTCACGCAACTCAGAAAAGCAAAACCATTAGCCATTTTCCCTTACTGCAACATGCATTCTATAATACTTTGTTTCAAAAAATTTATACACCACTAGGTTGTATAAAAATAAAATCTTTAAAGCAGCTTACAGAAAATGAAAAATATATTGCTAAACCAGTAACTTTACAACTTTAGGATTACATGACTCGCTTACAGAATCAGCAAGTCTGTAGCCACTTCTAACAGCTTGCTCCACCTGCTTTGTATGCTACCGCCATACCATGTTAGATGAATGCATTCCCAAAGGTGCTTGGTGCTCCATTAATTTTGTACATCATAGTGCAGAGGTGAGGTCTACATTAAATAGGGTCTACATTTCTCCTGCAGTAAGAAGAAATGGAAATTTGCTCATACTAATCATGGCCAACAGTTGGGAGGAGGGACATTTATGGGCAGAAAATAGATATGGTATATTAATTAGAATGGCACGTGGAATTATGGAAGATGACAGCTAGAAACTTTTAATTAATTTTTTTCATTGTGTACATAAAAAGGGACATTGTGAAAAGTAGGGACATTGTGAAAAGTAGGGACATTGCTGGTAGACCTCTGAGCTCTATATCTATTTATTGATTGTTATAAGATATTTTGCCTATTGATAAGACAACCATCGCCTACCCTAGTACAGCTAAGGCCATAACTCACTTTGGCCTGCCCTGTTAATTTATTGACAATAAATTGGTTCTTATGATCCTTTGGTGATTACAAATGAGCCATCAACTTTGTCTTTTAAACACCCACAGTCCTACACAGTATAGTGCATTTTGTGTGTTGTAAAACAGATATAAAAAGAATGTGATATTTTGAAGTGATATTCAAAACCCTGATCCAAATATTTTGAAAAATTGCTATGCCATTTCATTCATATAGGTGTAAATGCAGATCAGGTAATCTGAATTTCCAAGGAATCTTTCAAAATCAACTGGCAACCCAATCCACCAAATCCACATGAAGGTACTCATGATAAGGACATTGGTAGAAGAGGAGCACCATACACCAACTATATTCATTTTCTAAAGAGTTCCTTTCAAGTTATATTGCAGTGGTTTCCCCAGCAATGAAAAGATGCAAGAGAAGAATCTATATTGCTTGAAACACTCATATTATTATTAGGCAGGGAGGGTTGAGCTAATTGCTCTTGTGAATGATGACAGGTTCAAACAACATTTGAGTTCAGAACTTCCACAGAAGCACTCAAATAATGTTATCTGTCTTTGTTCACATAATAGATTCTCGACTGTTCCCAGAACACACACATGTGGGTCAAATAAACTGGGCAATCTATTTATGACTACAATTACTGTAATTCTAGCGGCACTTTTTCTAGCAACCACCAACCAGTCAATTTTTAAAAGAATGGCTCTTTTATAAGTTCCTTTTCACTCATTCTCTCCAGCATCCAGATTTTCAGAGGGTCTTCCTGGCAAGCGGAATATGAAAGCACTGCTGTTCATTAATTAAAATCACATTTTAAGTCTTCCTCATTGTCAACTACATCAGAGGTCAAAGTGGGATTTGAAATTCACCACAGAAATACAATGCTTCAAAGAAAAATTAGGGATCAGAGAAGACCACTTTTGGAGAGCATTTAACTCTGTCTTCACTTTTAATACTTCAGAACAGGTACATCACACGAAGAGACTTTTCAAAGTGCAGTGATCAAACAAGATAAGGTAATTTTGAGTGACAACATGTCTTGCTTCCTTTAAGTGCAAGAATGTGGAAGGAGGATGGATAAAATTACCTGTTTCTTAGATTGCTAACATAGGAAGTTTTCACTTATAATGCTATCTTTTATGAGTGGCAAATACATTGTAAAGCCTTCCAAACAGTTTGCTTAAGCAGCCTTTTCCAGGTGTTCACTGGACACACCTTAACTAGAACAAGAATGATTGCCAAGGTGGGGTTCTCATTCTTCCTGATTTACTAGGGAACAAGGCTGTTAAAATGCATGCTTATCTGAAAGTCCTTTTTTTTTTTTGCTCCTCTTATTAAGAATTTCCTGCTTATTTTTTACCTTTTAGACAGCAATCTATATTTTTACTGAAAGGACTCTTTATCTGTGAGCATTTAGTAGGAAAAAAGAAGGAACTATTCTGAAAAGTGTTAGAAAAATATAGGACAAAAGCAGGTCCTTTCTACCTTTTGCCATGTGTCTCAAACAATGGAGTACTGAAAACATCACTAAAACAATTAACCCTGGCTATACAAACGGGGGGGGGGGGAGAGAAAAGAACTGATTAAGACTAGAGACAGAACATTTTACACAGTCTTTACCTAGACCAGCCTCAATTAAGTCATTTCCTTCAAAAGTATAATTAAAATAAACTGAAAAATAAAGGTGAGACATTACTACACAGAAGTCAACTGGATTCTCCCACCCCGCAATTTAAGTAAACTTAATGTTATTGACTAAAAGGTAATTGTTTCCTCTATTTGTTTCAACACAACATGTTCTAAGAAAAATCTGAAAATGAGCTAATTGAAGGAAGTATGACTAACAGAGAAAAATATTTTTCTGTTAGCTCATGACATTTTTATTATACTGGAAACTTCATTCAAAACTTATGAACACTCTTTCAGGTTTGTTATGTCCTGTACTATGTACTTGCTTCTCTCTGCAGCATTAGTGTCAACATATTCAACAAGTTCCACTTTATAAAAAATAAAATAAAATAATTGTTACTGAAATGGGGTCCCAATTTGTGCTAACTTTTTTGTATTAGAACATGACAGACTGATATTTCAGGATGTCTTCCTGTCAGTAAGTATGTTGCAAGTAGTCAGTGGAAAGAAAAACTAGCAGTTTAACTAGAGTCTCTTTCATTTCTAAAGACAGCTTATTATGCATTTAGCCAGGCAGTACAAAATAGTTCTGCATCGGAGGGAGAACATACTATTCAATTTCCAATTAACAATTTCCTGCCTCCCCACAAAAAAATCCTAAAAACATTTACCTTTTCAATCAGTTGCATGCCTCTTCCCTAAAATATCACCACAGAAACATCTCAACGTTTTTTTAAACATGCTACACCAAAACAGATTAAACAAATCATTTCTATTCTCCATTTCAGTTCAGTTATTAGTTAGAAACCTGAAAATCTGGAGGTAATTTTAAACACAAAATAACAGACTATCTGTTGCAGTAGGTAGCACCACTTCTCACTTACCCATGCCGAGCAAATAATACTTCCTGGTGAAAAGATTTTACAGCTTCCGTTAACTAAAAAGCGTTCAGCACTACAGCTAGACAAGACAGATTACAAAATGCTTTTGTCAGAAGGCAGCGTGAAAGTTTCTCCCCCTACAGTTATGTTCCAGAGTAAAGAGTCACCAGCACTCCATTCCTGTGATAAAAACAAGGTAACGACAAAGGAAAAGAGGCTCAGACAAGTTCCTGTCAAAGATTCTTAACTGCAGTCTTCTGAAAATAGTAAGCAATCTTAAAGTGACAGTTACCAAACTCGAAGGTGACGCTCATTAATCCAAATTGGCTGCAGCTGGCTTTATTGTCTACCATTTGGCTTGGTCAAGCCCACATGAGTGTTAAACTTTATCACATGTTGCTGAATCACCGCCTAGTCTCATCATTACAAACTACATGTAACTAAGCAATGCGAGCGAGGAAAGCTTCTACTAACTCGAAGGCAGGGAGTTCTTATACACAGCCGCCAATTAGCTCTTGCCCAATCACAGGCTGCAACTAGTTGCCTCAGTCACATGACAGGGCAGTCCTCACTACAGCAGAGAGATTTCTGAATTAGTTGGGGTTACACAAAGGACACTCATTGGGAGGGGGAAGCAGTGAGTACAAAATGAAAACGCCCAGGCTGACTGCTGTTAAGTGCTTTAAAGCAGGAAACTCCCTCGCTTCATGCAGACACACAAATTCAGAACAATGTCTACTACACATGAAAATTAGTCAGGACCCCTAAAATCTTGTTTTATAAATACATTACACCTATTTATGCTGCCCACTGCCCTGCCAATTTTCCTGCTTTCACTTAATTAGTGATCACTTAAAACTGATCCATTTCATAGAAACAAGCAATCAGGTACGATTAACAACATTATGATCTTAAGGAAAGAAACTTGCACCACCACAAACCACATTATTTACTCTTCATGAACGTAATTAGATGTATGTGTGTATATTAGCCTGAATATCAACTTGAACAATTCTTTTAAATGCAGATTGGTGACAGACAAGTATATTCTCATGTTTAGAAAAACAGTTACCCTTAATTCATGCCACTCTGAATTTCATTCCATGCATTTAATTCTATTATTTACTAGCCTCAAACAATAATAGAATGAAATCACTTTTTCAGTACTGCTACTCCAAATTTTCACAAAACATTGATGCTGTAAAATAGCTATTTCAGTATTGCTCTAATAAAGTCAAAATATATAAGATATGTAATTTAGTTCTGAACCTGAAGATTTGCATATGGTTAAAAGCATCATATGGTTACCGCAGCTGCTGTAAAAACTGGAGTACCTTGTAATGTTTCGTCCTCCTGTTATAGTTGGCAAATCCCAATTTATGGGCACGAACCATATGCCAGGACAAACCATAAGAGATGACTCAAGTTGCCTCGCCCCCACAGAACAACAGCCCTCTTTAGCAGGGGAAAGAATAACCCCTTATAGGTATGACTCAAAAAGCCTTATGCTATATTCAGAAAATGCATTAAAATTACTCTGGAGTGCTTTCATATCCTGGGATAGCAATGCAGGAATTTGATATCCCAGACTAAATCAGAACAGCTTGTCCTGGAGTAACTTCTTTTTACACCAGAATTATCTCCAGAGCACAACATGCCACAGAGAAAAATATTCTGTTTGAATAAGCTATAATGTGTGCAAACATCACATTACAATCTTGGATCACTCTAGACAGCCATGTTGGTACCTGCCTGACTAGAGCAAGAGCCAGACTTAGAAGGCAAATAAATTAATGCATACATATGAACCAGTCTAATAACCTAGTTGTAGATCCTATTGAAACTCAGCTTTATACAAATTGCATGAAAAAATTATAATGCCCCGAGAGAAACACCTATTTATATCTTTCAGGATATATTTCCAATCAACCAACTCTGGACTGTCAAATTCCAAATATATTATCTGTGATTTCACTTTGCTGCAACCATGACGTGTCACAGATGCATTACTACTTAGTTGTGTCACATGGTTGCAGTAGAATGAAATATACAAGGCATACTTTACAGCCAAGAAAATGTTTGTTTGTTTGTTAAAATATTTTAACACATCATCCTTTTATAGGCTAACCTTTCCAGTTTATTTTTTATTGCTTTTGGGGAAAATAATTTCTGGAAATAAAGGCATTTAACTTTAAGTTATTATGACAGAACACCCTTATAATAAACGCTTTATAATAAATACATTTCATATTAAAACCAGCAAATGCCTTTCATAAATGATGATATGGAATTGATTTAAGGCATGTTACTACTTGGTGGATCTTGGTAATACCCACTGTATAGCATATACCGATAAATATCAAGCTACATCTTTAAATCAAACAAAAGCTTCGAAAGTTATTTTAAAGCTTCTTTTAAATCTTATCCATTACGCTTAAGAAGAAATTCAAGGTAATTTAAATTTGAATAGTGTTTTCTTACAATTCTAAAGATAATCTTTATGAAACTGAACTCACATCAACTTTTAACAGAATCTGTTTACAAGTTCTGAGGACTGTGTATTTATTTAAAACATATTCACCATAAAAGAGCTATTGTCTTGTAAGACACATTGCTCTGACTTTCTTACTGAGATTTTACACACATACACAAATCCATCTACAATAACTACTCCAGGTAAATTCTTAACACATCAGAATGAAAAGGTAAAAACACAGTAGAACAAGAAGCAAAGAAATACAAACAAATCCCCCTTAAATTAACCTCACTAGACTTTACATTAGTCTATACATTTTAATAAATATATAATGATGTAAACAACCATCTTTGTCTTGCACCCATATAACCTCTATCACAGGAAAGAGCACTTCATCCAGCAAATTGTAAACAGCAACAAACACAACAATTAGGCAGGTGCCCAAGGCACACAAGAAATTTAGGGATTACAGTGAAATTTTGGTCTCAAGATTGCTAGAATCCAGTAAATAGGATGCCCCCCTTTTTACACTAAGTAGCATTTGCAAGAAGAATTTATTAAACATGCAAAGAAAGACCGAAGCTTCTCCTCATATATAAATTTAAATACATGCAGATGTGGACTACTATGGTCTAATTTGAATGGGGGTGTGTGAGAGTGGATTAATGGTGAAATAATTCTCAAATGTGGACAATCCCAAAGAAAAAGGACATAGATTATTTAATGGAGTGCTGCTTTTATAAAACGTGTCTCCTTTTTACAGAATTTCCAACCAAATAAGATTCTTTGGGAACACTAAACCAAATTAGAATTTTGCAACCTAAAGCCTTCTCTTGCTTCAAAAGAACGATACAACTTATATGATGTTCTTAACTGATGTGTTAATAGAATTCTATAAATCACACTCCAGATGAGTATCTTGAAGCCCATCTATATTAACACCCTAGTGGCCCAAATACAGAAATATAAGGATCGTGCACCAGCTATAACAAGGAACTGCATCTCACTGCAACTTCAGTAGTGCTCGGCCAGCAGCTGTGATTCTATGTCACAGAGAGAACTGGCTGCAAAGCTAGGGGGAATCAGCAATTTGCTGCATGACATAACACACTGTCATAAACGAATATTTGGTTGTGATAAAAATCTGACTCAACCCATCAATATTTCAGATACAAGTACATTGTTATCTTACAACCAAGTAAGAACCATGTCTACGTGTGCACCCTGCTCCAAGAAAACTCTGTATCTTGTTATACAGTCAAGGGAGCAGAAGACCAAGATCACATTGTGCAGTACACCATCCCATCCCATCTGACTTTCTCAGAATCAAGATTTGTCCATCCCTTTCCTAGCTCCTTTCTTCACAATATTTAGGTAACTCTGGCTCCAACTCTGTGTACATCTACTTCGACAAAAACACTAGTAAGCAAAGTGTCTTCCCTCTGAATAGACATGAACAAGATAAGCCGTCAGAATCTTTTATCTCCAGTGCTTTGAGAAACTAGGTTTCTTTAACTTGCACACTTGCCCATTCTCAACCTCAACCATTTCCCTCATGATACATAATGTTTTGGTACATGTATCAGGAAGAATGAGGTTGGATGGGGATTTAGCTATTTTTAAAGAAAAAAATTATACACCACTAATTCATTTAAAATATTATCTATACAGCCATGCAGTAAAAATCATATAAACATTTAAAATCAGAAATCAGATAACTACTGTGGAAAGATGTATTCTTAATTGCCTGCGTTAGCATGATCGAATAGAACACTTTTCAACCGGTGTTTGAAAGCTGAAACAGAAGGCTTCTGCTGAATCTCTATCGGAAGAGTGTTCTACAGTAACCCAACCTCAAGGGCTACAATGATCAGGGTATCCCTGTCCAAGAATAGCTATAGCTGGCAAACCAGACAAAGCTGGTAAGAGGCACTTGTAGCCACAGAGGACACTTGGGTCTCTAGTGGCAAATGTAGCAAGGAGTACCCCCAAACTACAGACTTGTGCCTTCAGAAGGTGTGCAACGCCATCCAGAACAGGCAATCTACCTATCTCCTAGAAATAGGAATCTACCTGGCGCAGCTCAATTTCCCCAGGATTCATGTAGTTTATTGACCCTCATCCAGACCATCGCTGTGCTCAGACACCAATAAAGAACTTTCACAGCCTCTCCTGATTCGCCCCTGGTCAGGAGTAAGCAGCCTTCAGACCATATGGAACAACTCTGCTGGACAGCTCCTCAAGCACTGAGCTCACCATCATGTGGTAAGACCAATTACAGTGGTGCCCCGCAAGACGAATGCCTCGCTAGACGAAAGGGTTTTCCGTTTTTGCGTTGCTTCGCTAGACGAATTTCCCTATGGGCTTGCTTCGTAAGACGAAAATGTCTTGCGCTTTTTTTTTAAAGCCGCTTGAAGAGGCGCAGTTGCGACGGACCGTGCTTCGCAAGACGAAAAGCATCACAAGACGAAAAGACTCGCGGAACGAATTCTTTTTGTCTTGCGAGGCACCACTGTATGAGCCCAAACACACAACTGGTCTGCTTCTGAGCACAATTTATGCCACTTACACTCTAGCCCATGCCTGGTCCATTTCATGGACCATAGCCCCTCAGTATGCCAGGGAACAAAATCGGCTCCACAGTATCAGACAAGGCACTCGGGGCAATTATGTCAATGGCCCTTCTTATTCCACCATTCCATAGTGAAACTGGGGTCTCAACAGGATAATCTGTGTGTTCACGGGGGGGAGAGAAAGCAGTCAATCAGATTTTATCTGTTTCTAGGAGTGGACCATCCTAACAGATTCCCCACCCTTGCAAGGGATAATTACTACTTAAATCCAAACCTCTTCAGGAAATGGACTGACTATGGAAATTGTCACACACCCTATTTCCACAACACCCCTCCCCAAATGAAATGAAGATTAAATCAAGGGTAAGTTCTGGTATGTGAATTGAACTGATGACCATTTGAGACTGGCCATGGTTGACATGGAGGCCACGAACTATTGAGTAGAACCTTACACATTTTCAGAATGAATGTTGAAGTCACAAAAAACCACAGTTATGTGCTCCTCCAACACCACACCCAAGGCAACCTCAGCTAGTTTCCTCAGGGATGAGCAGCAGGGTGAGCTCTGCACCAACAGCATCCCTAACCTGTCTCTTTGGCTCAACACCAGATGCAGGCACTACAGCTCAAAGAGAGATGGGTTTCCTGGTTATGGGAAGTGAACTCCTATGGACTACATTCACACTTTCCTCCACCACTCCCGTCTGGGCTGATGTCATATGGAGTACCAGGGTAGGCAGAGCTGAGTCAGATCTGGTCCACCCAGCTCCCCCACCCAGGTCTTGGTGATACAGATCAGATCTGCATGCTCATCAACAATCACATCATGGATCAGCATGGTTTTATTACAGACTGAAATGGCATTTAGCAATAGAACCACCAGGCAGTTGGGAACAGAGAACAGTTGGGCAGAGAATCCATTAGTACCACGCATAGGAGCGAGCTCAATGGGAAGAAGTATCAGGCGGAAGCACCTATCACCACCCCTCCATGAAGTGTTTCCCTATTAAACAAGGAAATTGCTCAAAACATTAACAATGCAATCCTAACCATGTTAACTCAGAAGTTTTACTGAATTCAATAGGGCTTTCTCCCAGTAAGTGGCGTTAAGATTATAGACTAAATTACTAATCAAGTAGCGACAAGGTAGAGCAGACCATTTTGTTTGTTTGTTTGTTCTCTCCCCCCCCCCTTTATTTACTCCTATAGTGCATCCTATAAATGAAGTACTCCAGATGTTTTGGACCACAAATCCTGACTGGGCCGATGGGATTTGCAGCCCAAGACATCTGGAGGGTACCAGGATGGCAAAAACTGGTCTATTCAAAGTTGAGCCCCACTGAATTCAGCTAAGTGAGCACAGCGTTACAGACTGTCTTTTTATGTAAATATATAAACCAAATATTTACACACTACAAACACACATTCTGTTTTATATACCTTTTTGGTGCTGAATAACTTGTAAATATTTTATATGATTCATGCTCTGGTTATTAGTCACCAGTAATTTTTTTATTAACATATTTTAAACTTTCAAAAACATTTCAAGGCTTATATTATGCAATTACATTGATTTTAAATACTTCCATTTTTTCATGTTATGCTTGTGGGTGCTTTGTTCAAATTGAGTTAGTGGGTACTTTTATATTAAGTATCCTGAAATATAATTTGTTATCTCGTAGCGCCTCTGAAGAAGGCATCTTGCTAAAACATGTTGCACTAAATGCTTTCCATTTTTATTATCATGTCAAGGCTTTGCCAACTTTTGGTCAGAAAGACTTAACATATTTACTGTGACATTAGCTTTCATGGGGTAAAAATGCATTTGTCGGGCTACTTGATGCATCTGACCCATGGAAGCTTATGCCACAACAGACTTACTCTATGCAAGCAAAGAAGTATAACTAGAGTAACCAGGAAACATATTAACATTCAAAACTTAAGTCCTCCTAGGTGAATTACATTTTCAATAACATTCTGGGGCTGGGGCTCTGCAAGTAGAGACCAGCATCCAACGAATATATGGAAGATAGAAGAGAAGTTTATATTTGCCTAAATTTGTATACAAAATGCCTGCATGCAACCCCAAGGGGTTTTGCTTCCCTCACTCCTTGCAGGTGTTTGGCTCCTTCCTTGTTCTTAAAAGTACTAAGAGAGATGTTTCTTAATATGTATCACATTCCTGTTTCTTGTAGTGATTATGAATTCTTAGCCCTACCCAATTAGGAACCATTAAAAAACAACAACCTGGTACCTGTCTTTCATCTTTGGAGAACCCAACACCTGCAAGGTGAGGAGGGTGGGAGAAGAAAAAGCAAGTGCCCTCTTTACTTCTTCCCGCAGTCTCTTCTTCCTTCATATCTTTGTAAAGGAACTGCAAAGGGAAGCTACCTCCTCTATTTTCTGCATCTTGCATCCAGTAAATTTCAGGTTGTGTGGCTGATGGGACCCCTCTGGGAGGGCTTGTCCACTGTGGCTTTACTGTGAATACTATGGCTTTACTTTAAAAAAAAGAAAAAGGCGATCCAAATTGTAGTAACCTGCATTCGGCAAATCAATAGGTATTACATACCTATAACTTCTCACATGAACCGAATTGGATTTAAAAGGTCAGAAATCTAAAATGATAAACTGATATATTCTTAATGTAGCACTAAGTTATTTAAGATTCATTATCAGGGTGACTATAGTAGGAGCTATGTACATCTGTATCATCATATATTTATTTACTGCATGTTTACAAAAAATACAAGAACACCACATTTAGCACCGGGAACAGATGATGATGATAATGATTATTATTATTATTATCCTTCCTCCCAAATGACCCACAGGCATCAGGGGAAAAGGCAATAAAAACAATCCAAAAATTTGAAAAATGTTTCAGACAAACCAAGTATCTACACAGCTAAAAGCAATGTCCTTTGACAATGCTTGGGTAAACAGGAACGTTTTAAGCTTTTGCCTCAATGTTAATAATAAGGGGGACAGATACAGTTCACCAGAGAGGAGTGGACTCCATAAGCCGGGCACTGCTATGAAGAAGCCCCCATCACAGGGCAGCACCAGCTGGGCTGCAGCAAGCAAAGAATCTCAACATTCATCCTAAAACCAAACAGGTTTCTGTGAAAATGCACCTTAAAAAGACAATGCTGACAACAGACACATAGTGAACTTTTCCAAAAGCCAAGTAGGATTTCCAATAGTAATAGACAGCTTTTGAACAACATGTCAGGCAGCTGTAGTTATAGAGTTATCTAGTCTTTCATATTATGTTACAGTCATACCTCGGGCTATGAACACTGCAGGTTGCGCGTTTTCGGGTTGTGGACCGTGCCGAACCTCGAAGTGCCGGAACAGGTTACTTCTGGGTTTCAGCGCTCGCGCATGCGCATAACCACAAAATGACATCACATGCATGCGCAGAAGCGGCGCTGCGGTTTGTGGACGTGTCTCCCGCACGGATCACGTTCGCAACCAAAGGTTTGACTGTATATACATTTAAGTTTATTTTTATGCTGCCTTTCAGCCAGAGGAGGCCCCCCCAAAGTGGCTCAGAAAGGATAATACAAACAAAATACAACTTTCAAAACTTTAAAACAAAATTTTAACACTTCAAATATTATTTTATGTTATTTCATTTTTAATATGTGTATTCCACCCTTCAGCCGCAGATCTCAGGGCAGTTCACAGCATAAAAATACAAGATAAAAACACAAAATACATAATAAAAACAAGAACCAATACCACCACCACCCACAGGAAACCCAATGAAAGCAGTAAGAATTGAATTTGTTTTGTCTTCCCCACCCACCCTGATTTGCGCAGGCAAGTCCACAGCTGACTTGCATCCTTTTTATCTATGTGATTTACTTACTGTAACAAATAGATTCTTGTTTATTGTTTTTTATGCTATTTTACTGAGATTTCTGTTTTCATGCATGTTGTTAGGAACCTTGAAATTTCCATTATGGGATGTAAAGTTTTTCTTCCTCCACAAAATGTTTTTACACACACACACACGGATTTTCATTATGAAAGAACCATTGGCAGATTATTCACTGAAGAATTGCATTACTTGAGAAATACAAGGATTCCTTCTTTCATCTCACTGAAATATTTTTTTTCTTTGTATCATTATACTGCGTGTTTAACACTTTTTAACGTCTGTAGGCTTAAGTATCATAACTCCTTGGAAACACTGTTGTTTTTTAATCCTCCATTTTAAAAAGCTACTCAATGAGAGTTCTGAAATGAAGTTGTGTAAATATTCAATGACTGAGACAGAGGAGTCATCAGGGTATAAGGAGGAGGAGCTGAAGGGGGCAAGGTTCTGTGCCAATAACTTAATCATAACCACGTGAGTAATTCAGGGGATTCAGGGTCCCCCCCCCCCTTTAAGGGTATGAATCAAGTTAAGTTTGTTTTGCTGTGGGTGAAGGAAAGGAGAATATAATACTATGAATCAGAAAGATGATCAAATATGTGGCAAAGACAGCTCAATTATAGTTGCTGCCTTTCCTCTCAAACTGTCTATCCTAAGAAGTCAGAATTTTGCTTATCAACAGAAATGATAGTTTTCAGTTTCCAAGATTCCCTATAACAGGAATGGACAGAAGGTAGATCAGAATTTACTGGTCTCTGGTTGATTTGTAGCAGATTGACAAGGTTCTCTGGCTTCCAGCTGTTCAACCAAAACAACAACAATATGACTTTTCCCACCTAAATCAGATTGCTGAAATGAATTGACTTTTCAGGAATTGACTTTTGTGTGAAAGAACTGTGAGCTCAGTTTAGGCCCCCTACTGAAAACAGAACATGATCAGAGGCACTCTTGTTTTTTAATTCTAACTGTATACCTTTTGCACCTGACTCTCGTTGGTAGATCTATCAAGACTGAAGTTTGCCCAACCCTTTTATATTCTCCTCCTCCTCTTATTGAATGTTATCACTAATACATTTTAGCTTCCAGAATATCTTACTGTACTGGGATGCCCTTCTGCCTGGTCGCTGTAGTAATGAAGAATAAATTATAGGGCTGAATGTCATTCTGCCTACAGCAGTCTGAAATTTGCCCAGCTCTGAAATGGATTTTAAAGTCAAACTACGGCAAGTACAGATTTTGCAATGCTTAGAGGAATGAAATTATCATTCTATCAATGATCTTTTAGAATGACGTACACAAAAAATAAAACATTCACTTTGACTTTGACTTGTTTTCCCCCCTTCTCTAGTTGATTCTTGGGACTTTTGCGGTTTGTTATAAAACAGCTTTTAATAGTCTGAAAGGATAACAACTTGTTTTTCATTTGTAATGCAATTAAAATTGTATGCTTCAAATGGAGAAATAATTATTTCTTTAGTAGCAGTGGGGAACTCATTCTCATAAAACTCACCAAAACTGAAAGACCTGCGAAAACACAAGGTCACTTCACATCTGTACCTCACAGACAAACTTCCAGAATCCAAACCACAGTAAATTACACTGAATAGAACCAATACAACAAATAGTGCAACAAAAGGGGATCTTGCCAAAACATACTTGGCACAATCCAACCCAAATTCAGTATATTGATGTCTCCTTGATTTTACTAGGATAGCTGAGCACATGCTTAAAATCTCTCCCACTGGGGTGAAAAAGTCCTGAAATACCGGTTGGAATGTGCTCAGACCAAATGAGACACTGCAATAGCAAACATACAGAGAGAGAGAGAAGAAATGGCAGCAATGCCCAAATCCATCCCACCCCCAAATACGAAGCTCCACTTGGGCTGGTCCTAATCTGTCAGTCTAACTGACCCCATAGGTTTGTTATGAGGGGAAACCATATGAGGAAGGGCAGGATAAAAACACACACACGATAAAACAGAAATTTAGACATCAGTAATGAACAATATGGTACTCTGCAAGCATCAAAAACAAACCCAAAGAGTTCACACAGAAGCAGATAAACACAAAACCAGCAGAAGCTGCCTTATATGGAGTAAGATCTAGATCAGTACTGTCTACACTGACAGGCAGAAACTCTCCAGGATTTCAGACAAGCTTTTCCCCTGCCCAATTTGAGATGCCAGGGATTTGCAGGTGAAGCAGATACTTTACCACTGACCTTACAGACTGGCAGTGCTATGCCAGCAACAGCCACCATCACTGGATGTAGAATTGCAGCACCGGGGCATCTCTTGGCACTAGAAACTACTTATTCACAATGTGTGCTAAGAACAGTCCCGTCCCCCCCGCAACATAGAATAAATTATTAGGTACCTAACTAAGAATTGGCAGACACACTTTTCATAATGGAATTGTACCTGGTAGACAGGTCATGGACATAGTGGTGCCATGGTGTCTGTGATGGCTTGCTTCCCCCCCCCCCGCCCTCCCCACCTAGCTCTCCTTGATAGAGAGAAAGAGACAGAGAGGCTAAAAAAAAGCGCAGCCAGCAATCCTTTCTGTATTTACTTAGGTGGGTGAATGAAGTAGGGTTTAATGAACTCAAATTCTGTCCTCCACCCCCAACCCATCCACTCTCCCCTGCCCCCCACCCCACCTCCAGCTAGAAAGAGAAGGAGAGCAAATGCAATCAGACAGCCTTTCAGTATCCCAGTGAGGGACAATATATAGGATTTTCCAGATTCATCTCTCTCTTGAGGTGGGGGAGAAGGAACAGAGTGAGTATATGACTTCTTACATTGAGTGGTCTTTTGCAAATGTAAGTTAAGGAAGGGTAGAGAATATGTTTTCACCCTTCAAAAACATGTTTATAGGTGGAGAGCCTAATCCAGTTAGTGATGAATGAAAGAAAGAAAGAGAACTCTTTTCCTTGCCTGTCTTCCCGTCTCTAGTAATATAGGCGAGTTCAATACTCACATGACTTTTTCTGCATGCCGATGTGATGCACTTTATATTCTTGAGTGGTTACAGAGGACATTTACTTACAGAAAGGCATACACCTCACACAACAGTTCTACTTAAAAGTAATGCCCTCAGTTTATAAAACAAGTCAACACAGAAACAGAAAACCCTTATTTTTGTTTATGCCACCCAGTCTGAATCTGTGGCTTTGCATGGAGGCATTGGGCAAAAGTCAGACCACAAGTATGCAGTACCACTGTGAGTAGAGAGGGGGGAAAAGATAATGTTTGTATTTTGTTTATGTAGTGTGCTAACCATCACAAAGCTTTTAGCAAGGATATCAAAACTAAAACTAAAAAAAAGTCTATATTTCTTGAACTAGTTAATCAGTTATCACTTTAAAAGAATATCTCTTAGAAAAATAAACAGTTTACAGCTATTAATCCTATGTACACGTGTGTGTGTGTGTGTGTGTGTGTGTTTGTGTGTGTACTTCATTCAAGGAAAGCTCTGTGGGACACACATGAACACCACAAGCCCTATTTGGGTGTTCAGTTCCTTGATGTGATTAAAATCATGTGAGGGAGAGCAGCAACCTTGGCTAGCCCTGCCACCTCTGCAGCGCCCCTGTCCCATCTCTGCTGCTTCCAACGTCTTACAGGGCTCATGCCTGCAATAGGGTACATATGAAAGCTTCCCACTCAACATAAAGCTATACGTAATCAGGGATCTAAATCAGCTGTGGAGCCTCTATAAGCAGGTTCTAAAAAGAATTGTACAGAACAGTTTTGTACAGCAATGGGACGATTCTTTTTCAAAGAAGTGAAAATATTCAGACGACAGTATTGACGATAGTGCTCTAGATGCCTCTAGATGAAACTGTAGGACTGCCAGCTTTCTATTGTACTGCAGGAACTTATTTTCACTGCATATTTTGGAGAGCAACTCAGACCTAAACTATATGTGGCATGCAGTCATGTGTATCTTTCTGTTTATGGGGGGAAACCATGACTCAGTGGTAGAGCATGTAGTTAGCATTCAAAAAGGGACCAGATTCAATCCTTCCAGGGAGGCCTAGGAAGGACCCCTTTCTGAAACCCTCCCTGGAGAGGTGCCGACAGTGACAACACTGAGCAGAGCTGATGGACCCATGGTCTGGCTTGGTCTACACCAGTAACCGGTGATTCTCCTGACACCCTTTAAAACTGAAGTTACACACTAACTCTTACGCTTTTCCATCTGTATGAAAATAAGACATCTTTTCATCTACAGTGAAAAAACAGCAGCTGGGGTGTCAATTTTGAGGAGAAAGACTGATGAAGTTACTCTACCATTCCCCTCTATCCCTCTTCTTAAGCACTTTGTAGTCTGCCTTTGTTTGTTTGTTTTTTAATGAACACAGGATAAAGATTTACATAACTGTGGTCATATCTAGTTTGGACCCCCACACTGAACTATGACCGACACATGTTGCATTGCACTACATCAGGCTGATGGGCTAGCATTTCCATGTATTTTGTGCAGCAGATATACCTAAGATCACCACCTTTTCCCCAAGCGGGGCCTGGCAACAGAAATGAAACAGGTGATGCTTTTTGATGGCATGAAGATAATATTAAGAAGTTTTCACCTGCTCGATTTCTGCTTTTAAATGTTATTAAAAGGTGCGGGAACTGATCCCAGCACTGCCTCAGTCATGGGGCAAGATTCACTTCCTCTCTCCTTCTTTCCTCAGAGGATGCTCTGCACAGGTAAGTTACCTTGCCTCCAGTTGCCAGTGATGTTGCTCAGACGCAGGGAAACGCACCACATGATGGTGCCAAGTCATGCAATGAGTTGTGCTTCATAATGCAGCTGGGGATGGATAGGAAAGTTATCACTTCATGCAGTGCTGAAGTAGCGTATGGGCCATAGAGAAAGAGAAAGATGGCACTGCAAGAGTTAAAGGTAAAGGTACCCCTGCCCGAACGGGCCTGGCCCGACTCTAGGGTTGCGTGCTCATCTCGCTCTAGAGGCCGTGAGCCGGCGCCGTCCGGAGACACTTCCGGGTCACGTGGCCAGCGTGACGAAGCTGCAGCTGGCGAGCCAGCACTAGCGCAGCACACGGAAACGCCGTTTACCTTCCCGCTATAAAGCGGTACCTATTTATCTACTTGCACTTAAGAGTGCTTTCGAACTGCTAGGTGGGCAGGAGCTGGTTTTACCCACAGCGCCACCCGCGTCCCACTGCAAGAGTTACTGAGGCTAAAAAGACTATAAACTGTCTGAGATGCCAGTTACAGGAATTTAAGTGCCCTGTACACTGCTGCCTTATGCTACACGAGTATGCTCACACCGTTTAATAGTACATTTATTTTACATGCGAGAAAAACAGAAATGTTGTAGAATGTGTGTAACATGGCACTAAACTCTCATTTGGTATCTAAAACATTCACAAAAACAATATACCGACATGTCGAATGTGCAGATTTTCTGTAATCAATATAAGCAAACAGTAACAGTGTGAATTAGGACGTACTTTCATTTCTTTCAGACTTGAAAAAGAATCCCACCTGGCTTAGAATTTTAACATTTGTTATAATCAAGAATAGGTGATTGTATCATTCAGGACCCAAGAAAAAATAATCTATGCAACAACAACAAAATCACACAGGTATTTAAGTCCTGTGACAACTGTTACATTGCAGAAAAATGCAAAAATAGAAGGGAAGGTTAGAGAATATAACAGCTTTCCTGCCTTTCCCACACAACAATCTTCATGTATATACTTACATTAAATTCAGATACCAGATCCACACTAGGCTCTCCTCTAACCATTATTTAGATTAGCACCTAAACCATGATCTGAAGCTTACAAATTTAAAAGAGTCAAGCTAATGCATACTTTGAACAAAGATGAAAGAGCATGACTTTATCTACTACTGCATATTGCTGGATAGTTATGATCAGTTAATATGTGAGGGGAGAGGCATTCACATGGTCTGATTAGTACCTAGGTCATCAACATTTGCCATCCGTTTCCTCCTCCTTTCCTGACCCTTTTAGATATTTCTTTCTAACACAAGAATGTCTAAATTTGGGTTCCATTACTTCCAAGTTAGTATGAATAGAATATTCAACTGCTTGAATTTTTAACAGGAACTTTGATATATAAATTTAGAGCCCCAAACCCCCACAAAAACCCACAACTCATTGTCTGGTAACCATATAGCTTAAGGGAAATTATTTTCCTATGAAGCTCAAACATGAGATCTAATATCCTAATATTGAGTGGCAAGCTGATAAGAAATACTGGATGTGACTGGGCAGAGCCAAATGTAAAAGAGTGAACAATTATGGTAGGGCATATTCTAAGAATAGGGATGATATAATTGTAAGGAACTTAGAAAGAAGTGTATGAGGAAGACTTAATTATATAAAAGGAATGTTGGGATACCCATGGACCTGAAAAGGTTCATACAAGACAGAAAAGTTTAGAGAGTTAGCAAAGATCAGTCTACAGACTGAAACATATAAGAAAATCAAACTCTTGACAGTCTTATTATGCCTTTAAATGGAGAAATGTTATGTGCTTAGGAGGGGGAGAAGCACTAGTACAGACAAGCTGTTCACTATTTTAGAGCCAAAAATTTGAGAATTATATATGACACAGATTACCCATTCAAAACTACACCAGACTTAAGAGTTACAACAACAAAATACATTTTGAAAAGCCTTTTTTAAAGAGATAAATTAATGTCATACCATCCAAAGGGGGGGAAATGCATTTGAAATATTGGTTTGCAAAAAGTATTCATGTGCTAATATGAAGAGCTTGGAGCAAAATGGATGGTTGCTTTTGTATTTCTGGAGACGAAACCTAAAACACACAACACCAATCATTTATTTCTGTGTTGTGTGCACGCACATGTGTGTACTGTTGCAATGTCTGGCTTGCTATAGGTTTAAACTTACTACAATCACTCTAAAACTCCCTGCAAGCTAATTTATAACCTGCCATCTTCACAACTACTGTGTGAGGAATGCTTTTTCTAACTGGTATTTAATACTGGGGCTTTAAATATAACCTCAACACCCTCTATACTAGAGCAGGGGAAGGGAGGGGTGGGAAACAGAAGCTAACTGGCCCTAATAAAATGCAGCCTGTTTCTTTAAGGAAAAGTGTCACAGGAAAAGCACAAGAAATGCTACAATCTCCACCCACTGTCATATAAGAACGGCTGCCTACACACACCACACACCCTGCATCCTGAAACCCACCCTCCTTTATAAACCCAGTGCATTAGGTGATGGAAATTCAGGATATGCAACCGCAGTACCTCCTAAGTCATCTCTAGAAAGGCTAACACACGGCATTTTTGTGACCTCTGCCCACTTGATCATGCTTCCCTCTTATATCCTGTGAGTGGGCTGTCTAATCGAGTCAGTGCTTCCCACAGCTCTTGCAGACTGCAGCAGCCGCCCTTCTCCTGGAAATAACAAGCCGTGGTCTTTTAAACATTCCATTCTTCTCTAACACCAACAATGTTTCCTGCTCCCCTTCCCTTCCAAACACCAGGTCTTTCAATACCACGCTCCCAACTCCTGACACCTCTCTTTAGCTATTTAGTGCTTTTAAAACTGTATGCTTGGGGTCTTTACACCTTTTCATTTCTGAACTGCAGCTACAGAAAACGTATTTTACTTATACCCCTGAAGTTCTCTGTTAAAGACTTGATACACTTATCAGTAATAATGATTAGGTAAGTGTGCAGTGGTGACTGATTAGACTACTGTTAGCCCCTTGCTATATTTATCATTACCCCCTTGCTTCTCCTTTCCCTCATTTTCAACCCCCTTGTTATTGTATTATTCCTTGTGTTATTTAAATTGTATGTAAAACAATAAAAATAATGGTTTTGTAACATTTTTACAGGGGGGGGGGGGAATTCAGCAAGGCTTTCCCTGCACAACTGTTTTCAGACTAATACCAGCAGTGTTTCATGGCATCAAATGACTATTGGGATATTCTCAAAGGAGTACCAATAAGAAAGAAAACAAATGACACTTCAGCAGGAGGTAACAGCCAGTTTCTCATATGTTAATGGCAGATCCACACAATACAGTTAAAGCACATTCAATGCACATGAGCGCCTCAAAGAATCCTTGGAACTGCACTTTCCCCCTCACAGGGCTATATATCCCAGCACTCTCAATAAACAACACTTCCCAAGATTCTTTGGGGGAATTAATGTGCTTTAAATGTGTATTTAATGTGCTTAAAATGTATTGTGTGGATTTGCCCTCGTTCATGCTGGTAAACAGCTACCCATTTTGCAAAGGTTTCAAGTTATAGCTTTTT
Organism: Podarcis liolepis; assembly: GCF_965112155.1. Taxonomy (NCBI): domain Eukaryota; kingdom Metazoa; phylum Chordata; class Lepidosauria; order Squamata; family Lacertidae; genus Podarcis; species Podarcis liolepis. Next base: position 50,183,106 of record NC_139558.1, read on the forward strand.
GTTTTAAAGTTTTCCCATTTGTAAGAGAGATCAGGGGTATCAGTACAAATCAGTAAACAAAGCCACTAATATGTCATGTGGCAAAGTCCATTCGATCTATTATGGTTTACCAGTTCTACAATGTACATAAGACACACCACTATATATTATAATTACAGAATTAAAATTACAGTGCCTAAAACAGTCTGGGCAACAACTCCAGCCACAATGAAAAATAAAACTCAGAAGTAAAGTTTTCCCTCCTTCATATTTATATTCCCTCTCCATATTTATATTCCATCCAACAACTTGTATTACTCTGTAAACTCAATCAGTGACTTATCATTCTCTTGTGTTGATGTACCAGGCAGTGAGATATCTATCTATCTATCTATTCATCTATCCATCTGTTAGAATGAAAACTTCTTACCCTGATAGCTACAAAAGGCCAAGCTGACTATAGGATGTCAATAGCATCTCTGTGTGGTCTTCAAGTGCTGAATGAGATGCTTACCCCTTAAGTTAACACAGTGAGGCGAAGCATTGTGGTGTCTCTTTTGTAGAATAGGAACTGAGGCTGAAAGCTAGCAACACACCCAAGGCCAATCAGGTTCAAATTTCAGTTCTGCTATAAACTCACCAACCCCAACATTCTGTCTTCCTAGAGTCTATTAAAATTCACTTTGAGCAAGTCAGCATAGGCAGCAAAATGTGGTAGTCCTTAATACGTTGAATCACTTCAGATTTCCACTATAGGTTGGGAAAGCACATTTTTGAAAGCTTTGTTCAAATAAAATACTTCATGGAGGTAGAAAACTAGCTCAGCAGGGAACACACTGGGCTAGAACCTGTTTCTCTCTGATGTACTAGGATTTTTGTTTTTGTTTGAAAGGAGTGTTTATCCTTGGGATCATTTTTAAAAAGTAATATATTACCTATAAGTCTGAAGCAGTATGGTCCATGCTTAAAAACACAGGATTCTACCACCTAATTTAGTTGCTTGAGCAGACCAGGCATCTGTTTATAATTCAGGTACTATGACCATATCTCAGGTCCGTTAAGAATTACTCCAGCTTTTACTCTAAGCAAACACTATCATTTACTTTTCCCCCCGTAAATGCACATTTCTTCTTTGCAATATGAAGTCTTGTGCATATTTGTTATTGGAGATTGAAACGGAAACAGGGAACCTGTGGCCTGTTGGACAACAACTGCTGTCATCCCTGACCATTGGCCTGGCTGGCTAGAGTTGATGGGTGTAGTGTGGTGTAGTGGTTAAGAGCAGTAGACTCGCAATCTGGTGAACCGGGTTCGCATCTCCGCTCCTCCACATGCAGCTGCTGGGTGACCTTGGGCTAGTCACACTTCTTTGAAGTCTCTCAGCCCCACTCACCTCACAGAGTGTTTGTTGTAGGGGAGGAAGGGAAAGGAGAATGTTAGCCGCTTTGAGACTCCTTTGGGTAGTGATAAAGCGGGCTATCAAATCCAAACTCTTCTTCTTCAACATCCGGAGGGGAGCAGGTTCCCAATTCCTAGGCTAAAATATAGTCTCAGTTAAATCAATGAGACTAGATGCTTAGTCGCCAGTCAAAAATATTCCTCTTCTCCCAAGGCCTTTAGCTAGTTACTTTGTTACGTATTTTTGTGTTTCTATATTGTGAACTGCCCTTTATTCCTCAGAGGGAGGGTGTTATAGAAATTTAATAAATAAGTATCTGTGTGCTTATGCTCCCAATTGGTGCACAGAACCTGCTTTCCAGGTCATGTGGCCTGCATGACTAAACCGCTTCTGGCGCAATGAGACACTGTGACAGAAGCCAGAGCACACTGTTAGCAACAACTCAACACATTATATATATAATCTTACATGCATCATACACACACACACACACACACACACACAGTATATATATGATGCATGTAAGATTAGACCGTATTGCACTTTAAGGAATGCTGTTATGTAGCACTGTTTTAAAGCATTTTAACCACTGTAACCGGTGCCAAATAGCAGACTGCTTCAGTTTGTGTTATAAATAAGGACACTATATAGAAAACCTTTCTTGTCTGGAGTAACCCAGTGGCAACAATCCAGAGGAAGGAACAGTAAATTAAGCCTCTCTCCACATTCCTATACACATACATTCAGATTATGTAACTGATGGGCAGATTGTGTGTTACAATATGATGCCTGTTGTGGCAGGAACCAGACTTTTGATTCTGAATACCTGGTTGTCACAGGCAATGATTTAATGCAAGAAAACGTCACTAGTTCACTGGCTTGTCTGAGAGTCTAGTATAATATATGGCAGGCTCTGCCCTGTGGTTTTCTTAGGGTTCTTTTGTTTGTTTGGCTATTCTTTGACTATTAATTGCACAAACATTTTGCATCTTAGGTAACCATATTTCCTTTCTTGGAATCATTCCTGAAAAGGTGATAATAAACATCAGCTTGCAACTATTCAGGATGTTATATATGCATACTATTCCTGTACATTCCCCAAGAGCTTTTTAAACAGAAGGAAGAAGTCTCCAACATCAGTAAGTAAATACACACATTAGTTGTTCCCTTGGCTCATGATTTGGTACCAAAGAATGTATAAGCACTTCCCACATTAACTCTAGAAGGCACAGAAACACACAATCAAATCCTAAGGAGATCCTGGAAATATTAGCATTTCTGAGAGATGTAGAAAGTTCTAAGCAATGTATGAAATTTTACTCTGCTGTAAGTGAATGCCTTAAAACATCCCATGAAGTCAGGATTGCATGAGAGTCTTACACTTATAACATCTACATCTTAATACACAGGTGTGTGCATTTGTTTTCCAAAAAGAATATGGTAAGAATCCCTGAGCAGTTCCTTTCCAACAATCTCTTTCATATTCTACCTTCCAGTTTCCATAGAACTATGTGGCACTTTTCAAGCCCCAAAGCAGCATTAATGGAATCTTAAATGTTTTGTTAATGCTTTTCCTCCCCATATTCTTCCCCTTTTCTACTGTTTACCCTCTCCTCACTATAGCTGACTTAAATGCCTGTTTTAAATTCTGTCTTTTTTCACAGTTAAAAGCACACTACTCATGCTTTAAAAATGAACACTTTCACACTTTCAATTAGCATGTATAAATTATGTTATGTACAATGCTTTCGGTTGAAAAAATGTTTTAAGTGTTTTAAAAGCTTCCCATATAAACAGTAAAACGGCAAATCTTAATCAATGTTTATTAAATACCAAAACCTTACAGTACACCAAGTACACCACTAGATGGCACTACATATAATGCAGCCACATCAAATTATCACTAAATGCATAAATTGATTTTATTTTGTATCAAGCAACTATTACGACATCTGCTTAAAACAGGACATTGCATAGCAGCATGAGAGAGGCAGAATTATTCCGATTTATATAAATATACCAATGTTGAATTCACATGAGTTTATACAGGTTCTTTGGTTAACACAATTATTTAAATCAATTATTTATAGCCACCTGCTTGAAGATATGCTGTGCTTTCAAATAACGTGATAAGAAGGTGTCAAACTCAGGTGTCTACTCAATTTATCAACACCACAACATAGTTAACTTCAGTGGTATCTCGGGTTACAGACTCTGCTAACCCAGAAATAGTACCTCGGGTTAAGAACTTTGCTTCAGGATGAGAACAGAAATTGTGCTCTGGCGGCGCAGCGGCAGCGGGAGGCCCCATTAGCTAAAATGGTACTTCAGGATAAGAACAGTTTCAGGTTACGAATTAAGTACTTAACCCGAGAACGAATTAAGTACTTAACCTGAGGTACCACTGTACTGCAATCTCCTTTTAAATGACATTTGTCTAACTTTCACTCTCATGCTTGAATATTCACCACTAGTATTCAAAAAAAAAAAAAGAAGTCCCCTACCAGGCTTTGCTGGAACTGCAAAGCAGCTTAACCTAAACAGCATACATTTAATTTGACTAATCACTACACCATTACTTTCTAACCTTTGGTACAAAATTGTAAATATAAGCAATATATTTAGTGTAACTATAAATTACTCCCCAAACCTCCTTATATATTGTATCATTCCTATGGAAACAGAACCTCAGAGATTAAAGTGTATGCACACATTTGTATAGATTCTGAAGGTAAAACATTGTTGCTGCAACAAGTTTGTTCGCCAAGTAGAAAAGGCTTAATCATCCCCTATTTTCATTGTTAAATTTCTGTTCCTTCTCACCTATTACTAGCACAGCTCAAGTACATAAACATGAAATTTCCTGTTTATACTTGTGCTATAACTGAATGAATCCTGCAGATATCCCTGATATGCACCAACCTGCCAGGAATTTTCCCTAAAAAGGCATAAAGTGAGGCGGGGAGGGGGCAAAAAGAGAGAAACTTACTGTGTTTGACAGAAGACCAATTTTTGCTCTCTTACATCAAACCAACCACCTGAACTTTACTTGCTCCCAAACATGTGCTATGGTTTCAAAATTTATAACATTTCCCCCAAAATCCTCAAAAACTTTTTCAAAAGGCCTTAATCACTGCTTTGAGGTAGCAGAACCGCTTAATTAGGGAAGCAATCATGGTTTACACGGATGCACACATAAACACACACATGCTTTTCATCCCCTTCCTTGGTATTTAATATAGATAAAACAAGGCACAATACATTGGGAAGTTCCAAATGAACTGAAGCTGTGTAACAGCATCTATTTTTAAATTATACCTTTAGCATGCACTTACCCAATGTCCATCTTTGTGGGTGCTACCCTTTGTCATTGCCACCAGCAGATGGTGACCTAAAAGATAGTATGGGCTATATATGCCCTTAGGTAGCAACATGTTCTATGTATTGCATATGGGGGGGGGGGCAAACATTCTTCCAGTCCCAGAGCCCTATAAACAGCAGCTTGTTTCCTCTTCCTTCTCTTCAACTACAGAAGCAGACAATAACCCTGTCCCTCAAAGCTGAGGTACACTTTCTGATTTCTCTGATGAACTATTCCTTAGGCAAAACACACACAACATAATCAATGGGTCCATGGAGATAACTTACGAGGAAATCACAGCTACCATTCAAATTGAACCACCACCTGAAAATGACATGTACCATATGAAATACTTGGGTATTCTAACTAGTTTGCATCTAGTTTTCCAGTGCAGAATACCCACACCTTACAATTCAACATACTTTGAACGTTGATTATTAAAACATGAATCATGTAGACATACCTTAGAATAGGTCAGGCTCAGATGAACTTGTAAAATACATAACCTCCAGTAGCAAAACCTGTAACCTCAAGTTGCAAATCCCTTTTTTTTCCACTTCCTATGCCACACTGGACTACATGACAGTGGCTCCCCAAGCTTTTACTTTGGAAATCCACAAACAGAATGTAATCTTTGTTGAGGGCCAATCCTCTGTCCTGGTCCCACCCTCTGACTCAGATGGTGTTCTTTGTCTCCAGCATCCACTGCTGGAAGTCTGGTGATTGACTCATGAGAGGATGTTGACTTACCATTTGGGAAATCACCACCACATCATTAAAACAGCTACAACCATTTCTTGATAGAGGCAGACAACTTCCCTGAAACATGCCTCACTTTCCCCTTCAAACAGCTTTCTTCCTATGACAGGTGACTACATGGAACAAGACCTTGGGAAAACAGGGGGGGGGGGGGCATGGGTCCCTGCACTGATCTCTGCAGCCACCATAACAATCAATTTTAAAAGGTATGAAGTATCATGTGACTACAGTGTGCAGTAGAATCAATCTATACCAAATGCCTCAACAGTCTTTACACAGGTGAGGCTAGGAAACCTAGTTTCTGGGCACTGAATGTGGCCCTCCAAGACTCTTCCTCTGCCCTTGTTCAGCAGCCTCCTTAAGTGTGGTTGGAATGTGTATTTCCACTCTGATAATAATGATGCTTGCTTGTCTGGAGAGGATAGAGAGGGGGGATGTACAAACTAGCCTACTGTATGAAGGCAAAATTTGTGCTCCATCTACTTTTTCATTTCACTCCACACACTGTCACGTGACCCTTGCAAGGTTGCTCAGAAGGGAATATGGCCACTAGGATGGAAATGATTCCCTACCCTCAATATAAATTAAACAAAGCAAGATGGCAAATGAATGAAGTTTACAGACTAAAAAACAGGCTATCAGAGAACTCCTAATGTTGTCCCTTGTTTTTTAGGAACACCTTTCAAAATAGGCCAAAATGCATAACACTTTTGCAGTTAAGAAAATAGATTAAATGCCTCTTTATGGTTAGAAAATTCTTGTAGAACATCTGTGTGGAATCTTGCCTTCAGATTGTTCCTCAAAACCCATCTTCTACATTAAGCCTTTGGCGCAATCTTCTAGTACTCAACCCCTACTGAATATAAACTTAATTACACATGGCTGAACTAACTGCACATTCCCATTTACCCTCTTTATTTCTCCCCTCCTTACACTGCCCATGGCAACCATTTTGTGCTGACACTCATGACACTTTTATCAAAATATGGGTACTGGCACCTCATTTGTTTTTGAGGCAGATTCTACAGCAAAAGCTTGTTTCCTTTTTTCTACCTAAATAATAGCCCTCTGAGGTTCATTAACATAGGGCAAGCTTCATCAACTTGCACTTAGTGTCTCCACACAGAGTGGAGTTGCAGAAGGGTGAGGAAGAGCTCTGCTGAGTAAATCCAGGAAGTATTCCCAGAAGAATATTCAGCACTGTGCTGCAGAAAGGAAAGTCACTTTGTATGTCCATCTTTTGATGTGACAAAACCATAGTACGGTGGGCACCTGCATTTATTACTTTATTCTCAAACTTAAAACAAACATCGTAGTAAGCGACAAGATAACCTACTTCACCACCCAACTTCTCTTTTTAAAAGGGGTAAGAAAAATTCGAATAAATAAATAGCATTGTTACAAGTTTTTAATTTTCCAGTTTGGAATATTTTCATCCTCAGCATAGGCAACTGGCCCTGAAAACACAATTGATAAAAGCATCTTGCTAAAATGAGTCACAGCTCTGTCTTGGGATTTTTTTTTTTAAGGTGTCCTATTTCTTTGACTCATACTTTCATTCCTGGGAATTCCCCTTCAAACATTAATTTTTGAAACAGTTGCAGTACCACAAATAATTTTATGACAAACGAAAGAAGCATTCAACACCACCTATGAAAACCTCAAACCTATATTTATAAACCGAACTCTTCCAATAAATCATTTACAAACACGACAGACAAAACAGATTTAGAAAAATCCAAGGTGTTTTCTAGTCTACCAAAACAAGATACAAGTGGAACATGCAACAGTGTTTGAAGAAGATGCTTCATACAGTTGTCACATGGCAATGACTACAGATTATGGTTATGATTATGATTATTATTATTTTCTTAAGTCACTGATGAAAGTCTTTCATGCAACATACTGTAAAGGAAGGCAATTTCACTTACCTGTGATCTAAGGTATTTTCCTCCCATGAGCTGGATGATATCAGTTGATCACCTGACTAGTTTGAGGGAAGGAAGTCAGCTGACCATCTTTTCAGGCTGTCTTAAGCTTTAATACTTCATAGTACTTTGTCATGTGAGTCAGGACAGAACCAGCTGTCACTGCTTGGGAGGGAGGGGGGAAATGGGCCCCTCTGTTCCCACCCTCTTCCTCCTCCTTCTCTCTTTCTCCTACCCCGCCCCCATCCTCATTCCCTGATCCATTCTTCCAACTTTTCACTCGTTCACAGCTTGCATGGCTGGGGTCTCTCTCTTTTTCTCTCTCAGCCAAATTCCAGAACATACAAGCATTTCTCTGCATCTTCAGGTTTCTACACACACACACACACACACACACACACACACCCCAGCACCACCGCCACCAGGAAATCAGAGAAAAGGAGAAAAGGCACCACATTCCACAACTCTCAGTCAGCCCTGGCAAGCTATGAGGCATTTTCAGTCACACAGTACAAAATGCATTAGTCAGAGCTGAAAGACCACACACTTTGTACCACTACCATGCGCTCAGAGAGTGGTCTGAGCTAAGCTATGGGGGGGGGAGAGGGGGGAGCAGCTTCCTGTGCCCTTGTCATTTTACCTACATTTCCCTGTTTAGGAAAAAGACATTCAGCAGAAAAAGGCAACAGCTGGAGTCCACTGTAAACGCATCTGCTTAATGTTGAGACGTCTCAGCCGCCCTATTCAGATGTCACGTCCTTTACGTAAACACCCCCCCAACAAGCAGAATGTATTGTTCCGAAGAACTGCAAGACATTATTGAAATCACAACTCCTATCTCCCCGATGTTTCGTACTTTAGGAAGCCGAGGAAACAAAAGTGGAAGCAATGCTACGTGGTTCAGATTTTCCGAAACCACATATATTTTCAGTCCTATTCTTTGCCTTGTTAACTTGTATCCATAACACTATATATATATATATATATATATATATATATATATATGCGCATCTAAAAACATTTATGACGTTTTCTGGGATTTCTGAGACAAGTTCTCTCCCCACCCCTTCAGAAACTCTGACCAGAAGAGAGACTTCAGTATAAAGCAGGAAAATGAAAAGAAAATGCAACATTCCTGATCCAAATGATCTAATCGTTCATCCATCTGCTCTCTGCTTTGCCCCCCTCCTCTTGCTTCCCCTTATCTGTTGCCTGAAGGCAAGTTAGTGCTTCGCATACCAGTTCAGAAGGAAATCAAATGCCACTTTGAAAATCACACTCTTGGGGAGAAAACCAAGCACATGCAGTTGTCTGTTAAGAGAAATACTTGCACACAGCCCAGACTTGGGATCCCCGTTCTGCAAGGGGACTGTCCCTAGTGGACTCAGTTACTGTCACTGGCTTTTTAAAAACGAGGAGGAGGAAAGTACCATTTGCACTAGGATTTTTCTTTTCTTTTCTTAAGAAAGAACAGGTTTTTAGGACTGAAAACCTGATACCATGCATAAGAAAGAAACTTTTTTTTTCTCATTTCTGCATGCTTACAACAGGTAAGGGTTCTGCAAGCAATTTTTTTAAAAATGAAAAAAGCATATGAGATATGAATAGAAATATTTCCCACATTTCTATATCACATAGTTTCATACATGATAATGTAAGCACTCACAACTGACAAAAGACAGAAACTAGTTTTCTTAAATATACCCTGGAGAAGTAAAGTGATGACAGGGTGAAATCCTGTACCTGTCTACTTTGAAGTAAGACCTACTAAGTTCAATAGGATTTAGTGCCAGGTAAAGGGATATAGGATTGCAGTCTAAAGCTACTCATTTGGCCCATCACAGCAATAACTCTTTGTTTTGCTAATTTATTTTCCTAACAAAGAATCAAGGAGAGGGAGTTAGAATAGTGTGATTCTCCAGCAATCACGAAAAACTAGCATCTTTATTTACTTCCAAAACCAGTAGTAGCTGCTGCTATGTAGCTTTTTAGCAAAGGAAAGCTATTGCAGAAGCAGCTCTGGTACTGAATAATGTCAGCATTATAATAAAAGCAGCCTGATGAATAATTCATGGAGCAAGGAAGTACCCTAGCATTAAATGGCAATAGATAAAACGGATCTTTCACTCCCCAATTCTGCTAAATATTTAAGTGGAACACTGAAGTCATGCAAACTAAGTACGATGGGAAAACATTTTGGATCATTTTGTATGATCCATTCTTTGAGTAATATTTGAAAGAATGGGAAGTAAAAGTAGAAGACAGGAACTGCAGTTGCCATGGCCAAGGCTCCATACATGGAATCCCTAACCAGTAGAAGAAGAAGAGTTTGGATTTGATATCCCGCCTTTCACTCCCTTTAAGGAGTCTCAAAGCGGCTAACATTCTCCTTTCCCTTCCTCCCCCACAACAAACACTCTGTGAGGTGAGTGGGGCTGAGAGACTTCACAGAAGTGTGACTGGCCCAAGGTCACCCAGCAGCTGCATGTGGAGGAGCGGAGACGCGAACCCGGTTCCCCAGATTACGAGTCTATTGCTCTTAACCACTACACCACACTGGCTTTGCTCATCTAAACTTTGCAACTGAAATAGGAGGAATGCACACAATATTAAAACAGCTATTAGGCTACATAATAGATATACAGACATAGGACTCATCCTGTGACAGACTCAGATGCCAACTGTGTTCCATTTCTACTCCGGAAGCACCATTATAGGAGCTAAAAAATATCATTCACAACATCAGGGATCAACTCATTCATCTCTTCACCTTTCAATGTTATAAATGCCTACGGTTATCTTCCCAGATCTATGACCTACAGTTAGTCTTCAATCTTAAATTTGAGAGCTTTAGTAGCTGTGTTGACCAACACTACCTGAACAGGAATGTGAAACCCATTCAGCTTCCAAGTATCTGCTGCTGGGCTAGAGACAATTGAGAGTAAACTGTAAAAACCACCCAAGCTCTATAGATCAAATAAATTCTTAAGAGCAGATGGAAGAGAAGCAAAGTACTACTACTTCTCTTTAATACAGAAAATGCAGGCTATTTGCCTCCCCTAGACAAATGTTTCTTGTCAAAGTGTGCATGGTCTAATGTGACCTAAATACTGAATAGCAATATGTCAGATAATAATAAAAACTCCAGACATTTTTGGGGGAGTGGGGAGTCAACAACTTCCACATAAGAGATCCCCAACTTCCTACAATTTCTTTGGAATGATAATTTTCAGCATCTTCTCTAAGAGCAAACCATATTGGCTCAGTTGAGCTCTGTCCACAGACTTGCACTATTATATCCCACCTACCTTTCAGCTTTTAGAACTGCATTTTTCAAGTTGTTCAGGTTCAGGTGACACCATATCTATTTGTTTTGCCCACCAGAGGGTAACACCGGATGAACTGAAACCCTCCTTCCACTAAAATGTTACTGGGTTTTTTAAACATTTGCTTTTGTTTTCTTAGGATACCTTGATTGATTACAATAACTCCCTGTTCTGAATTTCATCTAATCAAAAATTCTAGGTGAGTCACTTCCGCCCAAAGTATGACATGAGCCTAACTGTGCTCCCCAGTACAGTGGTACCTCGGGTTACAGACACTTCAGGTTACAGACTCCGCTAATGCAGAAATAGTACCTCGGGTTAAGAACTTTGCTTCAAGATGAGAACAGAAATCGCACAGCGGCGGCACGGCAGCAGCAGGAGGTCCCATTAGCTAAAGTGGTACCTCAGGTTAAGAACAGTTTCAGGTTAAGAACGGACCTCCAGAACAAATTACTGTATTTTTCACTCTATAACACGCACCCGACCATAACACGCACATAGTTTGTAGAGGAGGAAAATCCGTAGGCATGCCACCAGTAGGCATTCCCTCCATAACACGCACAGACATTTCCCCATACTTTCTAGGAGGAAAAAAGTGAGTGTTATGGTGCAAAAAATACGGTAAGTTCTTAACCCGAGTTACCACTGCAACTGGTATTCATAGGCATCCCTGCCTCTGGTCCTGGAGATAATATAGCCATCCTAGATAGTAACCATTCACTATGTAATTCCGCACAAATCTGTCTAACCGCCTTATAAAGCCATCCTAGTGGATGGCTATCACTACATCTTTTTTTGTAATAATAATAAATATAAATAAAAATGTGCATCCCACCCCCAAGACCAGTCCATTGTAACTATCCAACCTCCCAAAATTTCCATGCCTCTTGCGATGGTTTGACCCCTTTCTGTTTTGACAGTACTGTACAAATTATACAAACACCTTCCATAGATTCTCAAAATCATTTCTCCTGCATATTCCCCACCTTATTATAATAGCACGTGTTTATACCATTCTTCCATTTTATAGTCACCTTGCCCCTCCCACTTCCTAGCTATAACAACTCGTGCAGCTGTCAATAAATTTGTAATCAAGTCCTTGATAGCCTTACATCATTACATCTTAAGGACAATGTTACCTCGATATCAGAAAACAAATGTAAGTACCCAACATGTAGGCAAGGGCAAAAGTTGGCAACCTCCTAGATGTTGCATTAGTGTGAGAAGCACAGAATTAGTTACTCTGAAAGCCACTGCCCTCCTCTCATATCCCGAGAGCGATAGCCACTGAGCAGTCCCCCATAGCCAAAACACATCATACAAGTAATGTTTGTGGTTTTTAATGACAATAATTTTAATAATAACAACAAAGAAATGTAGATATGATCGTGGTTCTTGGAAACAGAATGCACTCCTATTTCTCAATAAAAATTAGAAAACCTTTTGACATTGTTTTTGTGTAATAAGTAAAAGCAAACATGCTGCTGCCGAGAGTTATGCTCTAACTGCCAGGCTCCCCAGATGCATATTTAACTTTCACACTTTATGCCAGTGATTTCCACAGCAATCATGCAACATTTCCTACAGCACTCATAATGTATACTACTGCCCTTAATCATCATTGGTTTCTGCAAAATCCACCACTAGGTATTTTTCAATGATCCTTGCTGTGTTATCACTCTCTCCTTCAAAAGAAAGTATTTTGTAACCATAGCAATAGTTCCCCACCCTAATATTATTTCCCACTGCTTGTGCTAGATTTTTGCACTTAGCAACCACAGCAGCCCTTGTTCTAAACTGCTAATATCTCCAACATTTAGAAGCTCTTTAACAAAATAATTCTTATCTCTAAACACTGCTTTATGCTTTCAAACAAATCTAATAAGCAACCTATATCGAGAATGAATTCAGCATTTATGTTATAAAATGTGATGTTTCAAAAAATATGTTACACCTGTTTTTATCTTTTTCATATCCATGTGGCTTCCTACAAGACTCTATCCCATATTTTGTTAAAGGTGATGGATTCCAAATACTGAAATTTGTAGATCAATACATTATCATTACACTTATTTTAGAGGGTCCAAAAGTTTACATTTAATGTCATTTCTTCTCTCACTCTTGCCTTGTTCAGGATTCCAAGAACTTAGAATTTCAAGTTCAGTCTAACCCAGCAGCACAAATGGAATAAATATTTTTAGTAGCCCAGATTTTCCAGCACCATCATGCCCTGAGAACTATCAACACTTTTCACCGCCAGATAGTTCGCTGTTTTCAGCTGCAAAACAACCCACATTCCACAAACCACCTGCTCCTCTGAATTTATCTCAAGGCCCCCAAGTCTGTAATGCAAAGTTTCCCTTCTCAAGCAGCATTTCAGCCACAAGGATAAGAGACAAGAGCTCCATATATTTTCCTCTATAAATGGAGAAGAAGGTGGGATAATGCAATATTGACTGCGGAAATGTCCCAGGGGGAAAGGCTTAAGCACCTTCTTCCCTTTCTGGCTGGATTTGCAGTTTTTGCTGCTGTTGTTCTGTTGTTGTTTTTTAAAAAAAGGTGGGAGGCAGACAACTTCACCCTTAGACAAGTGCTCTGAGAAACTGAAGGACACTTTATCTAACATACAGAGGAGAAAGTAGGAGATCGCTAGTCCCACTATGCTATAACACAAAGCATTCTAAAATCTTGGGGGGGGGACACCCCAAAGGCAAATATTCTTGCCCATCTCTCTCCCTGTTCTACAGAGTTTAGTCAAAAATCAGAATCACTCACCTCTCGTCGAAAATACGACAGTTCAAGCTATTTGTACTACTTAAAACTGCTGTATAAATCCAGCTGCAACCTGGATTTCTGGGATTGTGCACACATTTTAATAGTTTCCTATAAAATCCATACATAACAGTAACTGTATTATATTATACACTTTAGTCTCTTAGATATCATACACATTATTGAACAAATGCACCCTTGTTATGTATGCTAATACTAAATGCAAGGAATTTATTTAAAAACAGTTTTAGAAGGAAACATTCCACTCCAGCAAACGCTTTCTGACTGTTCACAAGTCAACATTCATTATTATTTTTCAGGAACTACACCGGCCCTATCTCCAGGTTTATAATGTGGGTAAAACGTAAGATGCATTAGAGAGGAGAAGAGAAAAGAAAAGAAAGGAAAGGGGAAGGTTAGATGCCATATAATCTCAAAAACAAGTTTAGGGAACATTTTCCTTCAGCTACTAGCAACAGCATTCATAAATTCAGCTGAATGCAACACAGGGGGAAAAATTCACAAACTCTATCCCCCAATGCTCTTAACTAATGTAGAATTTTCCTCAAAAGATACTCATGTGGCTTTAACATTTTTTCTTTCATTTTATTAAAGATTTGCAGAAATTGAACTTTACAAACATGTAAGAGCTTTTTATTTGCCTGAGAATGCTAGTGAAATAATTCTTTATTTCCTTTATAAATGTCTCATAATTATCTACAGTTGAACCTCTAAAGTCGCTATTCTGGGGTGGGGAGAAGAGAGAATAGCTGACCCACGAGAAGCAAATTAAAACCTTACCATGGATGCTAATGAAACAGCATTCAGGCTCTGTTGCAGGAGGGTCTACAAGTTCAAATCACTTTGATTTTTATACTTTCTATTTACATTAGAAGCACATGCCGCTTTATAGAAGTGAGCCGTGGGCAGCTTACACTCACCAGGAGCGATGCCTCAATGCCTTCCATATGAGCTGCATCAGGAAGATTTTGGGCATCACATTTTGAGACTTTGTTTGGAGTCTCAAACAAAGATGTGCTCTCCAAAGCCCACATTCCCAGCATGTTCGCACTCCTGTCTCAGCAACATCTATGCTGGCTTGGTCATGTACACAGAATGGAAGATGGCAGGATCCCCAAGGACACCCTCTACAGGGAGCTGGCTTCAGACACTTGGTCTATTTGGCAGACCACCTCTGTGTTACAAAGATGTCTGCAAATGTGGCATGAAGGCTGGCAAAATTAACCCAACAGTCTGGGAACCCCTTGCAGACGATCACAGTGCCTGGAGACAGTCAGGTTGTGTACCCACAGCAGTGACCAGAGGAGGAATGACCGCTGGGAGAAGGAACAGAGAGAAGGAACACCATGGTGCACCTGTAGCAGCAAAACCAGATGCCTTCATCTGCCCCAGGTGAAACAAAACATGTCTGTCCCACATCGGTCACTACAGCCACAGCAGTTGCTGTAATTCTCCAATGGTTGACATTACCCCTTGAAGGCACACTCTTCCTTTAACTCCTGAGACAGACAGATGCCAACACGCAACTACATTGAGTAGTCAGAACTATGAATGGTTTGACTCAGTATAAGGCTGTTCTCATACGCTCGATATACCATTTCATAAATTTCGTTTTTGCTACCGTCAATTTTCTATTATTTTTCCACAACAATCAAGCTTACTTTGTGAGTTTTATTGCCAGTTTCAGTATTACATTTGTCTGTTTCCCATTTTCATTAATTTGTTAACTTCCCAGTTCTATAGTGCTTAATTTAATAAACATTTTAGTCCAGGCATCCATACCAATGTGGTATGATCTACTGATTATCATTTTCCAAATTTTCCAAATGCAAAATACTTACAACATCCTGCCTGCATATCCTGAGGAATTGCTTAGGTGGGGAAGGAGTTGATCAACAGCTGCCACTTAGGAACCTGATTTCCATATGCTTTGTCCTGCTCATGAGCATAACCAAGCAAGATTTTCCATCCCTCTCTGGGGAATTTCAACTGAAGGGCTGACATATGCTTACTTCACTTTGTCCTACATGACTTTAATATGACTAATTTTTTTTTCTTTACAGCTCACTTATTCTTTACTGAAAGGCCTGTACAGAGAAATTCCCTTTTCTCCACCGATGGAATTCATGCAATCGCTTTTTCTTCTAGTTTTTAACAGGCTGTAGTAATTTACATCTGACCTGTAGATATCCAGAACAGATTTCCGCAAACAGCAGTCGAGTTCCTGGAAAGTTCTTTGTAGTTATAACTGCAGCAGTTTCCTCTGCAGCAGCCATGATCGGCTTTGTGTGATGATAGTATTGCACATGACCTTACAGCTGAAGTCTAGGATTGCTGTCGAAGCCAGACTTTCCTTGTGGGAGGAGAAAAACTAGCCCAAAAAGACAACTAGGCAGAAAAAGCAGGATTTTAAAAATAGAAATATGGTACAAAATGCCTAAAATTCTGCCATTATGTCCTGTCATATAGCCACTTCTCCTAGTGACTTCTTAATTCTTTCGTATTATTTACTCCAGACTTTTTTTAAAAAGCAGTAAATGAAAACCATAGGTTAAGAGCATTTTAAGCCAAGCCCTCGCCCTTTTCCTTTTCTATGCTAACCTTTATGTATGAAGTAGTATTAATATTAGGAAAATCCACCATGAACCTTAGAATCACAGAGTTGGAAGAAGTCCTGTCTAACTCCTTGTTCAATGCAAGATATCCAGAGCTAGAACATATAACAGTTGGTTGTCCATTTTGCATATCCAATTCTATATCAGTCTTGAACTGCAATCCTGATCCTTCGCTAGTTATGCTACTTATGTGAGGTGAATCAAAATAGGAGGCAAAATAGGAAGTGAATAGTTCTTCCTTACCACCCTTGCTAGGCAGTGTGGCTATCATTTCCTCTTCCTTCCTTTCAACATACCTGAGTAATTCCCTTTTCTTCCTCATAACTTCCCTCACCAACCTGAACTTGTTCCAGGCTTCAACTTTCCTATGGCTAAAAGCTTCCTCCTAAAGCTTTTTTCTTGACACTATCCCTACAAATCTGGGCCATTAGACCTTGGCAACCTGTCCATCATTCCATTTCTTGTAGATGCCCTTTTTATTTTCAGTTCCAAATTTAAAAAAACCCAAATCAGCTAATGCCTCAATATTTAGTATGCCTACTAGTGAGTAAGCTCAATTGGGCTCAGTAGGGCTTACTTCTGAGTAAACATGCTTTGGCTTGAACATAATATATATTTGCATCCATAAGATAGTTTCTGGGAAATATTCAAAGTTGCAGAAAATACATTTTATTATAACAGAACTGGTAAGATTGCAACTAGGTTTCAAAAATTATTTGCCATGCTGCATGGGATGGTGCTGAGAAACTTCATCAACTGATTAGCTTATGTGTAATGTGTAGAAACCTTGCAGGATTTTGATTATTTTAAAATGTAGAAAGAAGACTATAGTTCTAATTATTCAAACATTCGAATGCACTATACACATTTGATATAAAATTTTAATATAAACAACACACCAGCCTGATTTTTCCATCTTTTTATGCTCATAAAATTATTTATACAAGTCAAAAGGTTGCAGAGAACTTCAGTTTCATTGCTCACTTAACAAAAGTGGGGAAATTAAAAGGTGTTTTTTAGAACTGAGCAAAGGAAAAACACAGAATGATAAGCTAAACATATCCCCCTCCTTCATATAACATGAAATCATTTGCATTGATTCTATATTTACAGAATTTTATGTAAAATGTTAATATGATCACATATACATGATCATATATACAAAAAATCCCTTCACATTCCCATCAAGAAACAAGTTCTCATTTCAGATTGCAAAGATTACCAGGAGCCTGTGGTTGGGTAGGTAAAATCCCCATGGTAAATTACTTCATGTAATCATTACTATGTGAGCCAAAATCTGTAAAAATTTAAGAAAGAAAGAAAGAAAGAAAGAAAGAAAGAAAGAAAGAAAGAAAGAAAGAAAGAAAGTCATTTCAGGAAGATGCAGAAATCCCCACACATGCGACAATAGAATTTATTACACATATTTTAGTTTAGTGAAATTCCACACATCAGTCTAGAGGTTCCAAACACTTGGTTTTGGAGGAGCAGGGGAAAACAAATCACTTTATTAAAATGGGCCTTTACCACTGATGAAAATGTAATGTGGACGTTTTAAAATGTTGCAGATATAGTTATGGAGAATAATTAACTTACAACTTGAAAGTTACAAGTTAAAACACAACCTGTAAAATGTAATTCCTGGAATAGACAGAGAGGTGGTGGGTGGAACTGTTTAAAGAACATCAGAAATTGTTTTGCATTTAGGACTTTTTTACACAAGGTTAAAATTCCCTTTGAACCTCTCTTGTGCTATTTATGCATCTGATCATGATTCACACAGATGAAGAAGTGGAGGGGAAGCATTTGTAGTGTGGGTGAGCATTCTGGTCCCCCAAAGGGAACTGGAAGTAGGAGCAAAAAAAAAAAAAACAATGGCCAAAAGAGATGTTTTTATTGCAGTGTGTTTTGGACCCAACTGGTCCTTCTTCAGGGAACCTGAGAGTAATGATTAGGGAGTTGCAGTAGTTCAAATCCCCACTCAGGCAAGAAGCTCACTGCACCCCATGAGCCATGTTGGGCCAGCCATGCTCTCTCTACCTTACAGGGTTGTTGTGGGGATTAAAAGAGGAGCAAAGAACCACACACATCACATTGAGCTCCATGAAGGAAAATGTGGTACATAATTGTACTTTTTTCAAAAAAAAGTAAGCATGTAGATGTGCTGTCGCTTCTTTTCTTATGATTGGCCCTGAGAATTCTCATTGGTCACTAGGCTGTTGAGGCAACAAAGGAGGCAATAACGGAACCCAGAATTCCTCCATTCCTCTCTTGCCCAAACTTAAAAGGGGATGTTAAAGCAGTTATACTGCTTCTCTCGCTTCACAGCAGGCCCCTTTGCAGAAAAAAACATATCTAGGCTAAGAATGGTTAGCTGGGGAATTAGCTGTTCACAGATCAAGAATCCTTTTATGGATACATGAGCTAACTTTTTTCTTCTTACAAATACACAGCCTTCAAAACCTATTAACTACCGTATTTTATTCTACAAATTCCAGGTTACCAGTTTTCAAACAAAGCCCCATTTCAACTGGTAAGTCTCCCACTAACTATCCTTACTGCTTATCTACACACTGGATTTCCCCTTTGATACTATTAGTCAATTGTGAGATGTTAAAATATGAATTACTGGAAACAAGAGTGTTGGTGTAGCTGGGTCTCGAACTCACTTAATATGTTTTTTGGTAAATAAAGTTTGAAGGATGTAAGATATCATTGCTGTTGTTTAGTCGTGTCCGACTTTTTGTGACCCCATGGACCAGAGCACGCCAGGCACTCCTGTCTTCCACTGCCTCCCGCAGTTTGATTCAAACTCGTGTAAGTAAGATTATCATAAGGAATATTAAAATCTAGAAATGTGACAAGTAGTAAGAGATACTAGTTCTTTTCCCAAAGACAATTGCCCTGGTTTTTAACCATAAAGTGCTGCATTGTTAAAATAATGAGGAAAGCATGTCTTTCTAGTTTTTTCCGCTCCCCTTGTATAAACGGAATTACCAATGTATATGCCTCCCAAGGTGCAAAGCTCATCCACCTTCCATTCCTGTTGTGATGAAAGTAGCTGACTAGTGTCTCATTCAGCAGTCAGATGGTTTCCAGGGGGGCTCAGTATGCCCTGGAAGGGCTTAGCCAGGCAGAGCAATGGGCCATAGCAAAGTGGATTATGCTTTTGATGCAATTCTGTAGTTTAGAAGTTACATAGCTGCGCACTTCAAAAATGAAGCACAATATTTGTAAGATTTCAGTACTTTTTTGTATTCTAAAACAAGTTACATTGTCCATAGGGGTCTGTAGTAATAATAAATAATAATAATATTAAATACAAAATCAGAAGTACCCGCTAACAGAGTGGGACACAGATTCAGTTAGTTTTGGAATAAAAAGGTAAGCTACGTGTTCTGTGTTCTTTACAACCCAAAGGAATTAGTGAAGTTTAATAACATGAGAGTGAAAAATTATATTCTGACAGTTTCTTTTCCAGAATGCCTTTAATAGGAGAGGCTACACCTCATGTAACATTCACTAAGGAGGAGAACACATATGTGCTGACATACTGTTCTTTATTAGCAAGCTTCCATTTCAGTCAAATGGAGCCAGTGATCAAGAGTGAAATTTGGGACTTTAGAAGAATGTAAACACAAGTTTTTAATCTGATGTTTACTTTGCTATGCTTCTACACAGAGTGTAGTTTTATCTAAGCCTTGGGTCATGTTGGTGGAACCCTGGTAAACCCTTTCATGGCTTCCCACAGTGTAACGCATCATTAGTCCCTTGAAGCTAAGGGTCTCATAAGAAAAATAATTTTGAATAATTTTGGTTCTACTGTCTTTTCCCACCTCTCCCACGGACTCTAATTATCTTCATGTCTTCTCTGCAGTATGGACAGAAAACAGTCTTCTAAGTCTTGAATCTTAAACAAAGGGTATTAGGATAGAGCAATGATCACAAGAAAAAGTAAATTACAGTTCAAAACATATTTGCTGCTTATCCTGTACAGTTTAGCCTGTAGTTTTAAATCCGCAGGAATAACACTTTGCCAATTACTGAGCATTTATGTTAATCTGATTACTCCCCTCATGAACAACCTTATGCTTCTGTTTAAGGAATTTCTTACTCTTGAATTTAGGGAATTTGTTCAAAGTATCATAATCATATTGTAATTTCTAGCTTCCCTAATGTTTAACATCCCTCCTGGCTCTTTACCTGGCACATTTTTTCACAATCTGCCAGGATGCTAATTAAATTAACAAAGAGAAATGAACCAAAGGGAGAAGTTTCTGAGAGATCCAAGTCATTAAAGTTTCACTCCGAAGCTTGATTCCATCCCCTCCTTTTCTTCAATGGTTGTTTTGATGTAAGACAATGTGGTTAAAGAAGTGTGAATGTGTGATGTGTGTGATGGCAATGGAGCCAGTGGAAGTTTCCATTGGCTTTGCAGCATATGCATAACTTGGTACATAAGCACACGCAGCAGAATTTAGGATTCTTGGAAGCTACTGGGGGAAACAGGGATCCAGAAGTGCAAGAACAGGAATCCAGCCATGAGCTCCAACAACTTAGATAGTCTTGCTGGCAAACACTTTAATATGAAGGAAGCTCAGGGAAGGAATAGCTGTTTTTACCATAAGCATCATATGAAGTGGTCTCTGAGCAGGTTGCGCAGCTGCCCCTGCAACTCAGAGACAGAAAACGCCAAAACCTCAACATACTTTGTTCTTCCCCTCCTGTTGAGGTTCAGTCCCACTTCGTGGAACAGCATAAAGCAGTGATGCCCAACCTGTGGGCAATGGCATCTCTTATCTTCTAGGGCCCTCATAAAATGCTATGAATATTTGTCTGAATCCTTTTTCAAGGCTAACCTTCCACTTGCCCCCTTTTGAAAGATCCCACCAAGTGCATGACATTTGACTGGTCTTTCCCTTATCTGAAGCAGCATCTTAACTACAAGAGCAGTGTCTTTTTATGAGTGTTTAATTTTTAGATGGGGACGTGGGTGGCGCTGTGGTCTAAAGCACTGAGCCTAGGGCTTGCAGATCGGAAGGTCGGTGGTTTGAATCTGGGTGAGCTCCCGTTGCTCAGTCCCAGCTCCTGCCAACCTAGCAGTTCAAAAGCACGTCAAAGTGCAAGTAGATAAATAGGTACTGCTCGAGCGGGAAGGTAAATGGCATTTCCATGTGCTGCTCTGGTTTCACGAGAAGCGGCTTAGTCATGCTGGCCACATGACTCAGAAAAACTGTCTGCAGACAAACGTCGGCTCCCTCGGCCAGTAAAGCGAGATGAGCACTGCAACCGCAGAGTCGTTCGCAACTGGACCTAACAGTCAGGGGTCCTTTACCTTTACCATTAATCTTTAGATACAAACTTATCTTACTTCCATATATAATTGGCAGAAGGAACGTCACTGCTCTGAGGCTGCTCAGTGGAGTCCTTCGTATGTTGCATTAGAAAGATACCTATATGATTCACCTGAAAGTATTCATCAGTATGCCCCATTCACTTCAATGAGTCTTATGCAAGAGTAAAAAAAATACTAGCCCGAGTGAGCATCTTACAGTGCAATTCTGGGCATGTTTTCTTCAGAGTTGAATTGCTAAACATTTTATTCTAAAAGGGGGGGGGTGTTCTAGTTGCTTGGCACTTCACTGAATATTGAGTTTTACAAGCCAAAAGACATCAAGGCTGTTTATTTTGAGGTGTTACTCCCAAACTACCTCACAAGATATGCAACTTAAGATTGTGAAAGCATATATATTGCCCACCTTCTCTTTATTTTGGATACTGCCAAAGTAAGTGAGGAAGAGTACCTAGTTAGTGTGGGACTTTTGCCACATTTTAATTACACTTCAGACTTTTGATGTATAAACAAATACAAAGATTAAAGCTGAATACAGAGATGGAAGTGGAAAGGAATCATTAAAGGATCAGATAATAGAGTCTTTAAAAGATATAGACATGGTTTTCTTTAATCCACTGGGTAAAACACAACTTTCAAAGTAACAAGCTGTTTATCTACTGTTACACATCCAGTAGCCTAATTTTGCTGCAACATGCCATACATGTATGTGTCACACATTCCATTTCATACTCGGCAATCGCATCTTTCAAAATCCATGTGCCCAAGAACACTATAAACAGCTTATATGTATATAAACTGATGTTTTTATCTAAGATAAATGGAAACCAGGGGAAGAGAAAGATCTCATTCACATCTATAGGTGCATGCATTTTGCATAAACAAAAACTACAATTTAAACACATGCAGATAAAATTGCCACAGGGGACAGATCCCATTTGTAGAATGCCAGTTGCCCCATTTTATGAAATATTCCATATGCCATAATACACCTCACAACCTTAATTGTCACAGTTTACGAAAGTACTTACAAGTTTCATTAAAAGGTACTCCTTCATTCACAGCTGGATAAGCACCTGCATACATTTTTGTCTTCACTGCTTGACAACATTCTGCAACTCTCATTAATTACTGCATGTAGTTCTAGGCTGACATTTGATTATCAAATCACCTTGGCCAATTACTCAATTAAATAGCAACTGTTTGATAGACAAATGGACACACACACACAAATCAGTTAGTGTCTTTGTTACCCATTGTTTTTCTTACATGCCACCCCCCTTTATGTATTTTTATAGTTTGTATATACAGTATTTATATGATCATATTCTAGATCTGGGATTTCTGCTGAAATTTATGGATTTTATGCAACCTGAGTAATCTCACAACTTCTCCTTAACTGAAAAGATGCAGAGGCAGACTTTTGTAATCTTTTGTAATATGGTGCCCTGTGCTAGAGCAAAATTTGGCATGCCCAAATGGATCTTGTCAATTATGGATCTTCTCAGTTTTGCACCCCCTCAGCTAGGCGCCCTGCGGGGGACGGAGTGCCCACTCCACCCTAAATCCAGCACTGTCAGGTGTTCTCTGTCTGCACATGTTTACAACTGCATGAGGGAGAGCTGGGAAAGGGGTGCTGGTAAGTCCTGCCTCTTGTTTGCAGGTTGCCAGACATGCCACTAATGCTGCTTCTATTTTCCTTGACACACTCAACTCCCCATTCATAATTCATAAGTTACCAGCCAAAACACTACCAAGTATACTGGGTACGGCTACTTAACCAAGTACAAACCATCATGTGAATGAGATAAAGGCATGCTCAAAACTCTTCTTCTGTATCCACTGCCTTATATGCTACCAACAGCCAATTTCAGTATATACACTATATATCTATATATCAAAAACCTACTCCCAATGCTCTGTGACCAGAGAAAAATGAAGCAGAAGGGTCTATGATTCTCTTATCTAATATTCCTTCTGGCTTCTAGCCCTTTCACTAAATTTTAAAAGGCAACATTTTCTTGCCAAATTCCTTTTCTGCCCAACATGACTTCCAGCAACAGCATTTTACTAGCTAGCCACTAGCTGTGGGAACATTGCGTGAATGCCACAACTCACCACAAACAATGCCAAAGACGGAGACAGAGTACTGCTTCCTAGAATGATGCCAAGTAGAAAACTTTCATAGGCATGTACAGGCCTGATCTAATGCAGGAAATCAAAGAAAAAGATACTGGAATCAAATGGGACTGATTTTAGATCAAAGCAAGCTGGGATCACCTGTTTAAGGAGACACCAGTTTGGGATTTAACTAGGCCACACATTTACCAGAGTTCTTAAACACAGGAAACGTTTAACTCAAGACCATCCTAGAAGAAAAAAAAGCTGTACGATGCAAAGTCCACTCACCCAATCTCCTGGCACAACCAAGTTCCCAACAGATACAAAAACAAACACAAGGGAATCCTTGTAAGCTCCTTAACAAAAATCATTTGACAGCCATCAGCAGCGCGGTGCTGCTGAGAGCTGCCTACTTCACCAGCTAGCAAGTTCCTTCAACCCTGTAAATGACCTGCTCAGCCGCTTTGCAGGGATAAAACTTTGCATTCACCTGCTCCAATGCTCTTCAGACTAGGGGACCCTTTCTCCATGGTCTGCTGCCATGAAAAGCGGCCACCTGTGTCGACACCCTTCACTGCCCCACAAGTTTATTCACAAACACTCCAATACCATTCCTCAAATTCCCGAGAAAAGCATTTGAGAGGTGCATGGAATCTTCCATATACATATCATCACCTGATAGGTGCCTAGCTGATATACAACTATTCTCCTCTGCAGACCGAAAACCTTACCAAGCTCCAGAACGACTTTCCTCCATGCTTCTTCTATGGCCACTGGGCAGAATTTCTACCCAAGCACAATGGACTCCTGGAAACGCATGCCTGGTGATACTGATGCACCAGGCCTCAGTGACTGCTTCCCCCTAAGATCACATGCTCCCTTATCACTATCCTCCTCTAGTACTGCTGCAAAGAGATGGGAAGCTTTCACTGTAGATTAGCCATAGTGCAGCATTAAGTAGCACTGTGTTTATATATGGAAGTGCTTTATATGTATGTATTTCTGATATTGTAAAATCACTTTGAGATGTTTCATAGGAAGCAATTAAATAATAGTATTTTTTATTAAAGAAAACCCAAACCCTTTACTGTCGTAAAACGTAACTATGGTTTGTTAAACCGTGTGCAAGACTTTGGGGGCTTGTTCCCACCATGAGCAATCATGAATGTTGCTATTGTCGTCCCTGCACTATGTGCCTATACCTCAAGACGTAAGACATAAGAAATGTCATATATAGGACTCTTCTCACCACTCAGCTCCTGTGAGATCTCACATTCTCAAGCCACATCCCAACCTTTTTGCCTTGAACTCATGCTTTTTACAAAGTCAAAGCTGTCCTTCAACTCTGTAACCACCTCCTTCCTTACGAGCTGTGCTGCAAGGATACATAGCTGTCAATGTTTCCCTTTTTTTAAGGGAAATTCCCTTATTCCGAATAGGAATCCTTGCAAGAAAAGGGAAACATTGACAGCTATGCAAGGATAGGAGAGCCCCATCTGCAAACCTCAGATTCCCCACGTGGCTGTTTCGAAGAACAACTATTTGCCCTGCTCCCCCAATAATAAAATATAGCTTGGATCTGAAGCTAGCCTAGAATGAAAAAGACACCTAAGTTTCTACCACCTGATTAAGGCTTTAGGAAGATTTCTGTTTGTTGCACAGCAAAGGAAGCAAAGGTTACCCCATCCCCATACTAGTAAGCTACGACTATTCTTACAATGGACACAAGGATTTAAAGTAAATCAGGGGTGTTATTTATATTTCAGCTTACCTCCCTATTATTTACTGACCTTTGCATTGAAACTAGTACCCTGCTATAAACAAACAATTTCTCAACTCTTTGCACCTGCATAAAGGTTCCAGGACTTGAGCCCCACCATAGCAAATCCATTTAGACAAAAATATCCATTGCCTTTCCTCTTTTTCTGGTTTACAAATGGGGAATAAACTCTTTCCTATGCTTTCCACTTTCCTAGAAACATGGGAAGCTGCCTTATATTGAGTCAGTCCATTGGCCACCCAGTTCAGTTCTGCCTCCACTGACTGGCAGTGGCTCTCCAAGGTTTCAAGCAGGAAACCTTTTTCCATTTCTACTTGGAAAT
The DNA here is from genome assembly GCF_965112155.1 of Podarcis liolepis. Lineage (NCBI taxonomy): Eukaryota > Metazoa > Chordata > Lepidosauria > Squamata > Lacertidae > Podarcis > Podarcis liolepis. The sequence continues at coordinate 50,208,842 of NC_139558.1, forward strand.
GGCCCAGGGACTGAACCTGGGACCTTCTGCAAAGCAGGTGCTCTAGCACTGGGCTACAGAGGCTTCCCATGCTCTGTTAATACTGTCCTCAGGAGACCAGCTGGAGCTTGAAAGCATTTGCTGTTCCAATGAATTCTTCCAACGCAGGTAAGAGCTTCAGGATGCTATCTGTGCTCACAGGCTCTCCATCCTTGGAGTTTGTCTGGAAGAAGAACCATCAGCATCTGCCTTTTGGCTGGAATCCAGTGTTTGATCATTATCTGCGTGGTTTGACTCACACAAAAAAGAATGCAAGGATCCATGTTGTGTAGCACTCAAAACAGCAGGAATGCAAGCTGCCGAGATGGCTGAACTGCGGAAAGTGGAGCCCCAAACAGAACCGGGGAAAAGAAGAAACCTGTCTGCAACAGAAACTTTCCCCCAAGATTTCTGATAATGAATACACGCAATTTGACATTCATATAGTATACCCTCATCAACTTACACAAAGCAGCTGTGGAATCTCTCTGAATGGAAGAGTTTTTCTCCCAATTACTTTGTGAACACGCCAAAAAAACAGATCAGGCACTCTGAATACGATGACAGTTTATTTCAATTATTTATGGCAATTCATCACAATGTACAGTAATGGTACTTGTAGACTAGTGAAGTCTCTGTAATAAGAACCCTCAGTAGAGCACTCTGCCTACTACTTCGCTTACATTAGATATTACTGTTAATATTTTATGACTGCTTACTGTAATACGACGACATACTACCACATTTTTATATGTATGGCTATGAATTTATGCTTTCATTCTGATGTACACCTGCCAGTAATACAATTAATCCAATAAGCTTTCAAATTCATATGTTCATAAGCCCAAAATGCTGCATAGCCGGCAAGTTCTGTTTACCTTTATATATCAATTATGCCACATGTTATAAATCCTGTTGATCTCAGATCTCCCAATGAGTACTTTAAGGATAGAGGTACAAGTATGCATGTGTTTGAATACTGCAAGGTATTTAAAGAAACAGGGTTCAAATGTTTATTTTTACTTTACTTAGTTCAGTTCTCTCTCTAAGGAGAAATTGGTTTAAAAACTCCTTTTGACACATGGAAAAAGAATAAAGCAAAATAGATATATATTGGCATTAGCATGGTATACTGTAAAGGCACTTATATTGAAGTAAGATTCAAAGTCCTGGTTTTTGCAACTTATTTACTGTAAATGCCTCTGAATTATATTCTTTGAAAGCTCTTGGAAATGTCTATATTCATTTTTAAAGACATCTCTGTATAGCTAATTGAAATTTTATCAGCTAATGAAAATACATTGTTAATTACTTTAATTTTGCATCCACATTTTCACTATTCTCTCATACTGTGTGTGTGTGTGTGTGTGTGTGTGTGTGTGTGTGTGTGCATATATATATATATATATAAAACCACATTAAACAGTGTTTGCTGTTTATATATTTATTTAAAAACACTGTAAATTACCAGAGTTTTATAAAGAATAGTCAGTACATTCACACTGTAAACATTCATTTCAGTGCATGCAGTTGCCATGGTTAAACACACTGGTATGATACAACAAGCAAATCAGTTTATGATCAGCAGACATAAGAATATCAAGCCTCTCTCCTACGACAGTGTAATCTGCAGACTACAATCAGCAGCTGAAAACTTTTGCTAGCCTTGGCAGCCAGCCAAAATTTATGGGAACTACCAACCCTGCCCCTGTCCTGGATCAGGAGAGTAGTGAGTTCTCAGCCACTGCATCAAACTGAGCAATGGAAGCATTCAAACGTACTGCTTCCAAATCCCACCGAAACATCAGTGTGTGTGTGCTCACCCTTCGCCTGAGCTAAGAGTAGGTTGAGACCTTTCCTGTGATGTCATGCTGAGCTTCAGAGGCATTTCAAAGCAGCAACAGCCTCAAATAAGGGTTTGGGCTCCACCATACCTCATGCTGAGATTCAGAGGATCCTCATTTCTTCTGAGCCAGCAGAAGGGTGGCAGCTCATTCCTGATGCCATTATGGTTTTTATAAGCACTCATTTTTCCAAAAGCCTGTGACTCCGATCTCCAAAAACTGGAGATCAGAGACACCACCTGTTTCTTGCTAGTCTATAAGACATGCTCATCACTGTCCGGTGCATTGCGGATCCCCAGAAAATATATTTCTTGTCCACATATTTTCAGTAAAACATCTTGACTTTCTTTATCTCTACAGAGATATGATTCCACAGTAATTCTGAAACCGCCATTGGCTGGCAGCCCATTCTTTTATATAGATTTTATATAAATTAAAATCACATTGATTTTAATTTAACTTGCTTTTGAATGCACTGAGGCTCAGGAAATAAGTAAATTAGGCAGCTTTAAAAGGGAAATGCCAGCCTTAATTAGCTTATTTGTGCCAGAAATCAATGTTTTGCGGAACTGAAACATATGATTTTAGCAGTAGTAGCAGAAGACGACATTGGACTTATTGAGCATGATATTGAAGAAAAATCTTAGAGCACAGCTTTCAAGGAATCTCTTGCATGAATACCAGCCCTCCTTGATTCTTTCAAACTAGTATTCTACTTTCAAGCTACTATGTTTTTTCTGTACCTTTTGGCTTTTGAAACGAGCTCAAATGCTTCCGATATTTTAAGTTAAATTCTGTTTAAAAATGGCCAACTGTCAAAATTTGGTAAATACTGGGAGCACTATAGGCAGTTAGATTAATCAATTTACATACCTGTGGTTTCTCAAGTTCCCAAGCCTAGTCATGTGTACACTCTCTTCATTTTCTCAGAGAGAGAGAAAATAACTTCTGCCAATGTTTGTATTTGGCTTCCACACTGCCATCTATAGTCAATAGAAGAAATTAGACATCTATTAAATCTCTTGGTAGACTAATGTCACATCCAAACTCTAGCCTAGATTGTGTTAAAGGGACTCAATCATTCCCACTAATAATATAGGCATAAAGATAGCTACAGTTTCTTTTGCAGCACAATTCCATGCACGTCTACTCAAAAGAAAGTCCCAGTGCATTCAGTAGGGCTTAATCCCAGGCAATTTAAGTAGAAAATTGCATCCTTGAAGTATTTCTTCTATATTAACTCAAGACCATGTAAAGGTTAGGAAAAATAAGATGCATTTGTTGTCTTAATATTTAATACTTTACAGCTTTCGGGGGGGGGGTACAATAACATATATAGCAACATTAAAACGTCCCTGATTAGCTTTGTATGAAATACACATACACAAAAAAATGTGCAATAAGCAACTATTTAAATGATATGGTTATTCTATAAAGTCAACCCATATACATATCAGAAGCTAGTACACAAACCACGTATGCTAAAAATGTAAACAGAGGTTTCCACCGCAACCCTATCAGTGTCTACTCAAAAGTAAGCCACGTTAATTCCAAGGGCATACAAGACTGCAGCGGAAGCCTAGCGTACTTCTGTGATAGAAGTTTTCTCCATTCTATTTATGTTGTAACGTACATGTTGCCGCGTTGTCCGTTTTCTAAAGAGTACTTCTGTGTTAGAATCAAGAGTGTTTTATGCAACCAATTTAACACATTGCCCTCCAACAAATACCCTCAGCCCTGATTCCCCTGCCATGGTAATATTATTCTCATACTCTGTTAGTCAGAAAAGCGAGACAAGCTGTCTCCTATAAGAGGTTTTGTTTTTCCGACATGCACGACTTTCCTGCCAATCATCAGTATTCTTGTGTTAGATGCGTTTAACCCAAAATCTGAACACGCACGGACAGCAGCAATTTTGTCTAACACCAGACTGTACTGCTTCACTGTATATCTTGCACAGCACATACAGCGGCGGACTCGTCTCCCTCTCCCTGGAAATTACTACTCTAGAACTGCTGTGTTCTGCACATGGCCAGGCTCCCTGCCCGCTCGACGACGCCGAGCCACTTGTCAAGAGGTACACACGCTGCTCTTACTCTCTTGCCCCTCGCTTCTGTACTTCTTCGGTCCAAAACCCCAAGTAAAAAAACAAAACAAAACATAAGCAAGCCACGCTAAAGGGGGGGGGACCCCTCTCCGTTGCCATTAGCCACACAACACGCACACAGAGCTATAGGTACGGTTACATGCATATGTATTTTTAGACAGCCAATGGAGGGGGGGTGAGGAGCAAAACAACCGATTGCCACCACCCCCACCACCGCGAATAATCACTCACTCTTGCAGCCCTGCACCTCCATCCAGCAAAAGCAAGGCAGCAAGTTGTGCGCTACATCTCTCCCTCAGACACACAAACAGACCCCACCGAGGCAGCAGCTGGTCTCCCGATTGGCTCGTCGCCCTACTCGCCCCCCTCCGTCGCCCGCATGGCTGCAGCCACCCGGGGCTGACAATGCGGTGGAAACGGGTGTTGCCCACCTGCGCACATGGGCTGCTTCTCCTCTCGCGCTCGCTGCCTCCTGGTGCCGCAGGATGAAGTGGCGGCGGCGGCGGCGGCTCCTTGCAGCTCCCTGGGCTTCCCCCTTCGCCCGCCCCTGCTCGCTCAGCCCGCTCCAAACAGCCAGGGGGAGCCTCGCACTGCGGGTGCCGCTCCTTCGCCGCTTGGGATTCCTAGGGAGGGAGGGAGAGAGCGAGCTCCCCGCCTCGCCTCGTAGGTCCACGAGCCGCTACTCCCTCCCCGGGAGGGAGCGCGTGAGGGAAGGAGGAGCGCGCGAGCGAGCGAGGGAGAGCGCGTGCTCTCTCCCAGGCACGTTTCTCCCGCCGGCTGCCCTCGCTTGCGAAGTCCCGGCGCATCTATAGCCGGCGCCCTCCCCTCTTTCCTCGCCCTCCTCCTCCTCCTCCCCACCCTCTTTGCTTTTTATCACATGCCCGAGTCTCTAGGCGCCTCTGGCGCCGCTCGGTGCGCGCAGCTCTTTCGCCAGCCTGCCTGCTGCCTACACACAGCCAGGCCGCCCCCTCCGCCCGCCTGCACCACAACCTGACTGAGGCGCACAGCGCGCGCGCACACACACACACGCGGAGAGAGTCAGTCCGTCAGTCAAGTCACCTGACTCCGCTGCTCTCCCGGCCGCCCCCTTCCTTTTCCTCCCGTCGCCGACCACGCTCGTCTGAAACACTGGGCCAGCCCACCTGTCTGCGCCCCCTCCCAAGGAGCCGCGCAGCCACCCACCCCGCTCTCCCTGCCAGCTAACCACCCACCCACGCGGCCTCTCGGAGAGAGGAAGCGGGGGAGGAGGGCGGACCGGGGTGAAGGGGAGAAACAGAGAGAGAGAGGCCACGCGGAGCCCCCTCGCCTTCCACGGCGCGCGCGCACTGCGGACGCGCACACGCGCCTGCACACTTTCCCGCCGCCCCCGAAAGGGCCGCCGGCGGGTAAACTTCAAGCTGCCCCCACCGTGGAAGAAAGGAGAGAGGAGGCGACGGGAAGTCGAGCCGCGCGCTAGGAGATAAGAACGCGCTCTCCTTTGCTGCGGTCACAAATCCGTTGCACAGCCGAGGCAGGCGCATCTAGGTCTACAAGGTGGAGTGCAATGAGCGGAAGTGCTTGGATTTTAAATAGTTTTGTCTGCCTACGTCAGAATCGAAACTTGCTTACCTTGAAAGGTGTCCCTTTTGTCTCACGTAGCACAGGATCAGGGTGCGGATAAAATGACCATCACTCCTCCTCACCTGGTGGGAGTAAATCTCAACACCTGGCCGCCCACGTCAGAGGGGTTTGTGTTTGGAACCGGGGTCTTAAGTGTTTTAGTCCCCTGAAGGCACTGGCACCGGCGTTCTGCTCAGAGCATGTGTACACCGGAGTGAATTCCAGTGGATTTGCAGCACAATCTGATTCACATCTACTGAGATAAGAAATGTCTGCGCTGTGCCCAGTGGGGTCTTCTCCACACACACACACACACACACACACACACACACACACCCAGTAAGTGTGCCCTGAGTCCTGACGTCTGGTTAGCAATATAGCCTTGAATAGGGCTAACTCTAAAAAGAAGTACCTAGCTTCTCCATTGCAGTCCTATACATCCTGGTTACTGGTGCAGCAGGCAAAAGGGCTCTTTTAAGCAAGTTCCACTAATTGTTCATCTAATCTTTCCAGTCTTGGAGATATACAAAACTTAGTCCACAGTGAAATTAATTGTGCTTATAGAGGACACTTGATCTGAGAATGCATATTTGAATTTTAGGAACATCAAATGAATTAAATCCAGGCTGGCATAAAAACAACAACTGGTCATTTGGGCTATTAATTTTGGTGAAACCAAAGTTTTCTGTTGAGGCTACAAACTATTCTACAGCACTTCTCTGAGGCTACACAGTTTGGGGACAGTAGCTTTTACACAATGGAGGAGGGGAGGAAATCAGATCTAGCTAACTTGTGTTTTTTAAAAAACTCAAAAGTATGAAGCTTCTCACAGTATAAAAATAGGCAAGGTATTCCTGCTTGCCTTGCGTAGGTAAAAACTATAAACACACACATATAGAGAAAAAATACTGTATTGTTGGGACTCTGGTGTTTTCCTCTAGTATTTTACACTAAAGTGTGCAATCCATATCTGGTAAAGTGAATTTCAATTGACAAAATGAAATTATGTTTATAACCTTTTTTAAAGAAACAAACAAGTGGGCCCTGCAATAGAATGTCTCTTTACGAAGCAAGTCCTGCTGCTGTTAAGAATTTCAGCCATTCCATTCCATTTTCCTTCTCCACTGTTTTTTTCTACCTTGCCCCCAATGTTCAGTGAGTATTTTTTGGTCATCGAATATGCTCAGTCCTCCTTGGTTTGCTTTGGCAGTCCCCCTCTGCACACATACTTTGGAGAATTTCCCCTAGTTTCTGTACTTCTGCACCTTGCAGTTTCCTTAAGCTTGCTGATACATCCCTCCTTTGTGTAGATGGCATCATTCATGTCACATTAAGCAGTAACTCTTTGGCTACATACATACCATACATTTAAAGCACAATCAAGTACATAATTTCCCCGAAAAACTCCTGAGAACTGTAGTTTACCCTTCACAGAACTATAGTTCCCAACACACTTTTAAAAATACATTTCCCAGGATTCTTGGGTGAGGGCACTTTAAATGTACTGTAAGTACACAGCCTCACAACCTGAACATAGGAAATAAAAGGGACTGGTCTTTGTTTCTCCAGGTAAAATTTCATCTTGTAAAACATATAAAGTAATAGCACACAATGGCATCCTGCAACTTCATTTTCATTGCATCTTTGCTTTCAACATATCTGAATAACTCTAACTCTGCTGTGCAAACTCACTTTCTTGTGAGCATTATGGTTATCCTTCAGCTAATTTTATCACATCACTTTGTGTAGCCAGAAAGTCTTGCAGTCAAGGCTTCATAGTCTACACTAGTAAATAAGCTACGCAATTCACTACCAGCCCACTGGGTATGTTTTCCCCATATTCTTGTACATGATACATACATCACCAACATAAATGACAATAATTGTGTAAACATGCTTTAGATTCCAATATTAAAATGTTACTTATTTGAGGGGGAAGTTAGCTGCAAATTATTAAAAACTAGTAGCTCCTGTTAGAATATTTCAAACATGAATTAATATAGACAATTTACTAGCATTCGTAAATATATATTGGTCTTTAACCTGTTTTTTTAAAATAAAACTCAAAGTATGAAAACATTACTAATGTTCTAGAAATGCTACCCTTCCTTTTTTTCGAGACGTCTGAAGCAACCTTGGTTTTTGCAAATATTACCAAAGATGTATGTGTAGATAGATAGATAGATAGATAGATAGATAGATATAGATAGATATAGATAGATATTGTTGTGTTTGGAGGAATTGTGTCCAGTGCCAAAGATTACACCTTCTTTCCAAGCAATTTCAGGTTGTTTCATTTTAATTGTGGCTAGAATACAAAAGCTGTTGTATATGTCTGGGGAGAAATTACCTCTGAACACACAATGAGCCATTTCTTTTTACCATATTTAATCAAATGAAGCCTGTTGACAATTCATATCAAAGTTTCAGAAAGATGTCCCCAAACCCCATTAAGTCTAGGTGGAAGTGGGTAAGAAATGCTCAAAAAGAGACAAACACTTTGTGTATGTCTGGTGCCTCTATCTGTGTCATCAGAACTTGTATTGATACTGTTCAGTTTCTCTGCCCTTGAGAACTTTCATATTTCCAGATAATGAATTGGCGGACTCTTCAAGTGCTTGTTTGGTCTTCCACATAATTCAGCTTTTTGGAAAAACAACAACAGCCCTTTTTCATTCTCAGGCTTATTTATGCTATAGATTCACCACAGGAACAGGTACTTTGGTAGTTTATTCATGCCACAGCTGATGTGCAGCAGCTGAACTGAAAAACACCTGAGAGTCCATATCCAGCCCTTAGTACACTTCTCCAGGCCATGCCTCTCACTGGCCCCAGTCTGTGCCATCCTTGAGTGCTTCTGCCTGGCGGAAATGTTTCCTTGAGCTGAGGAAATGCTTCTTGCTTGCCTTGAAGGAGAGACGTGCGTGTGTAAACCTTTGGGTTTTGTGTAAGCTGGTATGTAGCGTACTGGACAAAGAAAAGACTGACACCCATTACTCCACACAACTTTGCCTCTGGCTACACCTGCAGCCCCATAAGGTAAAGCAGCCCTATCCACCCCTGCACTAAAATGTGATGTGATACAAGATTATGTGGGGATGAAGGCAGATTGTCATCCAGCAACTGTGGTTGCCATTGTACAGCCCAGGCTGTTTTTGCTTCCTGCTTGGCTTTGTCCATTCCACTTGACACAATGGTTGATCGGGTATCCATTTAACTTGTTTAGTTCTGAAGTTATCTTGCTTGGTGCATGTTCTTGGCACAATTGTGCATATCACCTGCAACAAAACCTATGTGCATTTGTGACAGTTCGGTCCTCTATGACATTTAAAATTATCCTACATTTTCTTAAATCCGAGAAAGCTGTACAAGCAGCAAAGGCACTGTAAAGAGCATGGAGGAAGTAATGTCAGCCATTTAGGCAGGTGATAAATCTGCAACTGTGCAAAAATGGGGTTCACTTCTCATTTGACCAAAGTGAACATCAGATGCCAAATTGGGGGAAGCTCTACAAGTTAACATTAAACAGGTCAGTTCTGGCAAGCTGCAGTGTAGACAACACATAATGTGTGATTTTCCAAGAAATCTAGGAAGGAGATCAGTCTGGTACAAGGAGCGCTGTTTACTCATCTTGATGAATAACCCTTTCCCACACACTGTCCAAGACCAGACTTATGTAGCTGGACTCTCTTTCCTAATATTTATTTAGACTGGCTTTATAGTTCATACTCTAGAAGTGTTCCATCTTCCTCACACTGGTGTAGAACTTAATGTCTTAATTTTGTTTAAAGATCCAGCCCATATAGAAATGAACATCTCTTCCTCATATGCTTTTCCGTCTTGGCTGCACAGCCCTCTCATTAGCAGGGCCATTGGTCTTTAGCTGGTAGGCTGACACCTACTTGGCAGTTGGACTTGCACTGGCCTAATGTGGATTGCACCAGCATTGCCATTACTTTTTGTTTGAATGTTTGGGCTTGTTCTTAATGGGCTCTCCCAGTTGTGTTATTTCACATTCATGCTAATTTGTGCTCATGATGCTTTCAATACTGTTTGCACCTCCAGAACATTTGGGGTGATTACACTGCTTTATTTCCATTCAGTTTATATCCTGTAACTTCCTGCTGAAACCCCATAACTTTTCATAACATTAATGTTGTGATTTGTTTTCTTTTGAATTTGTTGCACTATAAGCCCTGTGTGGAGACACAGCAATAATGTGGTATCATTAGGGAAACATAGCTGAACAATCCAAAGCAGAACCAATCCACCACTATTATTGTGACAAGAACATGTTGGAGATTATGCTCACAATACGATGCCAGTCTGGAGGGGCTCAAAGAAAAGAAGAGAATCAGAGACAGATCAAAGAGTGATCATAGGGAAATGAGGACAGAATTCCTTTACCTTTAAGAATGATGTTGAAGGTACTGCAGATACACCATTGATAAGTGTGGCTTTTCTCCCCCGCAACTGCATAAACAAAAACCCAACCCAGTGCCTTCCTTTTCACCCTAATTTGGGTCACCCTAAAGAGAAAACAGAAAAACTGGCATATAAAAAGCTTTTGATTAAAGGTAGGTCCTAGCTTTGTAGATTGTGAAAACGGAGCTAATATGTCAGTTTCTCAGATGTCAGTTTCTCAGATAATTTCTCAATTATTGATCCCCTTAGATGAAGTTCAGATTTATTATCTACTTCTCTCTTTATTACCAACACCCTGACGCACTGTGGCCTCCAAGACACTTGCAAGCTGCAATATTTCCAGAAATACTATCACAGGTGGGAAACAGTTAAAACCTCAGAGTACAATCTTGCTTCTCAGAAAGCCCATGGAAATTGCTCTCACTGCTTTAATTGTGATGTATACCATTAATACCAAGACTGTGACAAGAAATTCCAAATTGCACAAAGTATTTTCTGGGGACTTAATGGCCTAGTTGAAGTTAATGCGCCTCAGTTTTACTTTCAGCCATTAACATCTCTTAGGTCATTAATTAATTCCCAGGAAATGTTCTAGAAGTTTGCATCTTCATTGCTATCACTGAAATATTGTACATTATAATTAAACAGTAATCTTCATCCCTTTGTCTCCAGAATAGTCACACTTACTTCAGTCCACTAGAATAAATAGTTCGCAGTCTTAGGCACTAAAAACATAAACAAACATAACCAGTATTTGTCCCCAAGGCACCTATTCACTGTCAGAAGCATTTTTATTTACATTATTTTCCATTGTGAGTTTAAGTGAGGAGTTGTGTAAACACCCATTTACTGATTAATTTTATTTTACTGCTTAATAATAGATCACACTAGACATAATGAAGTTCTGCTGCATAGCTTTATGGCGCACTTCAATTACAGCATCATCTTTAAAGACAAACACTCATTAATATATGGATAAATAAGTGCTCATAGAAAACTAAACAAAACAGACTATAAACAGCATGCAAAAAAGCCCCCAGTTGATTTGATGTTAGTTTCCTTGTGTTGAGTACAGACATTACTCTTTTTTTTCTTTTTCTTTTTGTAGAAGTCAGGAGATGTGGGAACCTCATGACTAGTGATCAGAGGAAGTAATCAACCCAAAATTAAATACAACTAACAGAATTGATGCTTTTGAATTATGGTGCTGGAGGAGACTCTTGAGAGTCCCATGGACTGCAAGAAGATCAAACCTCTCCATTCTGAAGGAAATCAGCCCTGAGTGCTCACTGGAAGGACAGATCATGAAGCTGAGGCTCCAATACTTTGGCCACCTCATGAAAAGAGAAGACTCCCTGGAAAAGACCCTGATGTTGGGAAAGATAGAGGGCACAAGGAGAAGGGGATGACAGAGGACGAGATGGTTGGACAGTGTTCTTGAAGCTACCAGCATGAGTTTGACCAAACTGCATGAGGCAGTGGAAGACAGGAGTGCCTGGCATGCTCTGGTCCATGGGGTCACGAAGAGTCGGACACGACTAAATGACTGAACAACAACAACAACAACAAATTTATCTGCTCTGAACAGAATCAGATGGTGTGGCAGGGCTCTGCCTGTCACCTGAACTACCTCTGGCTGAGTCCCTGGTGAAGGGAGGCAGGGAGCAAGAAGGTAGTGAGATCGGTGCAGTGTAAATGCACTGGCACAGTCAGTCCAAGCACTCCTGTTGGTCCATTTGTAACACACAGGCTTTGCCACCATCTTGTACTTCCTGTTCTCCAACATGCTATGCACCAGCAACGTAGCTGGAAGGAAGTCAGGTGAGTGGCACAGCCTTCACTGTCCCCTGCCATGCCATCTGCTATGGGATGTTAAGAAGTAATACAGCATGGGCAGAGACATCGGGTCCACATGTTCCTTTTGCTTTTCCATTTCAACACCAGTCTCTCTTCCTCCTGCCAAATAACCATTAAAATACCTTCAAGTTCTGTTCTCTCTGTTTCTTTCAAATAATTTTTGTTATTAACTAACAAGCAGTTCACAAATGATCATTTTATTAAAGAAAGCAGAGCTACAAGAGGCTATGAATATAGTACAGTGATATTACATACACTTCAGGTTACATACGATTCAGGTTACAGACTCTCCTAACCCAGAAATAGTACCTCGGGTTAAGAACTTTGCTCCAGGATGAGAACAGAAATCATGTGGCAGCGGCACGGCAGCAGCAGGAGGCCCCATTAGCTAAAGTGGTGCTTCAGGTTAAGAACCGTTTCAGGTTAAGAATGGACCTCCGGAACGAATTAAGTACGTAACCAGAGGTACCACTGCATTGAGTTCTGTAACAATATTTGTTTTTCTTCTCTACAGTGGTACCTCGGGTTACATATGCTTCAGGTTGCATATGCTTCAGGTTACAGACTCCGCTAACCCAGAAATAGTGCTTCAGGTTAAGAACTTTGCTTCAGGATGAGAACAGAAATCGTGCTCCGGTGGCGTGGCAGCAGCAGGGGGCCCCATTAGCTAAAGTAGTGCTTCAGGTTAAGGACAGTTTCAGGTTAAGAACGGACCTCCGGAACGAATTAAGTATTTAACCTGAGGTACCACTGTATCTTAAGTTTGTCCAGTGTCAATTGTTTCATGTTTGTAGTGTACTGATTTTCATTTCCTTCCTTAGCCTTTCTTCCACAGCTTAAGTTAAGTGTGGAAGTGGCAGGTGGAGCCAGTGTGTCCACGTTGACTTTGGGCAAAGTGGTGCATATTTTCTTGTCATTCTTCCTGGTGGTAGGAATGCTTCAGATTCTTTAAAGACTTGGCTGCTTGTCTAGGACCTCAAAGTATGGAGGAATGTCATCCTCTGGTGACCAGCATGCTCTGCTGGCATCCTTTATTTGCCTACAGCCTCACTCAGCACAGATCTTTGGACCAGCTGTGACATTTTCTCACGCTGCATCTGAACCTTCTTTCATTCACTGAAAGTCTACTGAAACACAGATCTATGGCTAATCACACAACTCCCTACACACACGGATTTCCATAAAGACCACCACTTTCCCTCCAGTCAAAACCCATCTTTTTTCTGGTTGTTGGAATAGAATGGAGAAAGTTTGCCTTATTTGGTTTCCTGGTACTGCTCAATAAGATCCTGAAAGTTCCCATAGGTGCTTTTCCAGAAATGCTTGTTGAAAATTAAAATTAAATCTGGGCAGAATTTTGAACTGGGACAAGAAGTCATGAAAAAAGATGACTGATCCTTTCCGCTGCAAAACCAAACATAGCTAAAGCATGGGAGTGGGGGTGGCAGCACTCCTAGTCTCTTTTTTTATAATAATTTTTATTAATTTTCCAACACAAATAAACAATCATATCAAAATTTCCACAAATTTAATTCTATTTGGACTTCCTTCAGCTTCTCTGACAATCATCCATATTCACCTCTCAGTTACGCATTTCTTCTGTTTATATTGCCATTAAACTTCCCTCCCACTTCTATTTCTTTCTAACAATATATCTCAACGTTCACAGTGCTTCTTGAAACCCCACTAGCGTTGTTTGCACATCACACGTTCTTTTCAGATATTCAGCAAATTTCCCCCAGTCCTCAATGAACTTTTGGTCTCGAAGATATCTAATTTTCCCAGTTAGTCTGTCCAGTTCTGCATAGTCTGTCAGCTTCAGTCTCCATTCTTCTACCGTCGGTATTTCCTCTTGTTTCCATTTCTGAGCCAGTAGGATTCTTGGGCAGCACTCCTAGTCTCAGATGGTTTGAAAAAATATGGGATATGTTAACACTATGGGATAAAAAAATATGGGATATGACTAACCTAATGCACTGCGGAAGAGCAGCTAATGAAGAAACAAATAGATTCTAAGAATGAGGGACATTGCTGATTACATTCTGGAATGATGCAATTGTGATGCAATTATACGCAGTGTTCTACAACTATGTAACTTGCCACTATCTTTTCATGCCTCAGGATAAAGTCACATGCACAGGTTGTTCCTATGGTGCAGCTAAGATGGCCGCCCCTATGCCAGGGCTAATGCTGGTGAAATGTAGTTAGGATTCTGTGCTCCTTGGCATCAGAAATCAAAAGCACAAATAATAGCAGCAGAAAAAGAGCCAACATAGCAACAATGCTAGCAGCTCCCACAGAGTCCCTGGCAACTATGTTGCTACCTGCCAATTACAATTTTACTCATTCTGCTACATTTGGCTGCCCTGAGTATCCACACTCAAGATACAAATCTTGCTAATTGGGGAAATGGTTTTACTAGCTATGCAATCCTCAACATATGTACGTGGATGTAGGTTACTTCAGAGTAATTGTGGTTTAAGAGCAGGATGGGTTTTTCACTAATAAGAACCTAATTAACACTCTGTGAGATATTCTGCTGCACCCTTCCTTTTGCTTGATCTATGAAAGCATTCTGAAAATGATATGAAATTTGGTAACTGTGGGCACAGAAAATATTTTGTCAGCTGGTGCTATTCATTTGTTAGACTTAGATATTGGGTTTTTGTTCTACATTAACTAGAACAGTACCCCAAATTAAGTTTAAAACTTGGAATAATTTGCCTGGAATAATTAAGTTCCTTTGTGGAAAATCAAAATGATTCAAAGCATTAAAATAATTTACATTTTAACCACTCATCAAGTGAGACTTCTTGTCTGATCATTTAAAATTTTAGAAACTAATCCTGCAGTCATATAAACGTTTATCTAGAAATATATGTGAACTCAACAGGACTTACTTCTGAACATACATGCAGTGTAAGTCCAACACAATCAAAGAAAATGCTAACACATCCAGGGTACAACCCAGTTGAAATTAGCTGTCATTAAATCTTACTGAAATCAACAGAAATGAAGTACTCAGTTAATGCCTAAAGCCCATGGATTTCAAAGAGATATATTTATTTAGCTGTCACTGGACTGGCTTTCTACATCTAAGGGCATCAGTAGTCCTTCTGTAACTCCAAACAAAAAAAAGTTTGGGATTCAAGAGCCAAAAGGCAGGAGCTTCCATCCCTTATTCCACACCCCTAGTTGGGCTATGCAAGCCAGACCACTATGATCCCAAGAGCAGGAACTTCCCTAACAATTTGTACAAGTGTGATTACCTTTTCATGGCAGGGAAAGGCGCAGATTTGTCCAACTCTCTGGAAACTCGTGAGAAAGTTCTGAGGGGAAGGTAGATGCGTCCCAATTATTCTCAGAAGTAGATCTTCGTTTTCAAATGTACACAGTTGCTTCAGGGAGATGGGGGAAGAATCCTAATATAAGAGGCAAAAACTCCTAAAGATTTCATGACAATAAATGCTGGATTTTAGGTTGGACATATAATCTCCCCTAAAGTGGGTTGGGGTGGTAGTGATCCTAATAGTGCTAACAACCAAGGAAGGACATGGAGGGCTAGAGACTTATTCAGCAACAGCTAATTTGGAGCCCTGTTATCAGCCACTTGCTGAAATGTGATAAGGGGGAATCCAGCTTTCCACAGAATATTTTATTTTCCCAAATATTAACAATGCTGGTTGTGATTTTTTTTTATTAATAATACAGCATCATTTTGTTCATATTTACTTTTGGGATTTATATTCTGCATTTGGAGAACTTTCTCCAAAAAGTGGCTTGACAACAAATACAAAATATAAATACAGTACAGAATATGCTAGTAACCCTCAGAGGCCTTGCAAAACATAATTTATTGCCAATCTTAATTAGCTGTCGGGGTTGAACAGCTGCCTGCATCTCTTGGTTATGTACCTAGTGCACCTGGTTCTCAATCTCTGCTCCAAGGTAGTCTGACCACTGGCTTTGTCATCACACCTGAAGAAAGGCTGGAGGGCATTTGGTTTCTGAGAACCAACCTTCCTCTCCTTTGCTAGAGTGCCAAAACTCTCCTGACATGAGTAGACTTGAGGGAGTGTATTCCTCCCTGCAGCCATAATTCCAGGGCAGGAATGGTCCATAAGATTCTGCTGCTTTAAAGGACCAAGTAGATTCCTTCTTCTTTTTGCCCTTTGCATTGACTGACTGATATGACTATGTGTTATCTAAAAATAAATTCATATCATGTTGTAAAAAACAATTTGTGAGGAATGTGTGCATGTGTACACACTCACACACATTCACCTGACTTCTCTGAGCATGGAGAAGTTCCAGGGCAAACCTCCTTATCTGGGTTTTAAAAAGGCCATCTGAAGTATTCATAATTTTGCCACTCTCTCACATTATCCTTTGATTTGTAAGAAGAACAATCAGGTGGTTGGCCTCTCAATTCAGAACATTTCATTATTGACAGATTTCCCATTTGGTCCTATGAAGTAAAAAGCTCTTCAGATGTCATTATCTAGGCCTACTGAAGGTGGTAATAAGGAAGAAAGAATCACAGAATTTTCACAGAATTTTCATAGGTGGCTCTATGAAACTGCCCTGCGATCCTCGGATGAAGGGCAGTATAAAAAAAGTACCATTCCTTCAAGGTGACAGACACTTATAGGGCTCTAGAGAAAGTCACACACATGTAACTTGAGGAAAGCAACATCAAATGATGTCTTGCATCTTTCAAGTGGCTATTGCATATGACACAGAATAGGCAAGAGATTTTACATCATTCATATACCTTTTCACTATACCTACACAATGCTTTTCAACAGAGGCTGTTCCCATATTCAGGTGGGAGTCATTGAGATCACACGATAAGCAAAATTTTGTGTTTCTGTGTGATGTGTTGTTGTTTTAAAAAAGCACTCTCGTTTGACAGCAAGATGTATAAATTCTATGCAATTAAGTCAAGATGAATGCTCAATAAACAGGCAATCTGGAAGAGCCCTGTGATTAGACTGTGCCACCGACTCTTTTTGTTCACCAGCAGAAGCAGCACTCTTTCACATCCAGTACCTGTTCTGGCAGCAAATGCATTGGGCTGGAAGATGGCAAGGAGCAGTCTAGCTACTCTCATAGCACTGAACAAGGGAACTTTCCCCAATCGTAAGCAAGAGAATAGCTGGCTGTTTTAAAATGCCATAATTTAATTCCCAGATCAGAAAGACTCCCCTGCCCTGGAAGTCCTATCCACTCAGTCATCCTTTTAGACTGGCACCGAGAAAGATGAGCTTCATCGAAAAGGAAGAGATTTATCATTTGCTGTGTTTAACCTCTGCTTCTGAAATTGATCACCCCCTACTTCCAATTCCAAAAGATGCCTTTGACCTCTCTCTACATCCTAACAAATCGGGAAAATAAAAGTTCTCGTGATTTATTTGGCAGTGTGTTCTGGCACTGCTAGGAGCACCTTCCTCCTTTATCTTGAAATCCAAGGAATTTAAAAAATTCTACTCTTGGCTGTTAATTAAGTCCAGGCTATGGTCTAATGCACATTCCCAGCCTCCACTTTAGATGTGTGGGAAAGCCAGGGAACTGCTGTTGTCACCAAATTTTACCAGTACAAGTGAGATCTGTTAAATGTTGTAGCATGGAATGTTTCTGTTTGGTGTTCCAGACAGTCAGACAGCCATGCCTCTATTCCAAACCTGCCACACACCCCCAACAGACATTTTGCATTTTTTGGCCACTGAACGGTTGTGTTTATTTCATTTTATATACCACCCTTTCTCCAAAAGAAACCCTGAATGTCATCCTGGCATTTTATAAAGGGGGGGGGGGCTCCTTACTTCATTATGGAACAAGGATGGTGGAACCAACAAAGTTGAACTTCAGAGCAAAAATTGGTCTATAAACGTAGTTAGTTTGCCAAAACAGTTATCTGGACCATGGCACTTCTCAGTTTACAAATTAAGCACTGGACATCCATCTAAAATTAGATATGGTATTAAATGCTTTGTAGATTAGGGAAGGATCTAAGCAGCTCCTGGAGCAAAGACTTGCCATTACCATGGAAGCTATGGCTTTCCAGTAACACAACAAACCAAAGGACGCCCTCTTGATAAGCATATAAAACACAATGAGTAGCAAACATCTTGATGTTCAGTTCAGAATTCAGCTTTCATTTACACTAGAGTGGTTCATGTTTGATATTTTATTTATATGGCTCAAGGGCTGTCTTTTTACAGCAATCTGCTAATTAGAAATCACAAATAATTTACAGAATCTTTGGAACAGCCCAGGTTAAATGAGTAGCAATCCAAGCAAATAACTTCCAAATGAGGATAAATAAATATTTGTTACCTCTTTGGGGATTTTCCAGATGCTGCCCAGATGGTGGGAAATATTGTGTAAGAACCAATAAGCACATATGTATTAAAATCAGATACTGAAGGAACAGCCAGCATTCACTGCATCCACACATTTGCAATTTTTCTAGTAGCTAACATGAAAGCCTGCACTCTAGGAGCATTCTGTCTCAGATATATGGGTAGAATTTACTCCCCACCCCACTCCAGACACTCTGGGTGGTAGTCAATTACTCAAAGTAGACCTATTGAAATTAATGGCTCTAACTTAGCCATGTTCATTCATTTTGATGGGTCTACTCTGACTAAAATTTGCTTTGACTATCACCCTGGATGTTGCTGTATAAATATACAGTGGTACCTCAGGTTACATACGCTTCAGGTTACATACGCTTCAGGTTACAGACTCCGCTAACCCAGAAATAATACCTCGGGTTAAGAACTTTCCTTCAGGATGAGAACAGAAATCGTGCAGCGGCAGCGGGAGGCCCCATTAGCTAAAGTGGTGCTTCAGGTTAAGAACAGTTTCAGGTTAAGAACAGACCTCCGGAACAAATTAAGTACTTAACCCGAGGTACCACTGTACCTTTGACATTAGAGGTGGTGGTGAGGAGAGGTGTCAAGAGTTCCTCCACAACTCCTCCCACCTGTTTTCTTCAGTGCCCTGTCATTAACACTAGGGCTAGCCCAAGACATTTTGCTGCTCAAGGTAAAGGACAATATGCTGCTCCCTCCCATTTTGTACATTCCATGTACAAAAAGCCAACTGGACCAGCAGTGGAATCTTATTTTGACATTGACGATGGCATAGCATCCTCCAATACACTGAGGCACCAGGCCAGATTAGGGGGTCCATGACATGCAGTGTAGCGGGCAGAGCTGTGTCCTCCAATGTAGGGGAATGGTGGTAGGGGGTCCTTGGAGAAATAGCTGTGGGGCTGCTATTGCAGCTACTCCATCATCTGCTGCCTGAGGCAACAGAAGGTGGAAATGGCTTCCTGAGTGGCATGGAGCTACTATGCTAGCCAGGAGAGAGAAGAGATGGGGAGAGGTGGAGGGAAAGTTGGCACAGTGCAAACGCATCAGCAGAGCCAAACTGGTGTGTTTGCACAGCGCAGACCTCCATGCCACCTTGTTCCTTCACCTCTTCACCCCACCTGCCAAGAAGCTAATGTAGCAGCGCCACCCCATCCACTAAGCCACTTTTGAACTTCAGTACAACAGTCCTTCTGTTTTTCTATATTTCCATTTTGCTAATCAGTCTGTATGTCTTCCAAGCAATTAGGACAAAGAAAGTTGCACTATATGCAGTTTTTATTAGATGAAGCTATGCATGGCCTGTTAGGCAGGGCTTTCCGAATATGTGTTAATAAAAATTTAATGCAACCGCAGAGGGCATTCTGTGTATGCTGCTCAAATGTCAAACTGTACATGGGAATATCGCATGCCTGTTGTTGTTGTTTTAAAAAGTGTAATATTGAAGGATGCCCCACTCCTCCTAATACCAAACTCAGGTAGTGAGGGCTGCCAGAATCGTAGCCAAGATGAGACCACAGGGAAACAAGAGATAGGTTCTCACATGCTTAGGAGAAAATCAAGGTTTGTAATTTTTTTAAAAAAAACCCGTAAGAACCGAGCAGTAGCTTCAGAAATTAGGAAAGAGAAAGTGAATGGAGTGTGTGGAATAAGATGCTCAGAAGGAGTGGCTGGCTAGAGGGAGGATGCGTGTCAACATTTTGTTGCAGGTCCTACTTTTTTATTTAGATTTCTAACCTGCAACTGGCTTGGAGTTGGCAAGAAGAATGTTAAAAATAGAAGTAGCATCAGCATAAGGTAGAGCACATGCTTTGCATGCTGAATATCCCAGGTTCAGTCACTGATATCTCCAGTTAAGGGGATCTTGGGCAGCACTGGCTGGAAATGACCTCTACCTCAGAGCTTGGAGAGTTGCTTGCTGCCAGGCAAACGAACAATACTGGGCTAGATGGACCAGTGCTCTATACTGATATTAAGCACCCAAAAGACACAGCAAGCAACCAGCAGAGATGGGTAAAACAAAAGAAGAGATTGTGGTGGCTTTTTTAAAATCTTCAACAATAGGAACTTTGAAAGTATATTCAGAGCACCAAATATTACATTGCAGGGTGTGCAATGCAGCTGGCTGAATGTTGGACTTTGGCTGGAAAACTGGGTTTAAAATTTCAAGGTCATAGGATGACCTTAGGCAGGAATAGCTCTGCTATTAGGCAGAATGAGGCAGTTGCCTCAGGTAGCTCATTTGGGATTTTGTGAAAAGGCAACAAATTGTTAAGCTATTTAATTTATTCATATGGTGTTTTCGTCCCAGAGAGACATTGCCTCAGGTGCCCTAATAACATAGCCAGTCTTGGGTACTGTACAACTTGACTGGGGTGAAGCAAAAAGGATATAAGACAGCTGGGAAAAGGTTTGGAAAGGGGCACCCAAAATAATCAAGGGGGCGGAGGAAATCCCCAGTGAGAAAAGGCTGCAACGTTTGGAGCTTTTTAGTTTAGAGGGAAAGATGCACAAGAGGAGACGTGATAGAGCTACAGTATATAAGATCGTGCATGCTGTGGAGAAAGTGGGTAGAGAGAAAACATTCTCCCTCTCTCATAACACTAGAACTTGGAGACATCCAATTGAACTAAATTTTGGAAGATTCAGGACAGTTAAAAGAAGGTAATTTTTCACACACCACATAGTTAAACTATGGAATTCACCCCACAAGGGGTAGTGACAGCCACCAACTTGGATAGCCTCAAAATAGGATCCTGAAAGATAAGGGCATCAAAGTTAGTAGCCACGATGACTTTGTTCTACCTACAGCGGTGGAGGCTGTAGATGCTGCGTGAGCAGAGAAACACATGTACACGTGCTATGTCTGCTAAAGTACATGCCTTGGGCCGAGTGCTATTCTACAACCTACAGTCATACCTTGGGTTAAATTTGCTTCAAGTTGAGCACATTCGAGTTGTGCTCCGCGGCAACCCGGAAGTAATGGAGCACGTTACTTCTGGGTTTCGCCGCTTGCGCATGCGCAGACGCTCAAAAGGACGTCACACACATGCGCAGAAGTGGCAAAAAGCGACGCACACATGTGCAGACGTGCCATCACTAGATACATTTACCTCTAGATGCGAACGGGGCTCCGGAACTAGAGGTACCACTGTATTGGGCAAAGACAACTGGTGTATGCAACTCAGGAGAATGGAAACAGCTGGTGTGTGCGCCACACTTCGAGTTTGGTTAGCCAACATGAGGCTTCAGTTGGCTCTCGCTCCCTGCAGAGACAACTTCCCTTCTTATTGCCTTCACAGGGCTCCTTGGAGCTGTCCAAGGTTCTGTACCATCTGCTCAACTTGGATTTGCAACTTGGCACTGCCTGCTTTGCTTGCAAGCCTGAAGGGCCCATGAAACTGGACACCCAGTTATCTGTCACCCAAGGTAGCTGCCTCACTTTACCTAACAGTAGTGCTAGCCCCATGTGTCTGTTGATTGTGTGCAAATATGCAACTCCATGTTCCTTTTCTAGTCTCCATTTCCTATGAGAACTTATTTTCTTAACATAACAAGCACGTTTCTTACAACAGAGAAAACATTAAAGAGCGGCCTTGGCCAGCTCACTTCACTCAGCTGTGGTCTATTGTACTTTGCTGAGTCTTAATGGAGAAATCTGAGGTACTTTCTGCACTAAAATGTTGCAAAAACCATTCTTCGGTACAATAAATAAGAGTAATATTCTCTTTGTAGTGTTTGGACACTTCAACATACCTTCAGAGCTAAGCCTCTCCCACCCATGACATTTTTTCAAAAATAATTGTTCAAAGTTAATATGACTTGCCTTGTAATACTTTCCTTAAACTAACTGCTTTTTGAAAATGGGGAGGGAAATGCGAGTTCAAAATGAGTATTATACATATGTATGCTTATAAAGTCTGGTCTTACTAACCCAGTTCCTCCCACATGTATTTCCCACAAACTGTCAGCTTCCCACAGGAACCCACCCACATTGCACACCTCAGCACAATGCTCTCAACAAAGGCCTACCAGCCCCTGATGTTCTAAGGCTTATGTTCCACCCGCCTTCAGTCTTCCCAGGTTTGCCAGCTCTGTAATTAAGTATTAAGCTGAGGGAGCCCTATTCAGGCAGGAAGACTGTTATTTGGTAGTGCAGTGCTGTGTGTTGTATCTGCAGCACTTATGTATGTTGCATTCTTCAAATCAATGAAAAGAAAGCACATAAATTGAAACACACACATGCCTCTGTAAATCGACAACTTGCCTCTCCGTACTGCACCCACAACAATTGATGAGGTAGGTTAAGCTAAGAGACAGTGACTGGCTGGAGGTCATCACATTAATTTCATGGAGCTTTCAATACAGGCTTACCAGCCAAAGTTAGTTTAGTAATTCCTGGGGGGCAAGGAAACCAAGAGCAGAAGATGGTATTTGGGAATGGCTATACCACCATGTAGCCCAGCCCCACGAACCTCCACTGTTGCTCTCTTGCATTGCAGCTGAAATAGATGGTGCTAGGCAACCACTATGCAAAGGCAGCTGATCTTGAGCTATGTTGATGGACCCTCCCCTCCCCCACCTCTCCAGAGCCGTCCCCCCCCCCCCCGCTTTATTATTGCACTGTTGCCCCTTTCAAAAAAATCACAGAGGGAGCTTAACCACATCAAGCTGGTCTCAAAGCATGCTATAGAGCTGTGAATCATGGCTAAAAACTGGTGGTCTGTAGGTGATTCAGCATACAAAACAATTTTCACCTGCTGCTAACTATTTTGAAACCAGGTGAGAGTTTCTCTCATAAGGAAAAAAAAAAGGGTTGGCAGAAGTTGTGTGTGAGAGAGAAAGAGAGAGAGTCTGCTGCAATCTTACACCCTTCATTTGCATACTTGAGTTGTCAGTGAATACTGATTTGTTTCTGGGCACAATTCAAAGTGCTGCTTTGTTTTGCTTTTACCTATAAAGGTATAAACAGCTTGGACCCATGGTATCAAAAGGACTGCCTTCTCCCACATGAAGCTGCCCGTCTCCTGGCCCACCCACAGGGTGGCTGCCTTGCCCCCACCACTGAGGGACCCCAGGACTGTGCAACATCACCACGTCGTGTGTGCACTCCCCGTGGCATGCACGCATGGCATCAGCATGCCTTGCAGCACAATGTGGTGGAGGTGGCAGAGCAGGCAAAATGGGACATGCTGGCCCTACACCTGAGGTCTTCTTCTGAGGCTCTCCTTGGAGTTCTTCCACTTTTGGAGGTCATGGATGGGCATTTCCAGCACACTACTTACTATTATTATTTTGCTTTCATTATTTTAAAATATTGCTATGCCATTTTTCTGGGCAAAGCCTTTCCAAAGCCTCTTACAACAACAACAACAACAACAACAACAACAACAACAACAACAACAACAACAACAAAATATTACTAAAAACAGAAAAAATACAGATTGACAATGATAAAACATATCCAGACCGCCACCAACATAATAATATTCCAGCTTCTATCTAGTGAATATGAGCAAGAAATTTTTACAGGAAAGGCCAACACAAACAAATAAGTATTGTTATAGGTTTGTGGGTTCTAGAATTTAATTAAGGCATGGAATTTTAAAACCAGGGAATAGCTAGATTCATGTGTATTTAGGATAGATCCATGTGTGCATTTGAGCTGTATACTAGATGTTTCTAATCCTTTAATTAGCATGTTTGAAAGACTAATTAAGTTCCTAAACTGTGTATTAGACACTTTGCTAATCCCTTGAAATTAACATGTGTTAGAAAGCAGTTGCGTCAGACTAATTTCCCTTTGAGGTGTTAGCCTGGGGTGAGGGGTCATTCACACAACAAGAGGGCCAAATAGTGTGGGGCACCTGCCTGTGTTAAAAGAGGCCAACGCTTAGGTTAGCAAGGGGCATAAACTGGAATGTGACCTATGAAGCAAGGCAAGCTGCAGGGCACAGAGCAATGATGGTGCTGTGCTTGGAGATTGTGGGTGGAATGTAACAGTATGCAAGGCCTTCTGAAAAGCCTGAAGTATAGCCATCCACCACAGCTGTACTGCGAGGGAGTTCCAAAAGTGTGGAGGCACCACAGAAAAAACCCTCTCTCTTGTGGTTGTCCATCTTACATGCCTAGGAGGTAAACACACCCAAGAGGACCTCTGCTTGAGACTTAGAATAGGGCAGATTTTACTTTGCAGAAAACAGGCATGAGTGGTCTGCTAATGTGTGTGTGTGTGTGTGTGTGAGAGAGAGAGAGAGAGAGAGAGAGAGAGAGAGAGAGAGAGAGAGAACAACTATGTTTAAACATTAACTTGCCACTGATGCATCATGTGCATTGCTTCAGAACAAAAGTAGTCATTCTCATCTGCAAACTCATTAAATACTATGGGTTATATTCAAATAAACTCTGCTTGGAGTAGAGCCACTGAAATTATTAGACCTAAATCAGTCATGCCCACTAATTTCGATGGGTCTTCTTGGACTAGGACTTACTATATTTTTATTAGCTTTAACCTCAGATATACTATTTTCATACTACCTTCTTCTGCTGAAGGAGCACATTAAAGAACACGTTTTTAAAACATCTCCCCACAGTGTCACTTATCATGGTTCTACGCAAATGATGGCTTCTGTGTAATTCCTTTCCAGGAATGTTCAAATGGCAGCTTAGAGGGAATCTAATACCCCATGGGCTTATGAATCTAGAATTACACACTATGCAACATTTTCATTTGGTCTTTGTGGTGAGCTTAGACAAGCCACAAAACATCAGGAAATATGCTCCACCTACCATTCATTGTTTCTAAAGAAACAGCTTTTTATCAGGAATATTACTGATTTCCTTTCCTGTGGAAAAGTGGATGATGGAAAGAAGAAAGAACCTTATTGCTCAATTTATTTAACTCAACCATTTTTGCAAGATTTTTTAATAATGATGATGACCACAACTCTATTGTTTTTAATGTATCATGCCTGTGCTGTTTTAGAGATCAGTTCAGATTAACCTGGTCTAGGCAGAAAAACAAACTTTTCCATTACACGGGACAAGTGTGGATAAGCCCCTAGTTATCAACATTTCCCCCTCCCCAATTCCTTACAGAAACACTCCTGAATAGGTTTATGTGAATGGTCAATATTTCATGGCAAAGTTCAATGTTTTATGGAATCTGAGAAAGCAGTACATAAACTGAGGCAGACAATAGTATTTCAGGTTTCCTGTCATTTCAAAAACCTGAAAATCTTGTTTGGCCATCGGTGATAGTGACATCAAAGAAATGTGTCTACAACAGCCTTCACCATCCAGGTGCCTTCCAGACATTTAGGGCTTACAACTCCAATGAGCCATAGCCAGCACAGGTTGACAAGGGGCTGCTGGTTTAGCATGAATATGCAAGTATGCAGGCTCCCAGAAAGGAAACTGTGGTTGCCTGGCTCCTCCCCTAGTCTTGCTGCTGCTGTGCTGCTGTAATTTAAACCATGGTTTGCCTTAGAATGTCATCCAAGTCTGGGCTCATGGTTTGTGTTTTCCAGACAAACTAGGAGCTGTAAACCAAGAAAAGAAGACCGCGGCCCTGATATGCTTTCTGGGAGTCTGCATGCTCATGTGTTCATGCTGCTAAACCATGGTTTGTCTTTGAATTATGTGTGAACTGTTTCACTATTGAAAGATCTGGTAACATGTTAAGACCACAATTCTAAACACACTAGGGGACTAAGCCCCATTGAAAATAGGACTGCAAAGCATGGTTACTTTCCTTTTTCATTCAAGTGAAGAAAAAAACATAGTTGTGTCACAGGTACAGTACTTTCTTAATGAAAGGCAGCTTTTCAATTCATTTATTTTTCCAACCACAATTGATTGTAGAAACAATTTCCGCCCTCCCTTCCCCACAGCTGGGCAGAGTTTGCGGCACTGAGCCGGGCTCACCTGGGCGGGTGCCTCCCACCTGCTTGGGCCGGCCTTTGACCCACCCTTGGCCAGGGAGGACAATGGACGGCCAGCCGGGGGTGGGGCTAAGGCCAAAGAAAAGAGGCTGACCCCATTGTCCAAGTCTCTTTTGGTCTTCTTCCTTCCAGGAATAAAACATAATAAAATGGAATTACTCCGGGGGTTTTCTAGTTTTCTTTCTAAAGTGTCTATCATTTTTTAGACGATCTTACTATTTTATTCCCTTGAACACCAATTGCTGCATTCTTTGTAATGCCTGACAGAATAGGTTGATTTGTCATTGTGATATGCCTAAGATTAAGCATAGCATAATCCAGTTTGTACACAATAGAACAGGCATAGACAAACTCGGCCCTCCAGATGTTTTGGGACTACAACTCCCATCATCCCTAGCTAACAGGACCCGTGGTCAGGGGTGATGGGAATTGTAGTCTCAAAACATCTGAAGGGCCAAGTTTGCCTGTGCCTGCAATAGAAGGTATGAAAGCTGGACCAGGCTCAAAGCAGCCCCAATCTCCCATACCTCAGAAACTCCAGATGCACAAAACAATTGTTTATATCTAACATAGCATTTGGATCAGATGTTGTGTCTTGTGTAAATATGGGAGCAAATTGCTTGCAATATGTTCAGTGGTGCAGTTAGGTAATTTTAGATTCTGGATTTAATGGTCTTATTGGAGGGGATGGATTTAGATAGTAATATGTATCATTTTGCTTACTTTGAAATTGAGTATTGCAATATTGGAACTATGATAGCTATATGAGGTGTAATGTAGCAACCTTGTTGCAATCCTACCTTTTGCTCCAAAGTATGATGATTCAGTTGCACAAAAATGCTGTAGTCTAGAAGTGCCCAAAGACCCCAGCTGCACTTTTATAGCCACGTCTCTGTTTTCACTAAGGCATCATTTAAATCTCATGCATGCAGAGTCATGATTCCTAATTATTCTGTGCAAACAGCCTCTTGTTGCCCTTTATGTGGGGGTGCTGTGCTCCACCCCTTCAGCCATGACCGTAGAATGGAAATGAAAAGTCATTTGTCCAGGGTGTATTTGAGACCTGTTAAGACTCATGCTGATCTTAGGCAGAGTTGTAAGTTATACAGTAGCAACAGCTCAATGAAGAACCCTCTTAAACTCGCATTTATTTACATAACTTATTTGCCTGAAAATAACTGATTACTAAGAATGCAATTGAGCAGCATCCCACTCTAAGCCCCCTGCTGAGAGATACAGGTTGATTTTGCTAATCACTTCTTTCCTATAGCCCTTATGAGATATTTCCAACAAAATTCAGAGCAGTGCACACGGAATACATTTGGAATAAAGGCGAATGGGGAGATGACGACTTTCATTGAATGGGAACCCAGAAAGTAATTTGATATAATTGCTATACAACTGGGGAGTTATTTTACTCTTTACAATCTTAGTGAATCCTTGTTTATGTATAATATATCATTTTATGATGGGGAAAATCCCTTACTAGGGGTTTTTATCTCCAAGGAACATACATCATTGATTCCTTATTCATTTTTATAGATATATATGCACAAAAAAGCATTCCTGGAAACAAACATATACCGTACTTATTTAATATTTGGTAGATGCAATTCATCATTTGCCTCAAAGAAGGTACTCCACACTAGTTAGGATATCCTATGGAGAACATCTTCATTGAATTAAGTCTTGCATTCACAGTTCATTAAAATGTTCAGTCACATACCAACAAAACACAAAACAAGGACATGGTTATTCCTGTGAAGCCCCATCTGCCCTCCCATCTCTTTCCCCATAACATTTCCCCACCACCTTACACCACTCTGCCTCAACACTCCCTCCAAATACATAGCACTAGGGGTTGGCTGAATCCTCTCTGGCAATGGTAGAAGGGGAGGGGGGGTGAAACCTAACAAGCAAGACCTCAATATTCATTTGTTTAGGTATTGTGCCTTATGTTTCACCCCTCCCTCCGCCACCTTTCTATTACTGTCAGGAAGGATTCAGCGAGCCCTTTGAATGCAACCAATTCAATGCTGGGGGAGAGACAAGGCTGCTATATATAGACAGGTGCCAGAAGTACAGAAATTATTGCTTGACAGAGGAGGAATACAAATTTTCTGGAGGTTCGCTGTGGCGACATTGCAAAGTGACCGCCTAGTCAAGGAATGTGGCCTTTGGGACCCAGAAGAAGCACAGCCACTTGCAATGTGTGCTGAAAGGTCTTAGATGCACATTCTGTTGCTTTGAGAACACTCCTTTGGAGTTGCCTCATAGTGTATGTACTGTGATAGATCTGACCCAACAATGGACCCCGATTCAGAAAATGAACAAGCAGGGGTTGTGTGTTTGTTTGTGGGTCAGTGGGTGTCTGCATGTGTACACTTGTGCATGCTGGTAGTGTGTGAATTTGTTGTGTGTATACGCTTGTGTGCATGCATATGTGCAAATGACCTGTGGCCCTAGACTTGGAATAAGCTTCAATGCAGCTCTGGGTGAGAAAGCCCTGCTTTATAGCAGAGCTTTCCTTGTGGAGAGGAGCATCCACCTACACTTTTATATGTCTATTTAAACATATTTTCATAAGCTTAAACAAATGCATTTAAAGAGGACACTTTAAAGATTTGTACTCATTTAAACGCTCGTGAAAAGGAAAACAAACCACCAAACAGAAGGAGGAAATCAAAGCTGAATTTGCATCCTTAATTTATTATGTTTTAACCTAATTACAGCAGAGCTGCTAACTAACATATGATTAGAATATTCCACAAACTGTTGTGAGGGAGGGAGAAACCTTCTTTTTCCGCTTGCTCTGCTTACTTAAAGTTTATCTACAAGTTTTATTTCACCTTCCTTTTAAGGTCTCTACACCTTCCTGAGAGCTATTCACATGAATGTGGAAGCACTAATGCAAAGCTTGTATAGAACAAAGACAGTTTTCCCTCCCACGCTTAGCTGAAGAATTGTATAATCTTCATTCCACCCATTAGATTTAAGGCAGTACTGTGCTTGCTGTGGTTAGAAACACGCTTTTCACTGCTCCAACAGCTTTCCTCCATAGGTCTGTTGCTAACTGCAGCAAATATTACCATGGGTACTTTTTATTAGGAGTGCAAAGTCTCACTTTTTGGCTGGCTGGGTACTGAATTATATCATGTCCTCCATAATATAGGACACAAGAAGAGTAGCCAATGGGGTGGAGTACAACTACAGCTCCCATCACCCCCTGACCATTGGCTGTACTAGCTAGGGCTGGTGGGAGCTGTAGTTCAACTACATCAGGACATCACATTTGCTATTCATGGGATACAATTCAGGGTAGTAGTTATAGTGACAGACTAGAAGCATAGAATCATAGAGTTGGAAAGGACCACAAGGGTCATCTAGTCCAAACCTCTGTGATGCAGGAATCTCAACTAAAGCACCCATGACAGATGGCCATCCAACCTCTGGATCCAACCATCCCCAAACTAGGACTGAGGAGATCTGAATTCAAATCCCCACTCAACCTACTCAGTCATATAGGCTCCCACTGTGATTTAGAACCTATGAATGCACCTTGATAGGCAGAACCTGTCCCTCTAGAGCAGTGTTGGCCAAACTTGGGTCTCCAGTTGTTTTGGGACTATAATTCCCATCACTCCTGACCACTGGTCCTGTTAGCTAGGGATGGTGGGAGTTGTAGTCCAAAAAGAGCTGGAGACCCAAGTTTGGCCAACACTGCTCTAGAGTAAACAGGGAAAGGCGGGGCTGCTGCAGGGGAAGATCTCCAGAAGCCACATCGGGGGGGATGTGGGAAGACAAAGTTGTGTCAGGCAGAGGAAGATTGGTGTCCCTAGAAGGGAAAAGGAAGCGTCATCCAGGACTGGTTCAAAACATCTTGTTGTCTGAGAACAATATGGCAGCCCCCTGCCCCGATTCCATACACAGAAGCTGACCAGAATTGGCAGTTACATGTTACTGCAAGACTGGCAATGGGACAGCATCCTGCACATCACCTGAAGGCAGCAGGCTAGCATAGCGAATGCATGGCAAAGTACATGGCACACTCTGTCTGCCCACCCATCAGCATCTGCTGTCTAGGTGGCTGCCTCACTCTGCCTAATGGTAGGGATGGCCCCAGAGGGAACAAAAGACATCCTGAGTAAATAATCTATGGACAATGCCCACAAGTTTCAGATTTTCTTTTTAAAAAATTCCCTTGCTCTCCGGTCATCTGGCAGGGCTCCCCCTCCAAAAAAAGCCACGAAGAGGCACATGGGGCTTGACTCCTTCTGGGTCCTGTTGATCAAACCACAGCAGTCCTGTGCGGCATGTAGGTGGAGGTACACACACAGCCCCATACTCCATACAGAGTTGTGTCCCAGGCTGCTTTTCCATGAAGAGAACAAATTTCCTGTTGTGCACCCACCCCATGCCCCTGAATCTCTGGATCAAATTTTGAAGCTGTACAAGGGGGCAGGGATGCAGGGGGAAAGAGAAGAAGTGGAGATCCCATTGCACAAATGGAAATCTATTTAACTGATGCAGTAGGAGCACTGGATGAAACCCTAGCACTGATAGATCACCAGTCTGAAATGGCCTGTGGGTAGGCATTCCTCTGGTATCACCAAGATCACCCAAGCATGATTTGTGGCCTGATAGCGCATGTGGTGGGTCTTGTTTATTTCTGTCACTGCTTAATCATGCCTGGAACAGTTCAGCACTTTACAAATTCCAAACCCAAGCTCTGAGGTAGATGTTTGGGAACTTCATGAGGCTGGTTGTTGTTGTTTTTTGTTAACACACTTCCAGAAGTTGTTTTCAGCATCTTAATGGCCTTTTAGCAGGAAAGTAAGAATCAAGGCAGTTGATGAAAAAGTAAAATTAGCGCTGTCTAAAGCGAAACTTCGAATGATTGCGTGATTATATTGTCTACCTCAAACTCTGCTGTGCAAAAAGTTCAGGGTACTTGCTGCAGCCATGGTAACAGTCAGCTCTGCATGGAAAGCTCTAGGAAACGCAGACAGGTCCAAGCAAGAAAGAAGTCTTGGTGAATGGCCCTGCTTTGGATGCCATAACATTTAAGTAAAACTAGAGTACTTACAAGGTATTGTTTTGACTCAGTGTCTTGGGCCCCCTGCAGACTGTCAATATTTTGCAGGAGGGTTTCAGGTGCATACTGGAACATCAAATTTTCACAGTTAACGTGAATCTGTCACAGGTTATGGGCACACTATCCATTTAGAGTATATTTAAACCACATGACTTCCCCCCAAAGAATCCTGGGAACTGTAGGGTGCTGAATTGTAGCTATGTGAGGGACAAACTACCATTCCCAGGATTTTGAGGGGGAAGCCATGTACTTTAAATCTGCTTTAGAAGTGCTTTAAATGTATGGTGTGTATGCAACTAGAGACTTTTTGTGGTCAGGAGAGAGATGGGGGGAAATCTACTGAAAAGTGGGGCACAAACTAATGATTAACAGGAAATGTGTGAACACTGAATATGCAGATATGGATGACTGTGCATTGTCATATAACCCCCCTGTAAACAAATCAGGAGAAATGCTCAATAAATACCAGATGTAGCCTAACCCCTGTGTAAGCTTTGTGCAGGCAACTCAGGTAGAATGTTCAATAAATAGGTTGTCTGGAGGTGTATTTGGTCACATACAAGTGCCCTTTTCAAAGAAACAAATCTCTGAACTACCAGAATGGTAAACTGAAGTCTAGTGAGTTATCATATGAAAGGCAAACTAAACAGTGCCACGTCTTGATGTACTTATTATTTTACGAAGTATGCACTAGCCTGCAAAAACAGCATCTTGGAATCACTGCTGATAACACCCTGAAAAGAAATCTGCATAATGAAGTGCCACCATGAATTTGTATAACAAAATGACAGGGTCAAAATGTTTTATATAAACCAATAGAACACCAACAGTTTGACTGCAGGTTTCTTGCCTATTCAAAGGTTATAACTCTTCTTTGGCACAATCCTGTACACATCTACTCAGAAATATGCCCCATAGAATTCACTGGCAAGTGTGTGAAGGACTGCACTATCAGCGATTCGTTTTGGGTGACAAGATTTCCTTCTGGTGAAATTCTGCATCCAAATTGAATTGGCCATTATTGCAGGTGTGGTAATCACAAATGGTTTGTGTGAGGAAGCAATATGCTATCTATTATTTTGGCTTGTAAAGTGACTGTGAGGGAGAGGAGAAAATCTGGTGCAGCTCTGTCAATTTTGTCATCTTCCGTCACAAAAAAGTATCCATCTGAAAATGGATAACTGTGAAGTCAGAACCTATCTCGGGGGGGGGGGGGAGAGATGCTGAACATGAACATGGTTGTATTTCTATTAGCATCAGAGTGATTACACATAATAAAAAAGCAAGTGCATCCCCTGAATCGTGAGCCTAGATTATCTATATTGTATTGTGCCTAACATGATGACGCCTATGATACTGATTGGTTGGGGTGGTGACATGAAATGTTCAGCTGCTCAGAAACCTCAGTGGTTTACACTCCAGCTTCTGTGTTCATTTGGCCGCTATTAAGAAATCACACAGGGGAAGAACAATAACTGCAGAGAGCCCAAAGGCAAGGACAGTGAAAGAACGATACAGAGGAAGGAATGGTATGAGAAAGAGGAACAAGGAGGGATAGGTGGGAAATCAGGCTTAATGGGAAGGACAGTGGAATCAGGGAACTAAAGTCAGAAGGGGATGATCAGAATTATGGCCCTGAAGAAATCTCAAAGGACTTTAAGCCGGGGGACTTGCTTGCTATATGAATGTTGGGTAAACTGATCAACAGCTAGGAGGCCAAAGAAAATGCAACACAGATGGTGATAAGGGGTTGGAAAAAAGAGGAGCCAAGAAGGAAGGAAACCTTGGGCTGTGCCCTGTTAGTGGCTAGCAGCATATATTGCCTGGCCTATTGTTCCCTCCTCCAATCAGCAGGCTGGCACAAGAAACAGGGAACTGGTATCTGGTCTAGTGGTTCAAGCCAACAATGTCTTATATTTTGTTTGAGGTGGTCCATTTGCCCTCTCCCAAGGACATGGATAGGGTGAGAGAGAAAAGGCAGAAACAGTAAGATTGCTCCATACCAGCAAAGGTGGGTGACTTTGGTGCGCTTCAACTTTACAAGACGACTTTGTTGATCATATACTGATCCCTTGGGAGCCCAAGCCAATTGTGGGATAAGAATTGTGGTATGTGACTACATTTGCCCCATGTGTCCTAGACAGGAAGCTTAGAAAATCCTCACACATCATGGGGGTGGAGGGCAATAACAACTCTGTGTATTCCATATAACAAAACACACATTTTTGGGTCTTATAAGCCCACTGCCCCACATCGCCTGCTCACACCAGCAGAGGTTAGCCTAGACACCTACCAACATGGCTCCCATGCTTGAATTAGGGTGGCTATCTCGTAATTGCTATTAACTTTAGGAACCAGCACTTCAGTCCATTATGAATCAAGACAAAAGATAGTATGAATATCTGATTATTATTTTCAAAAATACATGGCAATTTAAAACAAATACTTGCAAAAGCTGAAGTGAAACTGTTGCCCTGGGAAACTAGAATCAGAACAATGCAGTTAAAATTTAAAAGCCAATTACCCTATAGTCTGAATGTCTAAGATCCAAGTGCTGTTATGCTTTATTTTTTTCATTTATAGGTTTCTCGCCCTGATGTTACAGGTTTTGTTCACAAGGCAGAGAAGGTCAGGTTGCCATCTGCTGTACATCAGCAAAGCAAAATGAACTTCAAATTGCCTACCTAAGATGGAAAATGAGAAAATCCACCGTTTCAGAGTCTCCAACTGTATCCTTCATAGAGGACCAAACTATATGATACACAGGAAGCCCATGATTAGATCTTTCAGTGTTTTGTTTAAAGACAAAATGTAGCCGGAAGGTGCTGCTAATTTGATCAGAAAAGTTGTGGTGAAGCCAGCAGTGGAGGAAGCCACTTAGGTGCCTGGGGCGGAGTGCCCAGGGGTGGGGCAATGAACACAGTACATAGACCAGCCTTCCCCAACCTGATGACATCCAGCTGCTCTGGACTACAACACAGGAACGGGCTGTGACTCAGTGGTAGAGCGCATGCTTTTAATGCCAAAGGTCCCAGGTATAATCCCTGGCATCTCCAGGGAATGTCCCCTGTCCCTAAGTTTTCCATTGACATGTATTCACATGAGGGAGAGAGATCAAATCAAATAATAACAAGGTTGTTTATTCCATTACTGGTTCCATTACTGTCCCAGCATTTCCCAAAGAGAGCTGCCCCATTCAGGGCTCTGATAAGCTATAAACTATATCTGCCTTGAAGACTCAGTAGCAGCCTCTCACACATCTGTCTTGTTAATCAACAATCACAAATACAGGGCAACAGCATACATACCCTCCAACATTTCTCCAATGAAAATGGGGGCATCCTATTCCATCCTCTCCAACATTTCTCCAATGAAAAGTGGAATGTCCTAAAAGGACAAGTGGGACATAGGGGTCAAATCAGAAACTGGGATGGCTTCTGTAATTCCAGGTATGTCACTGCAAAATCAGGGCACTAAGCTAAGCCTTGAAACTGGGCAGTGTACCAAGTTCTACAGGAGGCATGAAGCAACCACATCTGGCTACAGCCTCCCACAGCACCCTTCAAGTCATTCCAGCGTGACACAATATTCTGGCAAGTCAGGCACCCAAAAGTTGCAGCCTCTTCCTTGCATTTGTTGCTACCCTATCCTGGAAATGGTGACCCTTAGAGATCCATGAATATGAACAGGCGCCAGTACTTTGATTACCCCCACACCATAATTAAACAACCCTTTTCTGGAGGCTACACTCTGCCCAAGGACTGTGCAAAAGTCTGACACCACCCTTTTAACAAGAGTTCTGTAGAGTGACCTATTCCAAAAAGGGCGAGTTTTTGTTTATGTTTGGATACAATTGGATCCCATTTTGAATCAAGATGGCAGAATGACCCTTTCAAAACTGCACTGATTTCAAGATTGTGCTGGGGTTTTTTTTGCTTTATTGGAATGCCTGAGCAATGTGGCGTTCAAAGCTGCCAGTCTACAATAAAATATAATATATTCTCAATCAAACAATGTAAGGCAGTAAAAGCACAGCGTAGAGGAACAGGAATGAAAGAAGTTCTTCCAAAGCTAAAGCATGCTCTCACCAACCCTACATCTCACACACTTAGGGGCTAGAAACGTTAGGAGGCAACAAGAGATGCTTAAAAAGAGAAAAGCTCACACCTACTAAAGGAATGAAGTGGTGCTCACATAGACATATCCATGCACTCTGGGGTTTTGTACTGGGTGCTGAGTTTTACATGTATAGAGACATTTTCTGAAAGTGGATAAATATGTATTTCTCTTAATGTGGTGTGAGAGCCTCTCAGAACTATAAATTGGGATGTAAGTAGTCTTCATAAATAAATCTGAATATTCATTGGCTGCTCTTGCTGCGTATTATTGTCATGTGAACAAGCTTTCTGATTATTTTATATAGAAAGAAAACTTAAGATTAGGAACATATGGTACTTTTAATATTATAATAATTATTGATGCATAGATATCTGTAGAATATTGAAAGGGTTTTGATTACATTCTAAGAACAGGCAAAAAGAACAATCTGGTTATAAAAATCTGAATACTGCTTACATAGCTAATTATAGGTCAATCCCTTCCATTCACAACAAAATAAAAATGGAAGTGCTGTCAACATTTAGGGGCCTACAATTAAATACTAAACCTGAAATGATTTATGAAAATTAAATTCTGAGTTTGCAAACGCTGAGCAACCTTTAAAATATGCATCTGAAAACTTTACTGCATCCTAAAGGCTTTGGCTTTGGCAAGTTTTTACAGGGAAAAGATGGGTTTCACCACCTCTATCACAGTCTTAGTTTTACCACAACCCTCATCATTCAAAATGTACAGCATGACTTTGGAATACATATCACTTTCTGAAAGGAAGCAGGAAAATGTCTACACAAGAAAATGTTGGGATTCAGTACAGTTGTAATCTGTACAGACTGTGCTGGATCTAACAAGAGAACATTACAGGGAAGAAAACACTGTATAATAGTAGCAGTTATGAGAAATGTTTATTTCTTTAACTCTGATAGCCTCTTGTTAAGTCAGGCACAGCACAACATGTACAGATTAATACATGACCCACAGCTTCACATCTTTTGTTCATTTCTAGATTGCTTTCATGTAGATTGTGAGCCCACCAGGAGACCTGAAACAATAAGGTGGGACCCTTTGCACCCACTCATTTGCATGCTCCACAGTGTTTGCGTCCAATGAGCATGCAGGGTTACAACCTGGGTTGGGTAGAGCAGATACTTCAAGGTGTATTTATAAGATCTGTGAAAAGTTTCTTAGAAGAGATTGTTCCTTCGCTTTGCCAAAATGGCCTATTCTTGCCCTAGAGTGTTCAGGCCCTTGACACAAAGCATAGTGACCTAATTGTTGGCCTTTGATGGCAAGTACCTAGTCCAGAACACAAGAATTTGTGATGTACCTCACCTGCCCAGGTGGGAACTGAAAGCATGATGTGAGCAGAAGATTGGGTAGAGAGGATTTACAGTTTACAGCTGTCTGAGAAGGTTGCCAAGAAGCTTCTAGTTGGCAGAGGTAACATCTAGGATATCAAGGAGCTGAAAAAATGTTGACTGGGAACTAATCTGCCTGCACATTTGTTTGTCTTCCATGTATGCACTTGTCTACTTGCAATCAGTTTTACTCCACCATCACCATCCACCCAAACATATCATACCCAGTATTTTAAAAACTGTAAATGACTGCTTCAGAACTTTCTGTATCTCAGGCAGTGGGAAGCAGTAAACAATATAATGTAGTGACAACTGAACATACTTTCAGATATATTACTGTGTCGCACTGATTTCATCCACAGTTATACTATTTAAAGAGCCTTTCTTCCCCTGCTGTACAAAGTACAGATTTTATTCTTCTGTGGATCCAAGTGGCAAAAATCCACCATTACTTTTCAAAGAGCCTTTCCTTTATAAGGGAAGATGAGCAAAACAATGGCAGAAGAGTGGAGCTATATTACTCTTCTGACTTCACCAATTTGAGGAAGAAGAATACATTTTAAATTCACTACACACTTTCTTGCAAGAAAACCCAGATATTAGAATATTCTGCAGTGATATGTCGCAGAATGCAGCACAGATTGTGGCACATTCTTCTGTAGTAAGTTGTTCCAAAAGCCACAGGTCTGGATGTGTTTTACTATAAACTGAATACTTTTTGTGGTGCATATAAACAGTGGGACTTCCCAATTCTTTCCCCTGTGAATTACAGTAAAAGCTAACATATACCTAAATTACGTTTGTCTAAACATAAGGCTATTGTCGCAACAGACTGAAGTCAATTTTTTAAAAAAGCTTCCGTTGATTCTGATAGGAGTTGTGCATAATTACCGGTAACTATACTGTTCCCTGTGAATAAAGTTTTTGTTTATGCCACAGATATAGTGAAACTATCTCAAACAATTTACCACTTCAAGATTACACCAATTTCAAGCCATCACACATGCCCCAGCTGATATGTAGCCACAGATAATATGTTGAAAATGGGGTTGGACAGGTGTCGACAGAGTTCAATATGCGGTGAATCAATTATGTGTGATTGTTTCATCAGCCACATGACGCATTACTCAGGCCACAGTTACCATGCCACCAGAAAGCAGCTAGAGTGGGCTTGTGTAGCTGTGACATATGGAGTCAGTGTGAGTTAAGTTACGAGCTGGACAGGTGATAACCAAATGACTGTTTCAGCATATTTCAAATTCTTCACAGAATGGTTCTTTTTTTGCTTCCCCAACCCTTCCACTGTAGTCAACTACTGCAGTCAATTCCACTATTACTATGGAATTTTGTTTTCTAGATAAGTAGTGTAGGAATAATGGCAGATAGCAGGAACTAAAGTGAATCACTGACTGAGGGGAGCAGTTCTATATGGCACCTGTATGAAAAAATCATGTTTACATTTGTTTGTTATGGGTGCTAAGAATTGTTGTTGTTGTTGTTGTTTAGTCGTTTAGTCGTGTCCAACTCTTCATGACCCCATGGACCAGAGCACGCCGGGCATTCCTGTCTTCCACTGCCTCCCGCAGTTTGGTCAAACTCAT
The DNA here is from genome assembly GCF_965112155.1 of Podarcis liolepis. Lineage (NCBI taxonomy): Eukaryota > Metazoa > Chordata > Lepidosauria > Squamata > Lacertidae > Podarcis > Podarcis liolepis. Next base: position 50,247,185 of record NC_139558.1, read on the forward strand.
GCTGGTAGCTTCGAGAACACTGTCCAACCATCTCGTCCTCTGTCATCCCCTTCTCCTTGTGCCCTCCATCTTTCCCAACATCAGGGTCTTTTCCAGGGAGTCTTCTCTTCTCATGAGGTGGCCAAAGTATTGGAGCCTCAGCTTCAGGATCTGTCCTTCCAGTGAGCACTCAGGGCTGATTTCCTTAAGAATGGATAGGTTTGATCTTCTTGCAATCCATGGGACTCTCAAGAGTCTCCTCCAGCACCATAATTCAAAAGCATCAGTTCTTCGGCGATCAGCCTTCTGTATGGTCCAGCTCTCACTTCCATACATCACTACCAGGAAAACCATAGCTTTAACTCTACGGACCTTTGTTGGCAAGGTGATGTCTCTGCTTTTTAAGATGCTGTCTAGGTTTGTCACTGGAGAATTGTTAGGAGACCCCTATTCCCCTATTCTCCTAAGAATTCTTAGGAGACCCCTATTCCCCTCACAGAGTTATAATCCCCAGAGTGGTTTAACAATCAATCTATCTTCCCAGGGAATTGTAGTTCTGAGAGAGGAATAGGGGTCTCCTATGAACGCTTAACAAACTACAGTTCCCAGGATTCTTTGAGGAAGGGAAGCCATGACTCTTTAAAGTGGTATACTCCTGCTCTAAATGTATAGTGCAGATGGGACCTGTGTAAGCTATATGCTTATTAAGGGAATCTTATTAAATGTACAGTGTAAAAAGGAAAGGATGCAAGAACCAGTCAATAGCAGCCAGCTCTCCCGCTTTCTCTTTTGGCTGTTGGCCTCTTGGAGAAATTGTGAACTGTACTATCCCCAGGAAAGGCAACAAATTTTAGACTGTAGAAATAAGAGATTGTATTGAACATTTGGAAAATGTACTCCACATGTCCTGTAGCAAAACATTTCAGTGAAGATAGACTGCATAGTGGTGTTAGCTATTATCCCAGGAAAATGCAAGTGCTGGAAAACATATGCTGCTTTAAAATCAAGTGTGATTATTTCTTTTAAAGGAAGGCGCAAGAGGCCTGAAGAGCATTTAGAAGAAAATACTAAATCATGTCTCTTCTGTTAATGTTACCGAAACAGAAAATAAGCAAAAACTTTGGAGGTGGGAGAAAGAGAGAGCTGTAGCTGTACATACTGAAATGAAGCAGTGTGTTGCAGAAGCTGCCAGCTTTTCATGATCTCTAATGTGAGTTTTGTCCTTAAGAGCAGTGTAAAAAGAAAAAAGCTCTCTCTCTCTCTCATTCTGTGTGTGTGTGCACGTGTGTGTGTGCGTGCATGCATGCATGCAAACAGAGAAAGAAAGCAGGGTTTTGCATAAATACCAAAGCAGAAAGCATCAGAACAAAATTACTTGCTAGATTGGGGCTAGCTTGATTGGAAAGAAGTCCTTCACATCAGTGCCAGAGTTCCAGCAATCCTTGCTACATGGCCACTGCAATGTTTTTCTAATATGTGAATGTAGGTGTGTGCAGCACATTCCATTATGGTGCACACCCAGGGATTGGTTGGTTGGTTGGTTGGTTGGTTGGTTGGTTGGTTGATTTCAGGAAAGGAAGGAGGAGGCGAATGTCAAGACAAACAAATAAGGACAAGAAAAAGGTAAATAGGCAAAAAGCTTACAAAACAACCACAACAAGAGTGGTCAAGAAGCAGAAACAGGGGGAAATTTTGCCCCTGCAGAGAAAAAGACCTGTGCCAAGCAGACAAGAGGCAGGAGGATCAAGGTTGGGATGGCTTCTCCTCCTCCTCCTTACCTGTGCACCACAAAAGGAGCGCCTCACTCCACAGATCTCTCTCCGCAGAAGGTGGACAGAGGCGTTTGGATAGAGACAGAGCCATGAGACAAAGACAGGTGCAGGCAGCAGGAAAAGGCTGGAATGGATCTGAAGCATTTGTAGCTTCCAAAAACAAGCACAGGCAGAAGCAGCAGCTCCATTCTAGCCTTTTCATTCTGCCTGCATCTCTCTCTCTCTCTCTCTCTCTCTCTCTCTCTCTCTCTCTTCTTCCTTTGACCCGTTTTTTGTTGTTTTTGTGAAACATTAGGGTGTGTCTGGGCACACCAAGCATGCACCCTCCACATATCTATGTGTACAAATGGCTAGTAAAATGTTCATACATGATTACAGTAATGGCTGCCAACATGAATGGCTTTAAAAGGTGTTTAGACAAATTCATGGAGAATAAGGCTATCAATGGCTACTATCTATGATGTCTAGTCAATGGTATACAAAGCCACAGAAAAAATCTAATAGGTTCAATAAGATGCAAGTGTCTCATGAATCTCTATGTGGAGATCATCTACCAGAGTTCAAAATGCAGTTTTCATGTCTGACCCAGAAAAAAACCATCCTGGCCAGGATCCAGAAATGATAGAATCCAGGTGTGCTGAAGCTGTTTCCAAATGTAATCATCTGAGCAGGTGTTCAATGGTCATGAGGTTCAGGTTGCCTGGCATTTTGCCTTCATTAGAGGATATACTGATACCCCAGCCAGTAGAGCAGGTGTGCGGAACCTTTAGTCTCCAGATGTTACTGGACTGTGGCATCAATCAGCCCCAGACAGCATGACCAATAGCCAGAGATGCTGGGTCTTGCAACTGAACAACATCTGGAGGGCCAAAGGTCTCCCACACCTTCAGCAGAGGATACCATTTCTTCTAGTTTACCTTCCTCAGCTAGGAGCATACTCAGGGGTTCAGTTCAAACACAGTCACCCACCTCTCTCAAAGATGACTCACAAAATGTTATTAACAGAAACTGATCCAAATAAAGCAGTATTTAAGATGCCAGTCCTCAAACTGAGTCCTCAAACAAACCTAAGCATCAAGGAACACGTCAAACTTGTCACAGCAAGCAAGAGAATGATTCATCCTCTGGGTGGAACTGGATTCACCAGACCTTTTGCCACTATCTGTAAGAGCTGCAGTAGAGCATAGCCTATAGGGCAAACATACACAGCAGCCAAAGGGGAAACCATTTTTGCTGCAACGACTGCTAATCCTTTAAACAATGTCACTCACAGCCAGTTCCAGCACAAGTTAAGCACTTGTAGGCCCATCATCGACCTTTCCACTGTAACCATATGAGCTGTGCTCATAACCCAGCCAGTTGCAGAGGCCCCAGATTCCACATGTGCAGATGGGTGGACATGAAGCCATGAATGTAGAGAGGTTCTTTCCATGTTACCAAGGACCATGCCTTTTGCTAGTTTCCCTAGTCATGCAGACAGCTGCACACATATAGGGCTCTTTGCACACTTCGCTGTACGTGGGGTGAGAGTGGGTGGCACTGAGAGTGAATGCAATCCCACCCCTCCCTTCGCTGAGCTGGTAAAGAGGGTTATGGTGTAAGTGGCCCCAGTTGATCTGCTATTCTACAAATCAAGAATGTTGTGCCAACAGAACAGTATTTGAGGTTGATGGCGCAAACTTCCCCAGACAGTTTTTGTAAATGAAACCAAAACCCTTCACTGAAGAGGCAATTATCTGAAAACCACACATCTGATGTGCGTGCAATTTGTAAAGCATTACTCATGGAGAGTATTTAGCCCCCAAGAGCAATACGGTAGAACCGATCACTTTCTGTTGGTTTTTTTTTTAGTTCCTTGAAGGTGTTTGTGCCGCGAGCCAAACACATTGGACAAATTTGATCTTCTCTTGATTAGGCTGCCTGTTTCACTCATTTCTAGGAATCTAAGGGCTATCAGCTGGGGGGAAATGGCACATTTACTGTATGTGTGGAGTCCACATTTAACTTTGCTCCTTCATTTATTAATTAATTTAAAAGTATTAATCATAAGTTTAGAAAAACAAGGGCTGTTACTCAGAATCATGCAGATACATTATATAGTTTTTCTAATGAAGACCTGAAGCAATGCTGGGAAGACAATAGGATTATTCATTGCATTACTCACGCTACCTTGAATGATAATGAACTATTTCTTCTGCACTCCTATGGCAACCTAATGCTTAATGGCAAGTTTAAAGGAAAGCTTTGTCTGTTCCTTATAGCACAATTAGGTTGCAAAGCCATAAGCAAGGTTAGGGAGCACTCTCATCAACCCAACAAACCAACAGCAGCAGGATGCCTATTCACACATTCATAAGAGACACCTCCACTGGTATAAAACAGAAGAAACTGATCAGTAAAGGAATACCTCCACTCCTTTATGCCACATCTACTTAAAACGCAAAGGTGAGCAGAACCCAGCCAAAGCGAAGTCCATTAAAGCTGATTTGATTTCAGTAATAGAGCAGCAGTAGGAATTGAAGGTAAAGGAATTAAAGAATTAAAGGATGATTCCAAGGTTACTTTTGTACCATGGGAGCTGTGGTGTGGTGACCTGGGTCCTGTAACAGCCGTAAAGACGGTTACTGTCTAGTGTCTGCAACACTTCTGCCTGTCCCAGGGACTAATGGCCATGGTGGTGTGGGAAGAAAGTATATCATCCCACCCAGCCAGATAGCGCTTCTTTACTAGCATTACTGAAGCAGCATGGGATGAGACATGCTATAATGCTCCCATGCTACAAAGTAAAGTTTGAGGCAGACAGTCATCTCTGCCTATTGGTAAGGCCAGCCCTGACTGGAAATTGTGCTTTCCACAATGTCTCTTCAACATTTGGACAGAACCCTTCAACAAATTTACTTCCCCACAATCAAACTCAGAAGAGGAGCGTGAATCTAACTCCACCAGGCACTAATTACCGTATTTTTTTGCACCATAACACTCACTTTTTTCCTCCTAGAAAGTAAGGGAAAATGTCTGTGCGTGTTATGGAGCGAATGCCTGCGGGTGGCGGGGGGGATCTGCTGCAGTCGTGAGCAGAGGATCCATGGTTCCCCTTCCTTCCCTCCTCCGTGGTTACAAAGCATGGATCCACATGGATCCTCAGGATTTTTGCATTGGGCTACTCCAAACTCACTGTCAGATCACATGTCTGTGGCCACAGCATGAACCACAAAAATCATATATCCACTATTTTGTTTAGAATATTTTTTTTCTTGTTTTCCTCCTCTAAAAACTATGTGCGTGTTATGGTCTGGTGCGTGTTATAGAGTGAAAAATACGGTACTTGTTAATTTGCATTATATTTCCCTGATACAATCACACACATAAGCTCATTCTCTCAACAATTTAAAATACAGCCTCAAACATATTGTTATGAGTTCAGGAGTGCTAGATCTCTCTAACTTCATGGATCCAGTAAGTTATAATTTAATCAAGGCTTAATCAAGAAGGGCCAGACACTTCTAATCCCTAGATTGAGCAAGTGTTAAAAGCTAATGAAGCTAGGCTCGCCTGCAGTGATGAGCCACTAACAGAACAAAGGAGCAAAGGTCTCGTGCAACAGATAAACCAGAGTTTAGAGTAGAGAGGTTAGAGGAATTAGGAGCTGGGTGAGCTAGATGCTAGAGGAGTAAAGCTGTATGCTGGTAAGCCAGAGAGGCAGAACATGATATTTGACGTCTATTTGAATCCAAGGTTGTGGCTATGGGAGAAACAGGACACTTTGGAGGAGCTAATGCTGTGTCCCCCTTCATCATAAACTCAGATGGGATATATGTGTAAATAAATACACAGCAGTTTATGCTGTTCCTCGTTTCAAAAAGGAAACATGGACCTGGGTAATCATCTGGAACCCCTGTTGCACTGCTCAGAAATTGGGGTATTGTGCAACAAGGTATTTAGCTGCTCTGAGTAGATGATGTGGTGGTACTGCGAGTAAGACAGCCACATTGCCATAACTTATGTGATCTTTTTGTCTTGTCGAAACTCTGTTCTGCACATAATCTCCACAGAAAATGAGGTGGAAATCCCCCTCTGTTGTCTCATCTGCTTCCTCATATATATCCCAAAGCTTCCTAACTGAAAATAATAGAGATCAATCTGAACTTGTTCCAACAACCCTTTGGTGTTCCCATTTATTATTGTATTTGCAGTTACAATAGTGTTGTGTTTTTGTGAAAACATGTAATTGATGAAACAGGAAAACAGAAGTTTCCCCAAGGCAGAAACCGAAAGACATTTTTCACGTTGTCAAAGATGTTAAGCAGCAATTATTGCCAGTTAGTTAGAAGTCTCATAGCGTACCTTTCTGAAAAAGGTAAAAAAGATTGGCAATTTGCCAGATCTCTCATGCTATAATTTGAGTATGCTTAGTTGCACTTCAGATCAAGGTTTTATTATTTAAAATACTGCAGCTTTAGAAACTTTCTTTCAATTGTGGAATAGCTTGCACTCAAAAAAATCACACTGTGTGAAAGGCACAGAGGGAATTCAATTTTTTACTTCCTTTCACCCAAAAGTTACAGAAACCCACAAAAAAAGGTATTTTATTGTTTTCTATGAGTCTTCACAAAAGTGAAAGTATCAGATGCCATTCTAAAATGTAAGAATTGCCACTCTTAGTCAGACTCCAGATCCATCTAGCCCAACACAGAACCTTCACTGGTGCCAACCTAGTTTCTGTGGCAAGCTCCATGTTGGAGATATCCATTCCATGTAGTTTGTCTCCAGAATAAGATAGACAGCGGCTCTGCTTCTGCACAGAGATAATAGGTGGTATCCAACTCGGTCTACTCAGAGTAGACGTTAGTTAGTCATAGCCATTCATTTTGAGGGGTCTGCTCTGATGATTTCTAACATCACATGCAACCCACTATCAAAGCTAACACTGACTGACAAATGTATTTCCCCAACAGCACAATCCTAACGTTATTTGCTCAGAAGTAAACACTACTGAATTCTATGAAGCTTGTTGTTGTTTAGTCATTTAATCCTGTCTCACTCTTCGTGACCCCATGGACCAGAGCACGCCAGGCACTCCTGTCTTCCACTGCCTCCCGCAGTTTGGTCAAACTCATGTTGGTAGCTTCGAGAACACTGTCCAACCGTCTCGTCCTCTGTCATCCCCTTCTCCTTGTGCCCTCCATCTTTCCCAACCTCAGGGTCTTTTCCAGGGAGTCTTCTCTTTTCATGAGGTGGCCAAAGTATTGGAGCCTCGGCTTCACACTCAGATATTATGAAGTTAGCCTAAGCCTGTTCAAAGCTGCTGCTGTGGCCAACTCAGGCTGCAGTCACACAGCGTTTTATTCTGTTTCCCTAACTGTTAATTTTGTGCATTATATTAGAGCTTTCACATGAAATAAAAGCCATTTCCAGAAAGCAAATGCAATATAGCACAGGTTTGGTGATTAGTTCTGTTATGTACTGAAGTTCTCACCCTGGGGCAGCAGGGGGATACTGTAGATAGTTATGCAAATGAAGGATCGAAAGTGACGTTCAGTGACTGGATAGTTTGTATGCAAATGAAGGATCGAAAGTGACGTTCAGTGATTGGATAGTTTTAGAAAGTTGCTACAGTTATGTTGTTCTGGAGCTCTATATAAGCAGGCTGACTGAGCCCTTCAGTTCAGTTCTGTTCCAGCTTACAAATAAAGAGCTGCTTTTCAAGAATCGCTGTGTCGTCTGATATGTTCACCCACAACTTAACAAGTTCCATGTTATTTAATTCCAGAAAGAGAACAACAGTGCACATACGCATACATGGTGGGTGGATTTCCGGAACATTTTCCAGAACATGGCAATATATCAGTTAAGATGTGGTGAAACAAGCATGTGCAGTGTGAACGGAACATTAGAAAATGGGGCAGAAACTAATGCAACAGACCCCACCTGTGAATGCTGCCTCAATAACTTCTTTCCAAGCTGGACAATTCTGTGGTCCAGCTGAAACAGAATGAATGTGGTTACACTTGAAGTCACACCAGTGTAATTAACTGGGATCGTATGCTCTTTTAGAAGCACCTTTTTTAAAAAAAATACTACATGTATATACAGTGGTACCTCAGGTTAAGAACTTAATTCATTCTGGAGGTCTGTTCTTAACCTGAAACTGTTCTTAACCTGATCTGTTCTTAACCTGTTCTTAACACTTTAACTAATGGGGCTTCCCACTGCCACCACGCCACCGCCGTGCGATTTCTGTTCTCATCCTGAAGCAAAGTTCTTAACCCGAGGTACTATTTCTGGGTTGGTGGAGTCTGTAACCTGAAGTGCCTGTAACCTGAAGCATCTGTAACCTGAGGTACCACTGTAGTGCCTTGTAGCAGAAGCTCTTACAGGGCAAAAAGATGAAGCAGCAGCATTATAATATATTATGAATAATCAAAATACAGTATACTGTTTTGTCCAGCCTTGTTTATCCTTTTCAGCCACTAGGTTGTTTGCCATTTTAAACTTTTTAAAAAAACAACAATAAACCCTTTTATTTTCAAACATTATGCTTAATTACAAATAAAAACAGAACAAAGGATAAAATAAATTCTGACATATGATTCCTGACACACTATTGCCTTTACTATGGATCCCCCACAGCTTGTGAAATATTACTTATATGCCTGTTATTCCAGCTAGAGCAAGTCTTACTTCTTGCCAGGTTTTCCCTGAAATTCTTCTCCACAGCTGCTTTCCTCAGGCAGGATTCCACTGCAAATTGATGGAATAAGACACAACTGAACAAATAATAATATCTGCACCTGTAATTTGTCAAGACTTTGGACAAACTCAGATTAATCGTTGTGGTGCACAACAACAACAAAAAATTGTTATGCATGTAGAGAAGGGGTGAGGAATTGTATCACATGAGGTCAGGTGGTTGATATTCTAAATGTAGATGCAAAGAAAGATTCTTAATTTGCAGCCCTGGCTTGAACTGGACATTTTCTGAATTTGCCCATATGAGATGGGCAGGCTTGGTTTGCCCAAAATGCTGCTCTGATGCCTAAATAGGCCCAGGGACCAGCGGTTCCCCTCCAGCGATGTTGAGAATGCCTGAAAGGAATGACTCAACATTCATTTTCCATTTTTTTTAGACCACCTCAGATCATAGCTGTCAACTTTTCCCTTTTCTTGAGAGGAATCCTATTCGGAATAAGGGAATTTCCCTTTAAAAAAGGGAAACGTTGACAGCTATGCCTCAGATACAGCTTGTAAATGTCCAAAAATAAACGCTTCTCCCTTTTGCAGAGAGCAGCATTTAAGTGTCAATATCCACCAGTCTTTCTTTGCATTTTTGAACATCTGCCCCTTAAATCCAAAAGTCCACATCCTCTTATTGGTGGTAGTATTCCTTGCAGCTGGGTGGCAGGGGAGAGATCCAAACCTTAATAAACATAAATTGAAAGATCCTTTACTTTACAGCCACCTTTAAAAAAGAAAACCCTCAAGAGCTGTAACGTCTAACTTTACACTGGAAATACACTAACACTACTTCAAAAGTGCTACAGCACTGTTGCCTTCGGTTGGTCAACTGGACACTGATATCTATGACAACTCATATGCAGATTATATTGATCACAAGAAACTTAAGTATTTAAATTAGCTTCAATTCTCCATAGCTCAGTAGTAGATCATCTGCTTTGTGTGCTGAAGGTCTCAGATTCAGCCCCTGGAATCTCCTGTTAGACCTGGAAAAGACTCCCTGTCTGAAATCCTGGCAAGACTGAGCTATGAGATGGACCAATGGTCCTAACGGTCTAAGGCAGCTTTTTCCTGTCTGGTGATATATATTCAGGCCGACCCTCCGCGCTAAACAAATTACCAAACCTTGTGCTGCCTGGTGGCAAGTCAGTCTGAGAAAAGCCAGGAAGGGTGCTACTTGTCATTATTCCCTCTATAAAAATGTACAGCCCATGCTCTTTACCAAAGATGAGCGTCACATTGTCTACATACTTCAGATTACTAGCCGTTCAGACCCCAATCTGCACCTTGTTTTTATAATCAATAACAATCTGTCATTTTAATTGCTACCTAAACATAACTACTGAAGGGACATACTGAGATCTATGTTCCACCACTACATCTTCAGAAACATCTCTGATAATCATCTTGCCATCAAAACAATAACACCTTCACCTTTGTCTTGCCCTTTAAAAGCAGGACTGAAATATATCCTGCAGCAAACAAAAAAACAAGCAGTCAAGTACAAAAAATATACTAAACTGTAATGACCATATTTGCAAATACCTTTGGGTCCTCCTACTCTTCTTACAGTTACCATAGCAGAACTTTGACATCCAAAGATCTTTCTCCGTACATTTCTAAATTCTACAAATAGCTTAGAATTTAATCACTTGCATAAGATATTAGGATAGTATACACTGGACAAATCTGAAAATTTCCTTGGAATATTTAGATTTTTACAAAATATTTACTAAATTGCCCCAGATGAATTCTTTAATTAATTTGCACATTACCACGGATCACTCCAAATCAATTCCCTTTCATTCATTTTCCCAAAGAATTTCCTGGCATCCTGCTCCAAATGAACTCAACTCCCCTTCAGTTAACACCACTCATTGCCCCCACATCATCTTTATATGAAGTCATCTTAAATTAATTTATTTCCTCCAATTAATATTTTACTTAATTTCCCCTAAATTCGTTAGCCACCGAGAAGCAGGGCACTTAGAAAAATATGTGTGGCCTCCTGCCCTGATATGCATGTTCTCTAGCCCCTGCAAACAATCACTTATGGGGGGGACACATGTTAGCCATACATTCATCCACTTACCGGGTGTGTCCCACTTAATTTGATGTTTATGTGTGTGTATCTGTGCAGTAGTAGAGACATCACCTTGCCAACAAAGGTCCGTATAGTAAAAGCTACGGTTTTCCCAGTAGTGATGTATGGAAGTGAAAGCTGGACCATAAAGAAGGTTGATCGCCGAAGAATTGATGCTTTTGAATTATGGTGCTGGAGGAGACTCTTGAGAGTCCCATGGACTGCAAGAAGATCAAACCTATCCATTCTTAAGGAAATCAGCCCTGAGTGCTCACTGGAAGGACAGATCGTGAAGATGAGGCTCCAGTACTTTGGCCACCTCATGAGAAGAGAAGACTCCCTAGAAAAGACCCTGATGTAGGGAAAGATTGAGGGCACAAGGAGAAGGGGATGACAGAGGACGAGATGGTTGGACAGTGTTCTCGAAGCTACCAGCATGAGTTTGACCAAACTGCGGGAGGCAGTGGAAGACAGGAGTGCCTGGCGTGCTCTGGTCCATGGGGTCACAAAGAGTCAGACATGACTAAACAACTAAACAACAACAACAACATCTGTGCAGGATTGCAGAAAGAGCTCAGAGCTCAGTAAATGGGATGGAGTTTAGGGTAACTGTGGAGCCCCTTTTGCAACCCAAGTTGCTGAAGAAAATGACGCAAATAAACTCCTACACCTTTCTCCCCTAGGCCTCCCATCGTTCAGCTGCTGCAGATGGGTTGCCATCATTTAACTACATTTCAGTAACAAGACTACTAAGAGGCAGGTACCCATTAAATCCCTCTGCACTACAGACATTTCCCCATGTACTTATGATGGGCAATGCCTCAATGGATTGCTCTTCTGCCCAAATTTCCTGGGTCTACTTTCTGCATGATGTCATATTTCCTGTGCATTGGAAGGGATACAATATTTCATTTGGAGTTAAAAACAAGGGTAGAAGTTTGGGGTGTTGTTGGTTTTTTCCCCATTTTGTATTTTTTTTGGGGGGGGGAACCGAACAATTCCAGGGAGTCTTTTTTTTCTTCACCCAATGAAAACTGTGGGCAAAGAGTAATTGTTCAGCTATAATTATCTCCGCTGTTACAGTGGAGGCTATCAGGCTAGCTCAATAATTTTACACACATATCTCAGTGATCTAAGTTGCACTCACAATTACTTGTGCCCACAATGCAAAGCACTAATGAAAGAGTCACAGCCAGAACAATTGTTTCCAACAGCTAAATTAGAATTAAAACAAAAACCAAAAACATGTCCATTAAACAGATTACGTACATTGTACAGAGCTATCTATGCTAGAACATAAGTTACTGGACTTGATCATTATGAATCATAGCTTTGCTCCCACTAGAGTGCTTTAGCACCGATGCACTTAAGCCTGAAAATATTCGAAACATTCTGAACCATACTATAGGAACACACACACGCGCACACATGCACACACAGAGGGAGAGAGGGAGAGAGGGAGAGAGGGAGAGAGGGAGAGAGAGAGAGAGAGAGAGAGAGAGAGAGAGAGAGATCTTCATTGTTGGCAATATTTCCTCCTTTTCCTTATTTATAAAAGGAGATGGGTTTGATTCAATATCTAATCATTTAGGAACTTTGCACACATTCTTTTCAAGCTTTAGAAAGACGCTCCATGAGTTGTACAGATGCAAAGTCAACTCTATTACAGCTATTTCCCCCAGCATGCATCTCTGCAGCTCCTTTACAGTGGTTGGCACAACAATAAAAGGAATGAAGGGGGAACTTAATAGAGTAAATCTCTTGTAGGTTTCTTGAAAGGACAAGTGGGCTGGGCTGGGTTTTCCTTTCTCTTTCCCCAGTCTTCAATTCACTTCTCCATGTCTCCACTTCTCAGTTTGCAATTGTTTATAAAAAGTCCTCATGAAAATCAATCAGCATTTCAGGGCCAATTTCCCCCAGTACAATGGTGCCCCGCAAGACGAATGCCTCGCAAGACGGAAAACCCGCTAGACGAAAGGGTTTTCCGTTTTTGAGCTGCTTCGCAAGACGATTTTCCCTATGGGCTTGCTTTGCAAGACGAAAACGTCTTGCGAGTGTTACGATTTTTCCCCGCTTTCCCCTTTTTCTAAGCCGCTAAGCCGCTAATAGCCTTTTAGCCGCTAATCCGCTAAGCCTTTAATAGCCGCTAAGCCTTTAATAGCGCTAATCCGCTAAGCTGCTAATAGGGTTGCTTCACAAGACGAAAAAACCGCTAGATGAAGAGACTCGCGGAACGGATTAATTTCGTCTTGCGAGGCACCACTGTACATATATTTCTTTCTATAGAATTGTATTTACTATACACAAAATTGCAAAGCATTTCCCCCTAATATAATGCATGTGTGTTATTTGCACACTTTCGCCTCATATATATGTCTTCTGAGAAGTGTGAATTTTGAAAGATGGCTGTGTTTTGGTTCATACGTTGTTTCAGAAAGTTTGTATTTGGTAGGTTCACTTTTAAATGTGAACTGTACCAATTTTCCTCCCCCACCCCTAGCTGGGTGCATGGCAAACCATTTCCCCATCTGAAACCGACCCTCCAAGCTGCTATATGCCCCACAGAGATTAAGAAGTAGGTACCCCACCTAATAGGGAGCCTGGGATTCCTAGCAGGCAGGAAAACTCAACTTGTTCTGATCCCCCAGCCAAAGAAAGCTAAAAACTATCAATCCAATTGGCCTGTCAAAGTTTTAAGTCTTTGGCTCCTTCAAAGGAATCAACATTTTCAATACTAGAGAGCATTCCAGGGTAAATCACCTTCCAATGGAATGTTTTTAGACATTACTTACGTTTTACTGATTTTTTCCCCTAAGTCTTCCCAATATTTCTCCATCAATCCAAAACAGGGCATTCCTTTCAGTTCAATTTGATGGGCAGCACTTGTCTGTAAAGTGTCACTCAATAGCCTATTACTCCTACTGATGGAAAAAAATAGGAATGTGTGGTACATCTGAGTGGGCTGCCTAAGAGAGAAAGCTCAAATCTTTTTAAATGATACGCACTGTCTCCGTGCAGCTAGGAACCATTTCCAACCAATGCTAAGGCATTTTCTTAATGTCTATTGTCTTGTTGGCAATACACTAATTTGCTTCACATTAATTACTGCCTCTTACATAACACAGTTCAGTGCTTATTGGTGAATCAAGGGAGTCGTCATGGCGATGATGCAGCAGCAAGAGAGTCAAACACCTGACGGAATAGTGTCCTGTTTTCTTGGCAGGTGTTCTCGTAACTTTTAAAATCTGCAGGTAATAATGGAGGACCTTTGTGCCAGGAAGCTAAAAGTCTAGGAAAGAGATAACTAATCTGTGGCCTTCTAAATGTTGGAGGTTGACCTACAACTCCCATCAGTCATGACCAGGCTTCCTCAACCTCGGCCCTCCAGATGTTTTTGGCCTACAACTCCCATGATCCCTAGCTAGCAGGACTAGTGGTCAGGGATGCTGGGAATTGTAGTCTCAAAACATCTGGAGGGCCGAGGTTGAGGATGCCTGATCTTGACCATAGCTGTAGTTGATCAGAGTTGTAGTTCAACTACTACAACAGGAAGGCCACAGTTTAACCTAGGACAATGATAATGCCCAGTGGTTGGCAGTCCAACATTCCAGGGTAAAATATCAAAGGATGAGTTACACAGTGGGGTAGAGGGTACTGCATCCCAAATTCCAGAGGAGATAAGCCCTCTAAGATAACTCTCTAAGATAGGGAGGGGAAACCCTACCACTTCCATTAGCCTGGCCGTTGTCTATGCTGGCTGGGGCTGTTGGGAGGTGAAGTCCAACAACACTTGGAGGACTGCCATTCCTGCTCTAAGTGAAAGTCTGCTGGTATTCAGTTCAGTTTGGAAGGGAGAGTGGCCAGCAAAAGTAACTATCCCCATCTATGTCTATAGCCAATACTCACAAACAAGGTCCTTCCTTCCTTCCTTCCTTCCTTCCTTCCTTCCTTCCTTCCTAGAAAGAATGGAACTAACTTTACTTAATTCACATCTTTCAGGATTCCAAATTAATCCAAAAGATTCCCATGTTATCACTGCTTTATTTTCCTTATCCCCCCCCCAACTCCAAATGTAGGCGCAGCTGAGATGAGAAGATTGGATGTGAAGGAAGAAAAACACCTTTAAAAATTAAGATGATTTTTCCCGCTTGCCTTAGTAATATATTGTTCAGTCACACTTAATTTTCATTCTTGCAGAATCTTTCATTCTTGAATGTCAATCTTACGAGTGCTATAATCTATTCCTGTTTACCTAAGAGCTCTACCATCATCAGTTGATATGTCATGGCGAGTGGTGAGGAGGCAGTCCGCATAACCTCCACATAATGCACTGGGCATGATTAAGCCATTTATTTAAATGTGAAGATTAAAGTATGGTCCTAAATGTATCCCACTTAAATAAATAGGATTTGAAAGTGCTTCACTTTGACTGAATTTGGCCCTTGCTCTTATCTTTACTCCATGTGTAGGCGGTACAACTAGTGCGTAGCCTGGCATCTACCCCGATGGATTGGCACACCTGCAATGTCTGAGTCTTTGTCCATGCCAGCAAATGGCTTCTGTGAGTCTCAGTGATTGATGCAGCATGCTGACAATTCGGACCAGGTTCGGTTCCGTCTTTATGGATAAAATTATAGTGCAGCAACAACACAATCAACAGCTTAGCTGGCCCTTCGCATTTGTCTGCTTGATGGATCCAAGTGTTATGTGGCAACACAGGTAGATGCATGTTGCTTTCTTTATATGTCAATCATTGTTATGTTCTTAACCTGACCGAACAAATCTATATTTTTCTTTTTAAAAGTGGGTTGTCACTGGGAAAAACGTGTCCATGGAAACCTCGCTTGCTTTGGAGCTGCTATGTATTTGGTTGCTAAGTGCTCTCTCTCTCTCTCTCTCTCTCTCACACACACACACACACACACACGTACATGCACACATATATCAGATTTGCTGGTGGCACATAGTCCTTTGGAATGAAACAGTGAACTTGTCCAGAGATAGTTTTGAATGTGTTCATAGTCAAGACATACAAATTAAAGTTAGAACACAATCCAGGTGCCCAATAATCAATCCCTTAAGTTACTGCAGAGCTCAGGAAGCTGGTTCCTCCTCATACCTGCCTCTGATGTTTTGTAAACATGTGTGCAACCCTGGACATAAGGGGCATTTAAATCTGGCATACGTCTGCAATGGTTAGTGAAAGAGTTCTGGCGCTTAACTGATATGCAGAACTATGAATAATAATAACATGATGACTTTTTTCCCCCTAATATGTCCTGCAATTCAGGTTAATTTTAGTTAAGATCAAGAATTTGGAGAACACTTCTTTTGTGTCTGCATAAGAGCACATGTAGCCATACAAATCTCAGTTTTTGGAAGCAACATGATAACTTACTGTATATGAGCTCTTGCATCAGAATTTTAGGTCATGCAAGTGGAAACACAACAGCAGTGCAATCTTGTAGATGTGTCCAAAGCCCACCAAAGGCAGTGGTTTTTATTTGAATCAGGGTTATAGGAAATTTAACTATTTATAGTTATAGGATTTCCTATAGGGTTATAGGAATTTTAACTATGATCTCTCATTGCAACAAACAATTCTCTTTCATGTGGTTATGGGTCATATTGCATAGCATCTTTACTGTCCCAGCAAACACTGTGGTTATTTTGCATTTCCACTTCGTTTCCTTCTTCCATGATTGCCTTTGTTTAAGCACCAGTGCTTCAATTTATGTGTTTCCAAAGACTGAAGACTTCCAACATTTGCCAGAAGAGAAAGGAAAAGAAGTGAGGTCAGACATTTACAATATCATATATATTCAGTACCATAATGTATCTGAATCGGAAGTTGGTGATGAAAACTCATGGCACAATAAATCCCAAGATGCTGCCACACATTTTGTCTTGCCTGTCTTGGAGTGGAATTTGACTCATCCTTCATGTTATGTATGCCAACATAGCTGCATTTATCACTTGATAACTTGAAAGTGAAATATTGTGATTAATTGTTTCATTAGCTGGCATCAGATATTACAGCTAGTATTCCATCAGGAAGTGATCAGAAAGTCAAAGCTTACTAGGTTAGCCGATCATCTATCTTATCTATACATCTAGCTTTCAGTTCCAGCTGATACTTATGCTCTGGTAAAGGGTGCTAAAAATACAGGATAGATATAATTCCTTTGTAATTCTACCTTACCCAGTCCAATCCAATCTATGGGTTTCCCTCTCCCCCCCCCCCCCGAAGTAAGTCTCTATAGCTTGTGTTCAGACGGAGCATTATGGATGATTTGGTGATAAGAGAATAAGTCTAACCTTCCAACTGGATTCACATCCTCTCCCTTCCTCTCTTTGCTGAAGTGAGGAGATTAGAAGTTTCTATTTTGATTAACCACAGTTTTGCATGTCCTCTGAAGCCTAAACTGTTATTAATGTTAAGTATGGTTTGCCATTGTCTGGACAATGTAGCAAATTTCGGTTAATCAGAAATGGAAGTGAAAGCATCCAGACTCCTTATTGCAACAGTGCCAGGTGAGTGGATAAAGCAGAACACCCAATATGTGTGGATAGGATTGGAGTTTCTTATCCCTAAAGTTCCATGCAACTTAGAGCATTTTTTTCCCAAGTAAAGCATTCACTATAAAAGCAATATGTAGATCAATGAGTTACATTTATTTCTAGAACAAGATAATAAAGGCAACTGCTGCAACGCCACCCCTGAGCTAATAGTGATGAATGCACAATAACATTATTCTTGAACTTCAGTCTAAGCAGATGCTGAGTGTACAATGGTAAGGGGAGGGGGAAGTGTTGACAAGGCGCAGATAGGCATTGCCAGATTTAAAGTGCTCTAGGTCAAATCAGTTGAATAGTTGTGTCTTGACTAACAGTCATATCAGAAATACACATTTGCAAATTTAGGAACATCTACCTGTTACTTAGCAACACATACCCTTCCACATTACATCACATATTAAATGCAGCTGCACTGGATTGTAGAAGGAAATAACTCAGAGCTTTCTAGATGCTGGTGGTAATGTAAGAAAAATGTGCGAAGAAGAAACTGACCAACACAGCGATCAACAACATTGTAGAGAGTTTTCATTCAGCAGATTCAAATTTAAAACCTTCATGCAGATATATTTACAATCAACAGCAATGATTAGATTACAATTTTACTATTGCTTTTTTAAATAAATGTTTTACTTATACATTATTAGTAATGTATAAATTGTTTATTTGCAATGTGTTTAATCTGGACTACAAATGGTGATGGTGATTTTTAAAAAGAATATAAAAATGCCCCAAATGAACAACTAGGTCATCAAAACTAGAGCAAGCCATTAACAGCAGCTATGAATATCAAGCAGATATCACACTAGTCCAAAAACACTTTGGACCCACACAACCTTGGTCAGCCATGAGACAAATAGTGAGGCACATTTCCTTAGGGAGGGAATCCCATAATGTTGGTGCAACCACCGAGAAGGTCCTGGTAAATGCAAAGATTTTTGTCTTTTCCACAAGTCTCTAAGAATTTGAGGACCTGAGGGCAGAACTAAGCTTTATATCACTGCTTCCCCTAAATCAGTTTCAAGAAGAAAATGCAGCTTCTAATAATAATATTTTTAGATTTTACTCCCCCCCCCCTTGGAAATCACAGCAGGGAATCACAGTGCTAGAATTAGAGTTATACAAATTATGGATAGTAAGAACCACCATCAAACTAAGCTCTGTTCCAAGAAGGGCTGTTCGATTCCCCAACGGTACATCATAGAGATGAGCAATTTACCATTATATATCAGAAGGGGGACCTGCAACAAGATGTTGCATTGTGGAGTACTTCCATTCAGGTTTTGCTCCAGCCAGCCAGCCAGACCTGCTATTTGCGTGGCAAGGCCCTGGGCCCCACAGTTCCCCTTAGACACAAATATTTTGAGTTAATGGGATAAATAAGGCCACAAAGTTATTGGTTACAGATGTGAGTGGCTTGGCTCAGGCATTGGGTGAAACCAGACTATATCCTGACTCCTGCACATCCGCAGGAAGTCTCTTAAGGGTCAACCACCAATAGGGGGAGCCCTATGATATACATCAATTAAGAGCACCCCCAGGGTCCCTGATGGGGTTGTGGCTAGGATCAATACCTTTTCTGGAAGAGCTGCAGCTCTTTAGTAATCCTTTTGGAATCTGAAAACAATTATGCAGCTATTTTCATTTCAGTAGGAACGCCAAAGTAATATTCTCCCTCCCTCTCATTATCAGTGTGTATACAAATATGGTAAAGTAAATGTAAGGTGTAAGCTAGAGGCATGTTTGTTTGAGGGTTCTATTAATCCCTTGATGGAACATATGCATACCAAATTAGGAATTTAAGGATTTTTTAACAAATGATTCATAGCCTCCTCCAGAATTCATTAAAGAGTGACTAACTATTCAACAATGTTTCATGTTAACTTTTATTGCCACACCCCAGTAGGTCAACCTTTCAGACAAGCTACATTCTTTTACCTGGGAGTGGAAGGGAATAATGGAAAAGGTAAATAAAGGAGGGAGATGGAAAGCTTTTTGGCTTCACAAGCCATTCTCATTCTTTATTTTGGTGCCCAGGGGAATGAATGGAGTGCCATGCATGTTTCCCGAGAGTCATAGCAGAGAACATGAAAAAGTTCTGGCTTCAGGGCCCAGATTCTTTGCCTTGGCTCACTCAGGTTGATTAATCCCTGACTCCACAGGGAGCGCCACTGAATGAAATGTCTCTTCAATAGCTATATGGAATGAAAAGACCATTCCGATCTCAGCCATTTATCTAAATATTTATTCATCGGTGTCTGTTTCATTACAGCTTTGAATGTTTTTGTTATGCACAACAGAGGAAGTGAAACTTTGCCGGGTACACATGGCCACAACATTTTGCTACCCAAGAAAATAATCACCACGAGTGTTGGGGCAGAGGGACTCATATGGACACTCTTCATCCTATAAGAAGAGTCTGTGGATCAGCCCAATGGGCCATCTAGTCCCGCATCCTGTTCTCTCAATGGCTGACCAGATGCCTGTGGGAAGCTTTCAAGCAGGAAGTGAGTGCAAGAGCTCTGTCCCTTCCTGTAGTTTCCAACAACTGCCATGCCTGAAAGAAATGTGAGCATATTTTCTGCAATCTGTGTAGTCAAAGTGGATGGGGAGAATACACAGGCTACACCTGAGATATCTTTACCTGGCCCATGAGCTCCAGCTAGTCTCTCTACACATGCAAACACCCAAGGTTGGAGAGAAAGTCCTTGTATCAGCTTCCTTTCTCCAGCTCCATCACCTTTGGTTGCACAAGGTAGCACTGATGGCATCACCTGACTCTTGTTTTGGACATTTCTCCATAAATGAGACTTCCTGAATTAACCAATGAAGTGTTTCACAATGGGAAGATCAATGTTTATCACCTTCTAATTGAGGCAGGGTGTGTTGCTATTTAAGGGAATTGCTATAGTAACTGGTTGAAAAGTTGCCAACCCTTTTTATCCCCCCCCCAATCTCCCCCCCCCACCCGCCAAAGTTATGTCAACTTGAAGAAAAGTTGAAGACCCTCTGTCACATTGTAACTGGGTACTTTGCTTTGACATTGATGGGTGCGTTCAAGTATTTACAAGCCGGCTGAGAAGATGACTCAGAGCACGTTAGAAGCAACACAGCTGACACCCCTTCTGATGGGGGAAGAAGTAGGTGGGAAAGATTGCTTGGAGATCAGAATATGTGGTTTTTAAAATGCGGCTGCTTCACCAGCCCACTCTTTATGCTGTTGTAATTATGTGGGTGTAATAGGGGAGGGGGAGAACGAAAGAAAAGCTAAGCGTCTCAGGCAAGGACTGACTGACTGTGCAGAAACCCAAATGTAAAAAAGCACAAAGAGACATTGGCAATGGAGAAGTGGTGCTAGAGTGGTCCTTCAAGAGAGATGGCCTCTAAGAAGAACCTTCTGCAAAGGTCTCCTGAAGCTGAGATACCAAGAAAGCAGGATCAGTATAAGGCAGAAGGCTGTCTTCTGTTGAGGTGGTCTCTTATTTTCACATGGGAAACATTGTGGAATAGTTGGCTCCTTGGAGAGAGAAAATTAAATGGTGAACAAGCCACCTGGGAGATTTTCCACCTCCAACCTGGCAGTGTGAATCAGTCAGAGGCTTTCTTCTGTCTTCTTGATACTACAGTGAGTCATTGTGAATTAGAGGGCTGGAACTGGGGGGTCATAAGCCAAAGTCAGCCTCTGGAGAAATGCCAGCCAAGAATACACACACACAATCCAGGGTCCAAAGTGGGGTAGAGAAATTTTCCAGCTTTCCTCAGTACCAGCATTCAAATATACAGTTACATCAAATGTCTTTAAAAAATCCGTATTTGTCTATGAACATGCTGGTAGCAGAGATGCAGTTCTCAAAGAAAGCTGGGAGGCAGCAGGCGACTTTGTGAATATGTCTGTAAGAGAACCGCATAATTTAACATCTTTTGCTTTGAGGGGACAGCCTGCAGCCCTGGGACAGGCTGGGACAGGAACATAGTCCCCCACTCCTATCCTAGAGGTTCAGAATCAGTCCACAAGAGGAGTGTGGCCATCTAGATTGGGGTGGCAGACTCCAGACTTGTCAAATCTACTTTGCTTTTTACTAGAACCCCAAGATTACCAGCCAGGATCAGGTGCAAAAGACAATCACTGACAAGGGTGCCTCTGGGCCCATTCACCTTGTAAGAAAAAGTTTTCAATCCAAAGACTGAACTGATGTCACGGTCCTGTCACACAAAAGTCAACTCCTGGTTGGATATCTCCATTTCAGCAATCTGATTTAAGTGGAAAAGGTCACTGTTGCTGAACAGCTGCGAATCAAAAATCCTTACCAATCTTCTGCAAATCACTCAAAGACCCACCAGTAGATTCTGATCTCCCTTCTGTCCCCCCCACCCCCTGCAGATGAAGGGCTCCAAGTTCTTAGAAGCAAGAGCTTTAAGGTGGCAGCAGCAGAGGTGTCTGGGCCATGGTGGGCTTTGGGCTCTCAAATTTCAACGGTGCTCTGTGCAACACTTAAATTTGACACACCCACACACAACACACCAGCTGCCCCTGCAATGCAGCACCCAGTGTCGCCAGACTGGTCGTGTTACCCTAAAACTGCCTCTGGTCTGGGTCAGCTCCATGCAAATGCCAGGAGTACCCACTGAGGCTACTGGCCTCAGTATCCCAGATGGACATTGGGCTTTCCTGAATAGAACTACACTGTAACCCGAGGTACCACTGTAGAATATTGGGCTAGGACCTGGGAGAGCAAGGTTCAAATTCCTACTCAGTCATGAAGCTCATTGAGTGACCTTGGGCCAGTCATCATCTCTTAGCCTAACCTACCTCACAGGGTTGTTGTGAGTATGAAATGTGGAAGAAGAGAACCACGTACACCACCTTGAGATCCTTGGAAGAAAAAGGTGGTATAGAAATGTAATACATCAGGAGGACCCAGTGGGCAGCCCCCTGCTAGGGGTGGAAGGAGACCAGCAGCACTTCCTTGTTGCCAAGAGGCCACTGTAGAGGCAGCATGGGGAGTGCTGCTGAGGAGGTGGCCAGTCTCCAAGGAGTGTGTAGAGGCAGCAGCGGTAGCTAGGGATTCTGTCCTTGGAGGCTGGATTTGCCACCCCAGTGGATTCTGCCACCTGAGGCCATCACTTCACCTTGCTCCATTAATGGAACCAGCCCTGCCTCCACTTTCCCTTTGGGTGCATGAGTTCTGGGAACGGGGTCCCATGCAGCAAGTTGTGGTTATAGGTGGGCCCCAGCACCCAAAGAACCGTAGGTCAGCACTCAGGAGATACACCCTCTTCCTGCAAGAAGCACTCCCTTCATTAGACTTTCCAGTTTCTAGTTTATATTTGTAGACTGGGTGGCAGGGGTGAAAGTGAGGGTCTAGTAGGAGGCTGCATGGGAGCAAATGGGGTGGTGGGGTGAGGAACGCATGAACAAACAACATCCATAGACACTGTACAGCTTATTCCGCAGCCTGCTATCATTTGGCTTCCCCCCCCTTCTTCCTTACTAGCTCTGCATACATCTGCCACCATGAGACGTGTTGTGCTAAATCACAGTACCTGGAATCAAATCAATAAAAATAACTGCAAGGAGGAGAAACAGCTCTCTTCTACTTCGGCACTTTCAAGATAGCCGTGCGCAATCACATGCTGCCGCCCCCTGTCATAAAAGGCTGCAATGTCCCTGTGTAATGTATAACTTGTACTGATAAAAGCCAATATAGCCTCCCCAGCCTTTGACACCAAGATCCAAAGGCAGTTGGACTCAAGCATCCCCTCCTTGTGTGTGTGTGTGTGTGTGTGTGTGTGTGTGTGCGTGCAAGGGCTGCTCTGTCATTTTCAACGGAATGTTCTGACTCCTACTCCTTTCTAAAATGAACCAGCTTCATCTGCTGTTTGAATAAAAGTTTCATGGCATGTTAGTCACGACATATTGCAGCACAGTTTTATTCACAAAACTTCAGCCAGGCGGGGTGGGGGGTGGGGTGGGGTTCCATTTTAGAGCCAACTTTATAAAAAGAAGGATGGAGGGAAAGGTTTCCAATGCACTAAAACAGGCTGATTTTCTCTCTCTTCAATTTAAGTAGTAAAGTGGTCTTTCTGAGACTTCTGTTGCTGAAGGGAGTGCAATACATCCACTATATCCAGGGTCCTGCTGGGCTCTCACCAGTATGGTGGAAGATGCTCTTGGCCTCATCCATCCAGTTCTATGCTTTTTAAAAAAATCCACACCATATGTTTAGAGCACATCCAATGCACATTTAAAGCACATGCTCCCAACGAATCCTAGGAACTGTATAATACGCATGGCTTTCTAAGGGGTGTGGGGGTGTTAGATCACTAAGTCAGGGTCTAAAATTTCCCAGCTGTAGCACTGCCTAGTTGGCTACTATTGGTTACAGAATACCAGACGACATTGACAGCAACCCACCCCAGTGATTCTTACACTGTTATGCTCAATATGACCCCTTAATAGCCTTCACCTAACTACCTCACTTTTCTTTTCTTTCAGCAATACAAATTAAGGCCCCAGTGAAATAAGTGTGGTGAATAAAGTTTCCCCCACCCATTTTTATTTTATCAAATAGGCTGACTTCAGTCAATAAACCTCTTTATTTACTAGGCTGCTATATATTTAGTTAGCTATTTGCTGGTTTGGATATTATTCGATCACAACAGAGTTGTCAGCTTAAACCTTGTTAAAGCACATGGCTTAACCGTGTGCAGGATTGCAGCCACCCCAGTTAATAGAAACTAATGTCAAACAGTAATATCATTGATCATTTACCTGAGTGCACATCTACTTAGGTATGTGTACCTAAGAGAAAAGTGGTGTTCCCGGGTTCCCAGAGGCATTCTGCAAACTTCAGACATGTGTATATAAAAACCCTATTTCCTATTAACACAGTGGAAATGACTACCCAGAGGCACCATCATCTCACTGGTGTTTTAACTCAGCAGACTAGGTGGGCTTTGAAAGCTCTTGAAGTTCTTCAAAGGCCACTGAGCTGGGAGGGAGGTCTCCACCCACCCACCCACTGCTTTCTTTTTAGACTGACCAAAAGAAGCAAAATACCTGAAACAATTAAGAGAATGAAAACCAGAAGGTCAGATTATTTGGTGCATTGCAGGGGATTTACATAAATAGGCCTAACCTTTGACTCGAAAATAAAAGGTAATGGCAGAAGTCCTGGCAGGACAAGCAGGTCACTGGCATTTGTTCTGCCTCTGACGCTATGACAAAAATGTCAGGAATGCCACTGTTCGCTGCATGTTGATAGAGCTCAAAGGTATGCAGTCAAACGAACAGAAACCCAAGCCTACCTGATGGATCGAAACTGCAGGGCTCCCACACACTTATAAACTTGCAGGGCTGTGAGCGTGGGAAAGTGTGTGCAAGGCCTTGAAGGAAGACTAATTCCTTCTAAAAGGAGAGAGAGGCCTTCCTGGGAGAGTGATTGAGGATTTCTGTCCTATGGGGCACCCTATAGTTACAGAGCTGCTGTAACCAGTCTTCTTTCCATTGGCTCAGCCTCGCTGTAAGAGAAACTTATTTTTATATGCAGATAAGTAGCTGGGTGAGGTGGCTTTCTTCTGCAGATCAGCCTCCCTCTGCAACTACATGAACCATCCTTTCACGAGCCAGGCTTTTAGAAAATCATCTTACATCAATAATGAGAGAGCTACCACACTCGTCCTTTAGAAAGGCTCTGAAGACCTTCCCACTCATGCACATGCACACGCGCACACACACACAAATTGCTGTACAACGCTTTCTAATTGAGAAATGTGAGGAAATTGTGTTTTTCTATTTGGGGCTGGGTGGGTGTTTTATTACTGCTGGTTCATTTAGTGCAGGGGGTGTTTTGTGGAAATGACCTTGTATTTTACATTTTTGTATTGCTGTTGTTGGGTCTTTAGATTTGGATCACGCAAGCCACCTTGAATGTCCCTTTCCTTCAGTAGCTGTGTTACTTAAGGGGTAAAGCCACCCACATACACAGATATTCTTTTTTCTTAGGAAAAAATCACTTTGTACCGTGAAATCACACATTAGTAGAAGTCTTTAAATAAACAAAACCTGTGCTATCAGATTTATGGATGCACTGGCTCTTAGAATTATCCCCAGTAGCTGCTGTGCTTGTCAGGCTATCAAGGCAAAGAGATTTAGTTATTACCAGAGAAGCAAGCCAGCTCTTGGTTTTATCAGAGTCATTTTTATTGGGAGAGTTCTTTTGGGCTGGAATAATAAAATTGTCTGATCAGATAACAAAGTGCAAAAAGCCGAATGGTGTCTGGGATGAACCTTGAAGGACAAAGTTTATCTGCTAGAGCATTTCCTGCGAGCACTTTGAAATCGGCTTCTTCA
This sequence comes from Podarcis liolepis, assembly GCF_965112155.1. NCBI lineage: Eukaryota > Metazoa > Chordata > Lepidosauria > Squamata > Lacertidae > Podarcis > Podarcis liolepis. The sequence goes on from NC_139558.1 coordinate 50,272,683, forward strand.
AAGCATGAATCAACACGGTTTGGCTCCCAACTGATCAAACAGATTTGCTGCTTATCATCGTCGCCACCTCAGTCTTTCATTTACTTTTACTTAGTAAGCAAATAATGTTCAGTGAACAAGAGGGCTACTTCCCAACTGGGCTTTCTGCAAGAGCCAAAATAGGTAGTAGTTCACCTGTCGTCACATTCTCCTGGTGGCCCAATACCATATTCCTCCCCCTGATCTCCCCCCCCCCCGAGTAATTGCTGCAATTCTGTGCAAACCTTCCTGGAAACATTACTTCTGAATCAACATGCATAGGCTTACATTGAATAAATATGTATTGATATATGCATATAAACATTCTGACTTCCATTGTGCTCTGGAGTCTGTGGACACCCCAGTGGCTTGAAGTGGCTTTCACTAGCTTTGATCACTCCTAGACAGAAGTAGCCTGACCATGTGGTTTGTTTTTTCTTGATTTTTTCTTTCTTTTTTTCTACCTTGTTTTCTTTTGTAATTTAAAAAAAAAATTCAATAAATATCATTTAAAAAAACAACAAACAGAAGGAGCCTGACCACTGCTATCCATGTTTTGATAGCATCTTATTTGGGACTACTAGACTATAAATGGAGCTGCCCATGGAAACTGCTCTGAAAGCAGTTAATTGATCAAAATGCAGCAGACAAACTATAAACTGGGACTGATCAAAGGGACCACACATCTTACCAATGTTAAAACAACTGCACAGGCTCCTTGTGCATTTTTAAGGTGTCGGTTCTTATCTCTCCGTCCCTAAATGGCTTAGGACCTCGGCAACTGAATCCCAAAGTCTGACACACACTCTTGCCATATAACACAATAGGATAAGGACTTGGGAAGTGGTATGTTCCTAGCTAGAGTGGTCACTAATAAACACTACCAAACATCTTAACACCTTTAACTGAGCTTTAAAATGCTCAAGGGTAGAATAGGGGCAGGGCGAGGAGGGTGACAAACATAGTTCATGTACTGTGATTCTTTGTTTTGTTACATTTCATCCCTTTTAAATTTTTTTTGGCTGTAAATAAACATCTTTTGATTTTAAATATTACTTTTCAATTAAAATTTGGCATTTCTGAACACTGCAGAAAACTATTTCGTTAATAAGTTTAACTTCAATAGCACATCGCAATGATTTTTTTTCATATCAGAATTGTTTGTATCAGAAATCTTTGTGTGCCTCTGTGAGTATGTATAAATATAATTTGTGTAAGAGCATTATACCCTTTTCCTAATTCTTATTACATATTACATAAGCTACGTATCATCATCACAATGTTTGCAATCATTTTAAAGCTATTTTTATACCTGCTTTAGCCAAAGGGGCTCCCAATGTGGTTAATGAGATCAGTATTAAGTTTTTTTCCTTTTCTGTTTCACTAATTTTTTCTTTAAACCTTGATTTTTAAACTTTGTGGTTTTTCACTATTTCAAACTTCAAACAAAACCCCTCTGAAAACATAATTGATTGCATGAAACAATAATGGAAAAACAGTTATTCATATGCAATCGTCTTTTGAGATACTAGCCTTCTTGTTCGTTTTACTGTTCTGTTATTTGATTGCTTCTGCTGGCTTTTTAAATATTTGAAGGGACGCAAATGGAAATTGGACATAATGCATCTCTTGTGTTTATTCGCAGGCATTTCTTTCCTCCATTATGTCTACCAAAAAAATTCACTCTCTCTCCAAAACCTCTAAGAGAGCTTGTCACATCTCATCTATTTTGCCTGTTTGTGGGAAACAGTATAATCAATAAATATGTGTGCGTTCTTCTGTAGGGGGAAAAATCTGGATGTTTTGGGGCAATAGGTATCTTGGTCCATGACAAAAGAAAGCAAAAGCAAATGGCTCAGATCTGGAGACCCCATGCAACTTTGGAAGGCAATTCTGGCCACACAAACAGGATAGGGAGTACCCTGCTTCCACCAATTCTTCCATAAAAATTCCAAGCTCCCAGAAGGCATCTGACACAATTCCAGAAGATTCCCAGACCTGAGTGAAAATAATTAGAGGCAAATGGAAAAATCTTAGAGGCAAATGCTTACAAAAATGTGTATGTATGCAGATGAATTATTGGGGAACTCCCCCCCCCCCACTTTCATTGCAAACTGATGTAGAAAAATAAAGATCTGAATTTAAGGTTGGAAAAAGGAGAAACTGAACTCTGACAGATCCTTCCATTTCTACTTCCAAGCAAACAAGCAAAGGATAAGCTATATGGGCATTTTTGCATCAGACAGTTCGAACCACATTGACCCCACTGTTGTGTGGCTTATCAAATGTTCCCCTGTCTCCTTTGTCCAAAGTCATTGAGAAGGGGAGAAACAATTTTGCTTAGGCACATTAAAATTTGCTGCGCAATTAACATATTGAAGTAAGTCTATGTCTTTGATCTATTGCTCCAGTTCAGTGCAAATAGCCTCCTGATAAACGGAGGCTACCGGGCAGCTCTAACTCACTGCTTGCGCCACAAGATCTTTCTTGGCAAATGTATCCACTGATACTCCTGTCTCCAGTCTGCCACATAGTGAATGTTTGCATTCTCCTGACATTTAGAGTTCCTACAGATATTGAAATAAAGTGATTGAAATTGTAAAGAAGTCATGCCTGCATGGGAAAAGAACTTCCGAAGTCTGCGGGAACAGCATCAAAGCAGAAGCCAGATCATGTTCAAACAAATGTAGGTTAGTGGCATTGGAGATTAAATCACAAGGCAAATATTAAGAAGGGTTAATCTGGACTCTGGACACTGACTAATTTCAGCCTCGGCCCTCTGCCTTGATGGAGCTGTAAACTGCGTGACGTTTGGATGGAAAACTTGGCCTTCCATTGGTCTATCTCTTCTGTTTCATATTATTGCACCACTCCTGAAACACATTATCACTGTGTCATGAAAATGATGGAGTAATCGCACAAGGCTAAGACTTAAGACCTGGCTAGCACTCAGTATGATTGCAATGCGGAAAAAAATGCTTCTTTGACTCTAAGGCAAGTGCAGCCTGATCAGCTACAAATTTGGGCAATGGGAACAAGTACTCAACAGCAAAGCACTGGGAACTTACTACTATGAGAAAATAACTGAAACATTGCCTAGGCTCATTGAAAGGATGGGTGGTATCCAACAAACTCAATCTGTCAGCATGAGGACTTTGGGCTGTGCAACAGAACCTCCGCTCCTCCTCTCCCCATAACCACCCCATGCCCTTAATCCAATCTCCAGAGCAGATTTGGGGAGGGTGCACGATGTGCAGAGGGACAGCACAATATCTGCATTGTATTTTCAAAAAACTTTGCAAAGTTTTAAATAAACTGAATTCAGATGTTCTGCTGAACAATGTAGATTCCCTAAATTTGCTTAATGTGTGAGACTCTGCAACTAATATAACTAGATTGTACCTGATAGTCTCCCATAACATAGTTGCAGGACTTTTTCCTAGTTTGGAGAAAGGAATCATACACACAGAGAGGGGGGGGGGAGGGAAAGAATCTGCACCAAACTTCAATAGGAAATAAGGAAATAACACAGGAATAAAGCCTTGAATTCAAAAGTGCTTTTGCACAAGTGGAAAGCACTTCCTCTCATGCAATGAAGAGCCCCTACTTTCACTTTTTAAAAAATTCCCATACCATACAGGAACAGCTGATGGAGGAGCAGAGTGAGCTATTGTGGCTAGGTGAAAATGCTTCCCACTTGTGCAAAAGCACTTTTGGATATAATCCAGCCCTCTGTAACCATATGTATTCCTCAAGCCGTTACATCACTGAATCCTTTTTTGGATAACTACAAGGTGTTATGGACAGAAGCAGCTGTCATTTTGGAGCTCTAATCTGAAGCAATGATAAGGTGAATTAAACACGGATGAAGTCATTTTCTAAATGATAACCGAGCATGTGGTGCAATTTGAGGTTCTTTGAACATTCCAAGGCACTAGGGAACAAGATATTTAGATAGCTCATTTTTGAATCTCAAGTGTCTCCACTTTCGTTTACAATGAACTTTCAACTTTTATCTACAAAATAGTCTGAACCCAAATGGCTTGTGCGGAGGAAACCTTTGAAGACAGCAAAAACTCTAAGTTCCTAGCACTGATTTTTTTTTCCAGGGATTTTTTTCAGCTGGTACTCGCCGGAACTCAGTTCCGGCACCTCTCAGGTGGGTGCCATTGTCATTATAAGAGGACACGAGTTCATGGTGAGTTCCAGTCCCTCTTTTTCTAGGGAAATAGCACTGGTTTTGTGTCTTCTTTGAATATTTGGAACAATTTCACTGTGCTGGAGAGAGAGAGAGAGAGAGAGAGAGAGAGGACCTGTGCCCCTGGTGGCAGGTTAGGGGATGGCAAAGTTACCAGTTTGCTTTACTACATACAGACACATCACCCATTACTTGCTATGCCACTGCAGTTGCATCCTATCCATTCTGAGGCAGTGATTCTGAGCTTCCCTGAAGTGAATTCTCAACCTTGATTCCCACGCCCACCATTCCAAGCACCCCATCACATTGTCAACCAGCATGTTGGCTTTGCACATGAAACCATGTGTCGTACGGGTGGAAGAGCACACAGACATCCCCTTGTGTTGTAAACAAGCCCCATTGCCCTCACTGAAGCCAACACTGCTCCCCTTCCTGTGCCTTGAAGAGCTACAGAGCAGGTCAAAATTCAGCTTTTCCTTCTCCCTCTGAGGGGCAGGGCCTTGCCAGTTGAATTTCATGACACTGCAGCCATGAACAGGGCTCAACGGTGAGCTCTTAGGCCCGCATGCTTATCATGCTTAACACCCCCTAATCCTGCCCATGTCCAGCCCACTGGGCTGGCAGTGCTAAGGCCAGGGAAAGTGAAGGGATGGTATTCTTCCAGCCACTCATAAAAGTTCACTTCAAATAAACTAGGTAATCCCCTAAGAGACTGGAGCACTTCTTTGTGCGGACAAACTGTTGGCGAACAACAGCCATCAACTATCCTCTCCTGAGCTGGAATTTCAAATCTTTCAATGGTCACTTCATAATTTTACTCTCTTGAATTGCTCCCCTTGATGGTGTCTATATATTCTGGGGCAAATATTTTCAGTGTTAATCATGGGGTATATAAACTGAGACTTGATATCAATAATTTTCATGTCCCAAGACATCCTGAGAGCTGTCATATTTAGTCTAAAGCTGGAAAACGCACAGATGGCCAAAGGGAAGAAATGTGACACATCCACTAACTAGGCTAGGATTCACAATTCTCATGCAAATCGCAAACACATTTCATGATAATTGTACATAAGCAAAATATGCAAATTAGTTGCTGTCCTCTGAGTAGGGATACATTTCCCACAACTTGTCCATGTTGAACAAGTTGACAAGACCCCAACTTAAGGCAAAAAGATTTTTTTTTAAAAAAAGACTTTGCTATGCTGAATATAGGGACGCAGGTGGCGCTGTGGTCTAAACCACTGAGCCTAGGGCTTGCTGATCAGAAGGTCGGCAGTTTGAATCCCCACAACGGATGACGAATGGTAACTGGTAGAATTTTTATAATGGTTTCCAATGCACTTGTAGATTTTTACTGATGTTTTGTGTATGGTTTCATGTTCTGTACATTTTAGATTCTGAAATATTGTTAACTATGTTTATAATATTATATGCATCCATACCCTGGGACCATCTGGTAAAGGGTGTGCTGTAAATAGGCTAAATAAATAAATATTAAGAGAGTGCTAATTTTCCATGATGATATAGAAAAAGGTTCAATATACAAAGATATAAATTTATGGGAGTTGTTCTGGAGAGTTTCTAATAAAAATGGTATAAATCTGTTTGTTCACTATTTATATTCCTTTTCTGTCACTTTCAGTCCCTTGTTCCGGGGACTCAGGATGAGTGGCAAAAATTCGACATACAATAGAAAGCTGCATATTTCTATAAAGTAACTATATAATAGCCACAAGCTCCTTCCCACCTCCATGCCTTCATGTTTTGTTATCTATCCTGTTCTGTGAGCACTTGAGGCTCACAAGGAAAGCAGGTAGTATCTCTTAAAGTTATTGTTACTAGGCAAGGGTCAGAGCAAGGAGGTAAAGTCTAGACAATGTAAGAAGGAAGTCACACCAGGCAAGGGCAGATCAAAGCAGTAAAAGTCCATCCAGAAACTCTTATGCAAAGATAAGCAGGACCTTGGATAGTTCCAAGTGGAGCTCTTTACTTCTAAGGTAGCTGCATGGAAATGTTGTCCCAGCAGAAAGCTGAAGTCAACTGAAGTAGGGTGGCCTGTAGTGTGGTTGACTCCAACTCCCTAGAGGGGTTGGCTGGATTGTCAAAGGGCTCTTGGCCTTATTTTGCAGTCTGTGAGGCTGGGAGATGGAACTACTGCAGGACACTCACCCTATGAGTCCAAAGATGGTGCCACGGCTATCCCTGTTGTGGTATAGATACTTGTCTGTCTGATGACGCAGCCTGAGCCCAATCCGCATCAGAGCTTTCTGCTGTGTACTGCGTGCTGCAAAGTAAAAAGGCTGAGGGCCCTGACTCTTTATTTTCTGTCATTTATTTATCCTGCTGAGCTGGATGTTGTTTTATTGATTTCTCCAGGGAATGCATTTTCATGTTATTGTTTCAGTGTTCATTGCAAACCACCTCGAACATTTTCTTTAGCAGAATGGGCAGGGTGACAATATGCTGGTGTACAGAAATGCTCTTCATTATTGTTGTGCTTATTATATAAACCTTGGTGAAATGAATAAATTATGTCAATTGGACCTTGAAACATAAGATGGTGTGCAGAAATGTTTCTAAAGAGGTGTGAACAAGAAAAAGGTTGTTAATAATTCAAAGTGTTATTGATGTTTTTATGACAATTTTCACTAAAAATAGGGGCTTTTGAGAGATTATCAGTCTGTTATGGATCTGAAACTCCCCCTGTTGGTATTTGCTGGGCAAATTTAAAAAAACAACAACAAAAAACACAACAACACTAAAACTATGTTTCTACAATGGCTTCCTGAAGCATCTTAGATTTGCACAGGCAGAAGTTATTTATATTGTTGTAGACCTGGAAGAGCTTTTTTAAAGCAAAAATATTGTGGAACAGAAGAAAAGTGGCTGGGTAAAAGGGATATGCCTTTTACATTCTCCATCCAAATCCATCTTTGTGTGTGTGGAAGCCAGATTTCCATGTGCCTATCATTTATTGGATATAAAAACTACACAGAGACCTCTGGGGTTTGATGCTCTCTAGGCAAATGCCCTTGTACCTTTGCATGCACTTCAAAATGTGCATCCCATTGAAAGCAATGCAGGGGGTCATGGAGAGCATCCAGACTCGATGGCAGATTTGATGGACATCTCATTTAAGTCCAGCTCCTCTGTTGTGCAGCACACCTGGAAGTGTTTTGTTTTTTTAGTGCTGCCATGTTGCCCAGTTCATGGGGAGCTGGCCTGGGGACAGACACTGCAGCCCACCTGCTCTAGCTGGGAAGTGCCCTGTGGCAAATCTCCCACAGATGGAGATGGCCTTGGGGTCACACGCTGGAGGGTCTGCCTTCCCCAAAGTCAGTTCCTTCCATCATGTCATGGTGTCTAATACCATTAAGAGCTCTTAACCACTACACCACACTGGAAGGAAACAGCAAACCACTAGCTTTCTTTCACCCTGCTGGCCCACAGGCTAGAATGCTGTTTTTCCATTGGAGAGTCATTTGCTAGCAGCCTAAAGGCAGTAAGTACACATGCACAGCGGACATCAGTTCACACTATTCTGGGCTAGGGGAGGTTTTGGTTTTTTCTAAAGCAGAATTTGTCAGCATACCAAGGGGGTCCCTCATGCACCCTATGTGCCTTCTTCTTCCCTTGTGTTGCCGTTCTGCTCATCCACATACAATAAATCAACTTTATTAATATATGAAACGGAAGATGCATAGAGGAAGGTTGCTGACAGTGGGGGAAAGGAACCTTTCAAAAAATGGCCACCCCTTACTTCAGTCTGAATTCGTACAGTCCAGAATTCTACCACCTCATTCTTAGTCACATGTAGATCAGCTCCTTTATATGGAATGCCAAACTACCTTGCCTCCTTCATAAGGCTGCAGCTTCTGAAAATTTAAATTATTGAATTCATAGGTACTTAACAGCTATTTCATTCCAAACTCATTTGGAATTGGCATTAGAGCACAACATTCCAGGTTGTACCCAGGTATGGATTCAAGGTTTTCTTGTTTTCATTTCAAGGACTGATATGTGAAGATGCAGAGGTGTTATTAATGCAAGTGACAAAGGCAATAGAAGCCACCAGTAGGTGGCAGCACACAATTGGGAATGGGTGGAGACAAGGTTGAATTGTTTTTGCCCACGGGCAACATCCACACCACCACCTGTTCACAAAAGCACATTCATGCGCCTTGATATAATTTGCAGATACAAAGGCACACAAAGCCCCACCAATATGGTAAGTATTGTGTCATTACAGGTTGATGTAGCTGTCCCAAAATGTTCCCCATATTCAACATACAAAGCTAGGCTAGTCAGCCTAGACAGCTCAGTCGGCTAGAGTGCGGTGCTGATAATACCAAGGCTGCAGGTTTGATCCCCATATGGGACAGCTGCATGGGACACTGAGGTCCAGCGCAGAGGGCCTTCTGGCGGTTCCCTCGCTGCGAGAAGCCAAGTTACAGGGAACCAGGCAGAGGGCCTTCTCGGTAGTGGCACCCACCCTGTGGAACCTCCTCCCACCAGATGTCAAAGAGAAAAATAACTACCAAACTTTTAGAAGACATCTGACGGCAGCCCTGTTTAGGGAAGCTTTTAATGTTTAATAGGTTATTGTATTTTAGTGTTTTATTGGAAGCCACCTAGAGTGGCGGGGTATAAATTATTATTATTATTATTATTATTATTATTATTATTATTATTATTATATTCCTGCATTGCAGGGATTGGACTAGATTATCCTCAGGGTCCCTTCCAACTCTAAAATTCTGTGATTAACCAGGTTCCTCACTTTGCCTAATTTCCCGCTCACATTTTCTAAACAGAAGCAAAGCGTATGCAAAGTTTATGCCAAAACAGAAACATTTTCCGGGGATGTCTAAAAGAATGAGCCACGTCCAGCAGTACAATAGTGGCATTCTGCTAGCACAATGGGGCTTCATCTCCCTGTTCGCTCCTCATGTACCACTCCAGAGGCTTCCTAAACTTCATTAGACTGCTTTTCTCTTCAGTTGCATCATTTTTCTCCATTTTCAACTTGAGGAATGTCGGGGTAAAGCCAAACTAAGCTTCCTAAAACTGAAGTGCCCTACAATTCAACAAACTGTGTCCAATATTTACTTGACACTGATCGTAACTGATGTGGGGAGGAAATATTTAACCAAATTATCCATATAAATAACTTGCCTCAGAGGTTGGTTCATACAGCTTGTGTTTGATTTTCTTGATTATTCTGGTAAATGAGTTTAGTGACATAAAAACACAAAACCAGCTATTTGGAAGCTGAGAGAATATTGTAGGGTTGTTTTTTTAGCTGTAACTGCCAGGATTCCTGTCAGGCATGTCCAGCTGCCAGGATTCCAGTCAAATTATGAGACAACAACATTAACTGAAGCAAGAAGAGGTGGTTAATACTACAACCATCGTGTTATGGTTGTAACTGCTGGTTTGGATTTATTCCCCAAAATTTAGCTGGTATGTTTACCTAATGCTCCATGTACGACTCCATGTATGGCTCACACAGTGGCCCAAATCATTCTTATTCTTTTTCAGTTAACCTTTCCCCCCCAAACGTAAAGCCTTCTTTAAAAGATAAGTTTTCAACAACTACCTAGAAGCTAAAATGCTGGACACTTGTCAAGTAGGAAGCTGGAACCACAACACTAAAAGGCTGGTTTCTAGTAAGTCATATATAACACCCATTCTGAGAAATGCAATTGGCAAGCAAGGGTACATGGGGCAAAGGGGTCTCAAGCTAACCTGTCCCCAAATTGTATGGGGATTTAAATGCTGAAAGTAAAACCTTGAACTGAACCCAGCACTATACAGTGGTACCTTGGTTCTCAAACTTAATCCATTCTGGAAGTCCGTTCCAAAACCAAAGCATTTCAAAACCAAGGCACCCTTTCCCATAGAAAGTAATGCAAAATGGATTAATCCATTCCAGACTTTTAAAAACCCCTAAAACAGCAATTTAACATGAATTTTACTATCTAACGAGACCATTGATCCATAAAATGAAAGCAATAATCAATGTACTGTACTATAAAATAAATAAGACTGTATTGTAGATGATAAAAATAAAAATTATTTTTTTCCCTTACCTGCACTGATGATAGTCATTGTTTGGATGGGGGGCTTTTATCCATTTCTGCAGTCACCCAATCAACCAATCAGTAGCTGAACTGGTTCCACACAGTCACAAAAACAAATTAACTGAAAAAGCCACAAAAACGCAAAATAAATAGCAAAAACAAGCGTGCCGAACTTAATCCATTCCAGAAGTCTGTTTGACTTCTAAAATGTTCAAAAACCAAGGCACAGATTCTGATTGGTGCAGATGCCCCAGAAACAATAGCCAACAGCCGCATCGGACGTTCGGCTTCTGAAAAACGTTCAAAAGCAGGAGCACTTATTTCCGTGTTTTTGGTGTTTGGGAACCAAGGCATTTGAGAACCAAGGTACTACTGTACTGGCATCCCATGTGGTTTCCTTAGCAGGATGTGTTACATGCTGTCAGGAGGGCAGCATTCTGCACTAGATGCAAATTCAATGCTATGTACAAGGGAAGTCTTCTAAAAGAGTGGGTAGGTACCCTATTCCTGACCCAGAGCACAGCATGCCTTCAAGAGCACCAACATCAGTTGCGAGAAGTCCTCAATACAGTGTACATTTTCCCTTAAACTGGCTTTATTCAGCTGAACCTGACATGTAACACTGATGGTGCCAAGTGCTGGTGCTTTTTTCCTAGGCATAATTTAGCAACCTGGCTATTTAATAGTAAACAGGATTTGCCTGATTATTTGCCTGCAGATAGCGAATAAACTTTTCTTAAAATGCTGTGCCATAGCTAAGCTCAGTAATGCGAACAGTGTGTGTCGGAATGAGCAAATCGTCAACAGGAAAGCCACTTTTGTAAAACTGTGATGTGTGAAAGCCGAGAAGTCAAACATTAAAGCATAATTCAATTTCTTTATGCTCTGTCACTCTCAGCTTGCTTCAGTAAAGCAGACCCTACCATAGGCACAACTGATAAGAACCTTTTCCAGCACCGGCAGACGTATAGTGGGGACAACAATTTTTAAAAAGAAATGTGAGAGTTTTCTAAGGGACATTGTCCCTTTGTTTAAAAAAAACGAGGCCACACCAGGGGTGGGTGGAGGAGGTGGAATCTGCTGTGCTAAGGAAGCATGCAGATAATCACTCCAGTCAGCGAAACCGCTTCCAAGTTTAGGATTGTATCCAACTAAGTTCTGCGAGGAGTAAACCCATTGGAATTCATGATCCAGCGGCCTAGGTTTTTTTTGTCTAGCTCTGTAAGGATATATATTTTCAGAAAGATTGGGTTATATCCCATTGCTGCCCTTCAGTATTGCAGCCCTCAGCAATCAGTCCTAAAGAGTGAGAGGATCCTCCAGAATAAGGTGGAAGGTGACCTGGGAGTCAGCAAAAATCACACACACACCCTCCTTTTCCAGGAGAGGAGGTGACTGCTGACTCAAGATTCCTCATGTTGAGGATTGAATTCCACCCACTGATATTTTTCTCACGCAATTTTCTTTCTTATTTTTATCATTATCATTTTTATCATTCTGTAGGTCTGTTCTTAACCTGAAACTGTTCTTAACCTGAGGTACCACTTTAGCTAATGGGTCCTCCCGTTGCCACCGGATCACGATTTCTGTTCTCATCCTGAAGCAAAGTTCTTAACCCAAGGTACTATTTCTGGGTTAGCAGAGTCTGTAACCAGAAGCGTCTGCAATCTGAAGCGGCTGTAACCCGAGGTACCACTGTATGGCCATTTCTTTTTGTAGTGTATGTTTGCAATGTTTTTCTATAACAATGGCTTACAGAGCAATTCTAGGCATGTTTACCTCTGAGTAAGTGGATCCATGGCTGCAATCTTACAGCTCAATCCTATCCATGTCAACTTAGAGCAAAGTCCCATTGAGTTCAACTGTGGGGCTAACCCACAGGCAAGAGGATATAAGATTGCAGCTGTAGTCCACATACTAGATGGTCTCTTATCAATGTTCTTCAGTTAGTTCATCTTCATGTTGACAAAGCATGTTTTTGCCATGAAGGAAGAAAGGCTGAAGAGGCACAAAGGAAGTGGGGGAGTTGCATTTCACAAACTGATTTGAACTAACCAGCCACTGCAGAGGGTGGGAAGGAAGACAGCCCCCACCCTAATGATGCCTGAGATATGGGAAAGGTTTATGTTCTGTCAAGCATTCATTGAGACATGGTTGGCGTGTGTGTGTGCGTGTGTGTGCGTGTGTTGCAAAGCAGTCTGCAAAATTTTAAAGACAATGTAAAGAATCAATAACACAGAAGAACAACAGAAGGGTCTTTTTAGAAAAAGAAAAAAAAGAAAAGCCAGCTAAATGAAACATTCTAAAAACATCATTTGAAATGTAATTATTTAAGGTCTGTCATTAAAAACAGACACATGGAAGGACTGAGCAAGGGCTAATTGGCTTTAAGGGCATGTTTGGATTATGGAAAGTCACTGGACTGGAAAAAGTGGCCATTTACCATTGATGCATTTTATTCTTTCCCTCAGAGCCCTCTTTTTACAGTTTCAGCTCTTAGCAAGAAATCCTTTCCTTAAAAGTCCAGTACAGATAGCCCTACCAAGCAGCAACTACTTAACAAGCCAATGGTTTGGTTGGATACATTGTTGTCCCACTACTACACCCAGGATGTCCAGAATCTGTTTTGGCTTCCAGCCTTATGCAAAAAAAAAATTGGGCATGTATGCACAAACAAAGCATTCTAATGATCTGACAACAAAGCCTATTATTCAGTGGACTACAGATTGAATTGTTCCAGCTTCTAATAAATCCATGTGTGCTAGATTGTGGACCATCCATGAAATGGATGGCTTATTTCCAGAATTTGGTAGCATCTTTAATCTACTTGAGATTGCCAGTCATCTGCCAGTCATCCAGCCAATTTATGTTCCCCAGTTCGCTGCATGTATGGTTTCAGACCCGTCAAATGAGGTTCTATATGCATATATACATTCCTGGCTCTTCCTATGGCTGATTCTTCCTTCTTTCTCCATCCTAGTAGTGATGCTTTTGAGCAAGAGGGGACTTCCATGCACAAGCTCACAGGATTAAGTACAAGCACATAGGCCCTATCACACCTGAAGAACATGGTCTCAACTGGGCCATGAGAGAGATACATTTCCCCCCTTTTATAGCACCCTCTGAAGCAAGGCAAACACAAGAACATGCTTCTTCACACAGTTCATAGTTAATAAAAAACATTTTTCTTATGGCAATATAAATCCCAAACTTTTATTAAAAAATCAGTTCATTCCCTTTTTTCAACTTCCCACTTTATCTTCCTTAGCAAGAGTGAAAGTATATTTCTTTAAGCTGCAAAAATCACCTAGGGTTTTCCTTCCTTCCTTGTTGAACATTACTTTTAAAAATAAATTCTTTCCCCAGGTTTTGTTCTTCCTTGAATGTGGAATACATAAACACATTCACATGCTGCCTCACATTGCTTCAGTGGAACTCACTGACTCATATCCTAAGAGAACTAATTCTGAAGAAAATAATAAGAGTGCCACAGAAATTTTGAATTGCATAAGTGAGTTTAAATGACTGTGATGCACCAAATGATCTTAAAAACTCTAAAAGCTGGAATTTTACAGGATCTACTGACTATGCTTCAAATAATGTCACATTGAATATGTATTGCACTAAAATGTTTCTACATCTGCTTTAGCTTCATCAGCTCGGAAGTCGAACGGAATCTGTTCCGGAGGTTTGTTTGACTTCCAAAACGTTCGGAAACCAAAGCGGGGCCAATTGGAAACCACAGAAGCTCTGTCCGACGTTCAGCTTCCAAAAATAGTTTGCAAACCGGAACAGTCACTTCCAGGTTTGCAGCATTTGGGAGCCAAAACGTTCGAGAACTAATCTGTTCAAAAACCAAGGTGTGACTGTACAGTGGTACCTTGGTTTACAAACAATCTGTTCCGGAAGCCCGTTCTTAAACCGAAAGCATTCTTAAACTGAGGCACACTTTCCCTAATGAGGCCTCCTGCCGCCAGTGCCCTTCCACCGTTCGGATTCCGTTCTTAGACCAAGGTAAAGTTCGCAAACCAGGACACTGCTTCCGATTTTGTGGAGTTTGTAAACCGAATAGTTCATAAACAAGGCTGTTCTTAAACTGAGGTACCACTCTACTGAATTCTGAGATTTAGGACAAATCCCCACTGTGGCTTCCAAATCATAGAAGCAATGCCACCCTCTCTAAAAGCAACCTTAGAATCAGCCTCAGATGAAACGAAGAAAAGCAGCCTAATAACAGAAATAGCAGAAACAACTAATTAATTATGTGACTAGAAAATACATGCATCTGGCACCTAGAGTTTTAAGTTTCCTTCACTATTTTTGACCTGAATGCTATGAAAAAGCAAGTCGGTACTCCCAGTTGTTTCAGGAGTGAGGAAAGGTCACAGGTGTCAAGAGAACTTGGACTCCTAAGAATTCCTCAGGGGACCCATGAAGGGGATCACATGAAAAGATGCCTGGTGCCAGCTTGCAGCCTCTCATATTATGCTGCTTAGTTTTAAAATGAGAGGTGTGCACTCCACACAGGCAGCAGGACAGGCAAAGGGCTGGTGTTGGGTGAAAGCTCTGGCAAGTATAGGGATCCTTGAGGTCTGTGCCTTGAACTGGTGTGGAGGAAGCAGGAAATATTGCTTTGCTGATCAGGCAAAGGCAGAGTGCCAGAGTCCTACTATTTATATTAGACCTGGCAATCCAGAGGCTTCCCAGTGCCCAACAATTGCACTGGCTCACATTGCATCCCAACACACCCCTCTATGCTTTAAGTGGACTCTGAGACTTTAGTACACATCATTCATGGCAGCTCATTAGTAAAATTAATATTATTTTTAGCATAAAGGCATCAAGGGCGGTCTCTCTGTCCATCCTACTTGGAGCAGACTAATGAAATGACTCTGATCTGATGTTGCCAACCCATTACCCTAAAAAGAGACATGTGGCTTTATTAACTACATAACATAGGAATATTTGGCAGGTGCAACTTCTCTAAATGCTGAAATGGATAGGAAAAGCAGCATCTGCCAAGCTTCTCTGTCATGCAGCTATTATTAAAGAGACAGGAGCCCTTTTTGGATCAAGTGCTGACAAGCTAATTTGCCCTCCAGTCATCTCAGTGTAACTAACTTGCTTATAGCAGCAGTTTTAAGATACAAGCTAAAAGTCTAGAGCTTGCATTTTCCCCCTACGGCTTCTGAAATGCAGCCACATCTTGTACATTATTAGGGGACTTGGGACCACATCTCCTTTAAAGAAATACAAGGAACCATCACAGCTGTATTCGAATTGTGGCCTTTGCCAAATTCTTTCCGCATAGATATTTGAGTATGCTGGACTTTGCAATATATTGATCTCCTCAATAGAGAGTTGTTGCACATATTTCTTCACCTATAGTTGCAGCTTGCCAAATGTTCACTTTACACTGTAGGTGACACAATGGCAAGTTTCTTTTTTATTCTGACTTGGGAAGTCAAAGTGCTAAACCATGGCAGCAGAACTTTGTATAGTTGGAAGAGTCAAAGTGCAATGCTCTTCCTGTGTGCTGAGCAGTAATTCTTTGAGTTCAGTGGGGCTTACTCTCAGGGAGGGAGATCTAGGACTGAAGGCTTTGGCTACACTCCAATACATCTATCTGAGAATTAAGTCCCACTGAACTCAAGACAATATGGCTTACTTCTCAGTACACTGATAGAGCGTTTCGCTGTTAGTCTATCAGGATCGGGTTCTCAAGCTTCTGGACAGAACTGCTGGTGTATTTTTATTCTTTTCGTTGATCTTATTTTATTCTCCTTGTTTTTCATAAAAAGAAATCTACAAGCCTGAATGTGAATCTCCATTAATGGTCCAGCCTTTTGACATTCATCAGGGTTTTTGTGAGTTTAGTACAAACAAAAATCGCAACTTTGCCGCAAGACATTTGAAGTCCTAGAAATTAAGCTAGCAAAACCTCCTACACACATTCTTTTTCCATCCAAGAAATTGTCAGTTTGTATAAGCATGTAGCTTTCTGCAGGAAGATGCTGAGGTGACTGCAGAGATGTATTATTTCATGTTGACTCAATTGTCAATAAAAGCTAATATTTTATTTCACTAAAGCAAGTTTCTCAGCACTTTTGTCTTGCACTAGTCAGAGCATTGGTACTTTTAGATATGCAGTCCCATTATACTCCCATTTCATGTCAATAATCATCAGATGATGACAGACATAACATTTTAAGTGCAGTATAGTTGGTTTCAGAGTTCGTCCCTGCACTCACTCTAAGGGTGCTTCTAGGCTGTCACTGTTTGGGGGCGAGATTCAATCAACCATGCAAATTCAGTCTGGGCAATTAAAGATGATTTGCTGCAATTGTGCAGCAATACTATAGTCCCACCCCAATGATTTTTTTCTTAAGTAAACTGATGGGAAAACACACTGGAAAGTGTTGGATAACTCTTGTTACTATGGCTCCCACCCATCCCAGACAACATGGTCAGGGATTATGAGAGTGGGAATCCAGGAACCTCTAGATGGCAACATCTAGAACACCTCTAGATGTTCCCTCTCCCTGGTGTACACAAAACAAAGCCTCCATTAAGCAACTGTCAACATTATTGGCAGTCTCTGGTCTCAGTATTCTAGAGTAACAGCTAGCAAGACATGTGGCACCTGCAGCTGAATGAATGAATCAAGTCTGAAATTGAGTTCTCAGAAGGTTGGGGGGGAATCAAAATTAAATTAAATAAGCAAATAAGCAAAAATCCTGACATAACAAGAAATTGCCTTAGGAGAGGCAGTGCTTTCTAATAACCTATAGTACAATTTCAGCGTCTGCATGCAGATTTCAGATTGCATCCCTCAAGCCCCACATACCCCTGAGAGGCTGAAAGCCTTTATCTCTGAGAAATGATAGTGATGATTCACACCTTCTTATTCCTTCAGCTTCCACAGCCAGCATGCCTAGGGTTGTGCATGATTGCATCCTTTAAGCTAAACAGCGTCATACTCTTTTCTTTTTCCCACGGCCCCCAGAATGAGCCACCAATGAACTAGTAACCCCTTTCACATCAGTAATCACAATGTTGTTATTTTCGAACTGAAAACAGGGCTGATTATTCATTAGTAATCATGCATTTTTTTCCTGCCTGTGTTGACTAGTTAGATATTTGATAGCCCTCCACAGGTCCTTAACATCCATCTTCACTAGGAGGAAGAAGGAAAAGGTAGTGGCAGTACTAGGCATAAACAGCACTTGCTGGTGAGCAACAAGCTTTTAAAGACTACAGTGGAGGGTCCTTACTCAAGCAGAAGACTTTTGTTAGCTTGATCCAATACCTCCAAGATGCCAAGGGGACTCCCAGCCAGTCAGTATTTGCAGGTGGGATTCAGTCACATACTGGCAAATTCAGGTTGCACAATTAAAATTGATTCGGAAGTTTTGCGCAGCAAACCCGCTTTCCCTCAGAATTACACTTTGTGTACTAGAAAGTGTGGGGTAGTACTTGCTTGGTGCAACATCAGATAGCTTAGATTAACATCTCTGGCCAAATGTCACAGGTGGTGGTTGAACAGAACACTCTCTCTTACACACACACACACACACACACACACACTTCATTTTAAAGGTTAAACAACAATTCATATATAACAATTGGAGAGAGTGTGGAGAGAGTCTTTTCCTTTAAATTCCTAAGAGTTTATCTCAGTGAAGACCTTACTTGGAAAATCAATGCAACCCAGGTGGTTAAGAAAGCCCAATAGAGACTCCATCTCCTCAGAGTATTGTGAAAGAAAGATGTCAATCAACATTTGATGATCTCCTTCTACATATAGAAAGTGTCCTTTCATACTGCATCACGGTGTGGTACGCTGGTTTGACATCAACTGATAGGAAGTGCCTACAGAGAGTGGTGAATACAACACAAGATATTATGGGCTGTCCCGTGAATCCACTGGATGAAATAGCAGAAGAACGTTGCTTCAGGAGAGTGAGGAAAATTCTCAGAGATGATTCACACCCTGGGCACTTTCTTGATCTCCTGCCCTCAGGCAGAAGATATAGAAGTATGTTTAGTCACACCAACAGGGTAAAGAACAGCTTCTATCCGAGGGCTGTTAGGCTGCTGAATGAAAAGATAACAAGAGGGCAACTGACTTTTGGGTTTGGTGGGTGTGCATCAGTAAACAAGAGGAATTAAGACTAAGAGAGCTGAGTGGGGGGTGTTCGTGTACTCTCACTGTATACAAGTTGTACAAGTGACAATAAAGTATTTCAATCATAACAAATAACCCTCCCCCTTAGTAACTAGGATGGAGCACAGACTATAGCCATATTGCACAACACACCAAAGAAAAGAGAGGATCCAGATTCTCCAATACAATAAAAGTAAAATAACACAGTATCAAAAATCAAACCAGCCAAAAGATTAGATATGCTATAGGAAGTGCCCATCTCATTCATATGTGTAATAAAACTGCAAATATGTCCATGGCTCCCCCACTTACCTCCTTGCCATTATTAGCTCGTCAGTTTTTCATTTAAAGCAATCTGCCATACCTTTTGGTAACATATCGTAAGACCCATCCCTTTCAAAATCTGGCAACCACCAACCGAGCTGCTAGCAGTTAAGTGTCCAATTAACAGTCTAAAGTGAACATTCCACTTTTCACCTTGAACGAAACTATTCCATGTCCAGCAGAGCCCATCCTGGGATCTGCTGCTAAACCATCCTTCGATTGCCAGGGTTTGGGGTCATTTATTTGCCATTGTGGAAATCATGTGCACAGTATGCCTGTGTGAATATCCTGATCCATGCAGTCACTTCTGTGTGACTGTCTTTCCCATAATAGCCTGAGAGGCTTGACGTGGTCACCTGTGTCTACCATCTATGCCCATATCCTCAAATACAGCTGTCTTGTTTGTGGACTTTATTTCCTTGCAGGGAAGTGTTTGTAGGTTTGGTGGCACTGCAGCGCGCATGTTCGCTGAACTATTATGTCCACAGGACTGAAAGAGCAGCAGAACAACATAGTTGAGCAAGTCATCATACATTAAACTTCTGCTCATGTTCCAGGTAGTTAGCTAACAAACTGGGGCTGAAGCTGCTCTGTCTGTTGTGGAAGGGCAGGAGGGAGCACTTGAAAGTCACCAGGCACCTTAAAATGTTTCCCCCCCTTATATTTATTTCATGCTTATCCCAGCCACCCCAAGGAGCTCAGGGTGGCACACAGACATCATTTCCTCCACCCGCATTTATCTTCACAACAACCCTGTGAGGTGGATTAGACTGAGAGATAGTGACTATCCCAAAGTCATACAGGGAGCTTCATGGGTGAGTGGGGATTTGAACCTGTGTCATCCCAGTGCTGCTTCAAGGTCACACCCACATTTAAAACACTCTTATACTACAGTCATGACTTCCCTGAAGGAATCCTGAGCACTGCAGTTTGTTAACGATGCCAATAATTGTTAGGAAAACCCCTCACAGAGCTGCAAATCCCATAACTTGTAACAAACTACAGTTCCCAGGATTCTTTGGGGGAAGCCATGACTGTGAGAGTGGCAGAAGAGAGCTTTACATGTATGGTGTGGATGTGACCCAACATTCTATCTACTGCCTTCCCTGCCACTTTTTTTCAATAGCTCCACATGGTGCTAATTAACCTGAAAACCAATAGATAGTGACTCTACCACATTCAGGAGGAATGAAATACGTGGGGTTGATACAGCATGCATTTTTGAACAAAATTATCTCTCTGACAGTTTGTGCAATTGTTAGCAAATATTTTACTTGCTGAATAAATGTCAATTAAAATCTCAATTAAACTAATGCACTTCCCCAAACCATTCTTTAAACTGCTGGCAAATACTTGAACAACACATGGGAGAAGAGTGATAGGTTAATTATGTAATTTCATGTAAATAAAATTCCGCATTCAGCTGTCATCTGCCGTCTCAGAGTGTGTACAAAAGTACCCTTGATAATTCTGCCCTCGCTGCTGAGAGACAGTCCTTCCCTGGCACGCCTGAAAAGCAGAGATACTTTTCATAACAGTTGCAACTGGAAAAAGAAATCCATGTTATGTTGAATAGTGTGGTTCTAGGGATCCCTTCCAGCTGGCCAGGTTTACACAACAGAGAGTAGTAGCCATATTGGAGGGAAGCTGAGTTTATTTTATCAAAGTTATGACTGACCTGGATTATCAAGGGCTGCCTGCCCTATTCCCAATCTTAAACAGGAAGTTATTTATTACAGAATATACACCATATTTTAAGCACATCAAA
The DNA here is from genome assembly GCF_965112155.1 of Podarcis liolepis. Classification (NCBI taxonomy): domain Eukaryota; kingdom Metazoa; phylum Chordata; class Lepidosauria; order Squamata; family Lacertidae; genus Podarcis; species Podarcis liolepis. The sequence continues at coordinate 50,293,244 of NC_139558.1, forward strand.
ATATAAAGCATAACTATAATTATGTGCAACTTGCAGCCCCTGGCTTAATTTCATGTGAGTAGGCAAGGAAGGAAAAATGGTGAAGAGTGGAGAGGAGAGGGAGAAAGAACTGGCTTAAGGTGCCACACACTGTCAGCAATGTGGTTCTTGACAGAAGGAAAAAAGTTCCGCTGGTGTGTTTGCACCCCTTCTACCCAGTAAGCAGCAGCAGTGACTCAGCTGTCAGGAGGTGAGGGGAGCAGCACCATCCCACCGTCCCATCTTCTACTTTATGCCAGCAAATTTAAGTTAAACAGTTGAAGTTGATTTTGTTCTCATGGGCAACAAACTGACTCCTCCCCCCCAAAATTTGACTTTTTGTGATAAGGAAAGTGTCAGGAATGCCTTAGGAAGGGTGAGATAATAATTGCTCCACACAATGTCGCATCACCTGAAGACGAATTCCTGAAAACAAATCAGAATGAATGCTCAATAAACAGCAGTCATCACCTAACCTCCTTGCAAATTCGGTGCAAACGCATGAGGATAATGCTTCACAGACATGTCATTTGAAAGCAGCCTATCTACCGTATTTTTCACTCTATAACACGCACCCGACCATAACACGCATGTAGTTTTTAGAGGAGGAAAATCCGTAGGCATGCCACCCGTAGGCATTCCCTCCATAACACGCACAGACATTTCCCCTTACTTTCTAGGAGGAAAAAAGTGAGTGTTGTGGTGCAAAAAATACGGTACTTAGAAGCAATCTCCACCAAGTTCAGTGGGCCTTTCTCCCAGGTAAGTGTACAGTTCTGTACAAATATACTTCCAATGCACTCTTATGCATATATATATACTTGGAAGCAAGCCCCACTGAGTTCAGTGGGGCTTAGTCCCAGGAACAGTGTGTGCAGGATTGAAGCTTTAATTACCAGCCATTGGAGACCATGAAGCACACCTTGGATGACATTGGGCCAGTCTTCTTGGGCTGCCTTGGGTTGTTGTGAGGTTAAAAGAGAGAGCCATGTTATGCCACCTTGAGCTCCTTGAAGGTAATGTTGATCATAAATGTTCATAAACAAATGTTCTGTTAAGCTTGAAACCCTATTACTGCACACTGTCCAGATTGAATATTGGCATATTGTAGCAACAATCCCATTTCAATTTAAGAAGATGGGGAGAAAAGGCAGCTGTCGCCCCATTATGAACTGCTTGAAACCCAATCCCATTTACTTGTCTCCCATGGGTGACCTGGCTAACCTTGCAAGTGACAGCTCTGTTTATAAATACCCAAGACTCACGAGGTTGTCCCTTTCCCACTGTCACAGCTAATTAACTCCTAGGGATAATGATGGGAACTATTTTATTTCACCATCCCCAAACACAGACCCATATGGAGCGGGTCTACCTGAATGAGCTGAGAAAACCTCCCCTACTTCCTCCACAAATAGAGACGTACCAAAATGTTGGAGGGTGTGCAGGAGGCATGACTAATGCTGGACACCCATCACTTGCCTAAGCACTGAGGCTTGTGATTGAAGGGCTTACTTACAAACACACACACACCACACACACACACACACACACAACACAAAGAGCAAGAAAAGGGGAAGGAATGTGTGAGCCTTAACAAAAAAACCATCTCAAAGATATTTAGACAATAGATATTCTAATAATGATTGATGTCTTCATTTATTTTTTAGTGAAGAACACACCATCTTTATACTGAAAATATTTAGAAATGTGTTGTATGGTTAAAGAAACTTGCATTTAAAAAAAAATTAGGATTAATTGGTATGCCTTCAGATTTCAACATGACTATCCCTATATTTGCTATGAATTGAAAAGTATCGTTGGCATCAAATTGGCAGCCCACTGCCCTATTTAATCCTGCTGCCAACAACCCATTTGCAATATCTCAAGGACCCATTCACAAGATAAAGTCTCTGCCTAGCAGCACCTCCAGTTTATCTAGTCAAGGCTTCCTCAACCTCAGCCCTCCAGATGTTTTGAGACTACAACTCCCATGATCCCTAGCTAGCAGGACCAGTGGTCAGGGATGATGGGAATTGTAGTCTCAAAACATCTGGAGGGCTGAGGTTGAGGAAGCCTAATCTAGTCCATCCAATCACAGGAATGCATGTTCACACAGTGCTTTCACAAAAGAACCTCAAGATGACTTACAACAAGAACATTAAAATATAATGAATTATAAATATAAATATATCACATATTTAATTAAATTGAAATATAAAGATACGAACAGTATAAGAACACCAGATTAAAAAGATTGTGGGGATGACTTTTCTTTCTATTTTTTGAGCAAGGAAGAAAACAGATGACTTGATTCAAATGGGTTTGCTTTTTCTGAAAGCGATAAAGACACAAGAGAGGAGGCCCTAGATCAGTGTTTCCCAACCACTGTTCCGCGGCACACTAGTGTGCCGCGAGATGTTGCCTGGTGTGCCGTGGGAAAAATTAAAAAGATTTTTTTTTTTTGTAAAAGTCAAATTAGGTCCTAATCTATCCCTCGAGCGCCCCTTGTCCATTATTGTGACGCATGAAGCGTGTTCCCGCCCACTCCCCACCCTCCCTTGCTTCTCTCTCTCTCTCTCTGTGGCGCTCTCCGCCGCTTCCTGCTGGGCATGCGCAGCTCGCCTCGCGCTTCCGTTCCGGCCCCTCCTTCCCCCGACTACCCCGCCGCTCCGTTCCTTTCTCTGTCTCGCGTGTCAGAGAGCGGCGGCGCGAGCGCGGCGGTTCCCTCAGGGCTGACGGAGGGCTTGAGGAGGAGGAGGCAGGACGTGGAGGCGGAGAAAGCGGTGGCGGCCACCCCCCACCTCCGGCTCCAGGCCCGTGTAGAAAGCTGAGGGGGAGAGATAGAGGTGGGCGGCGGCGGCGGCGACCACGACCAACCGCCACAGTAGTTGTAGCGGCGGCGACGGCGAGCAGGGACTCCCGCTCTCTCTCCGTCGTGTCTCTCTCTCTCTCTCCCGGGCCCGTCCGTTGAGTCTCCCGCGCGCCTCAGCTACAAGATGAGCATCGAGATCCCGCCGGGTCTGACTGAGCTGCTGCAGGGCTACACGGTGGAGGTGCTGCGGCACCGGCCGCCGGACCTGCTGGCCTTCGCCGCCGAGTACTTCGCCAAGCCACGCTCTCCTTCCTGCCTCGCTTTGCTGCCTCCTCCGCCCCACCACCAAAGCTTGGAGGTTCCCCGGCGCCGACCCGCAGGTTTGACCCCCTTCTCACACCTGTTCGCGCTCCTTGCACGGAATGGGGCGGATGGGGAGGAACGGGGCTCGCCGCTGCCTCCGCTCGCCCTCCCCCCCTCCGCCGGCGGTCCCGCAATTCTTGGCTTTTTGGCGGTTGGCACAGAAGGAAGGCAAGGGGGAGGGGGAAAATTGAAACTTACACTTTCGTGCGTCCCTCCCGGCGTGACGCTGCGCGCTGACGTCACGGGGCTGTAATGGTGGTGTGCCTCGAGATTTTTTTCATGAAACAAGTGTGCCTTTGCCCAAAAAAGGTTGGGAAACACTGCCCTAGATTCATATTCCCCATATTCACTCACCTATGAATCTTGCTAGGCGACGCTGGGCCAATCTCTCTCTGCCCATAGCCTGCCTCACAGGGTTTCTGTAAGAATAAAAGGGGTAGAAGGGAATCAAAGAACTAGAGTCTTATGGGCCACCTAACCCAACCTCCTCTTTGATGGAGGAAATCCTGAGCTAGAACATTTGCAAGAGAATTATGTTCCAGCTTGGAGAACTCCTGCCATGAGGAGGCCAACACCCCACAAAATAATTGACCAAACTGGTCCCAACATAACAACAACAATAACAACAACAACAACAACAACAACTCTACTGCTTCACCAAAATCTACCCTCCTGTAACTTAAGTCTGTTTGATGCAGCTCTGCTTTCTACAGTAGCAGAGAGCAAGCCTTTGCCCTTTTCTCTACGACAGCCCTCCAAGTATTTGAAGAATGCATCACACAAACCCTTGTGGATGTCCTCTTTTCCTATACACAAACGACACGGGCATTTTTGGTTGCTAGCAAACAAATCAAGCACACTTGTAGTTGGTTTTCACCCATTCAAACTAGCCATCAATTTCTCCAGAAAGCGGTTAAAAAAGAATAATAAATAGCGAAAACAAGGCAGTGTTTAGATGATGTAAGTGAACCGAGTGAGAACAAACACCACCTGCTGTATCCTAGAAACTGATTTTTCAATCCAAGACTGCTTTTAGAACAGCATTTATTCAGAGAAGATTAGAGCAGCCTCCCCTAACCTGACATCCTACAGATATTGGGAATTCATCCCTTCACCTGCCAGGTGGAGGGCACCCAGGGCACCAGGGTCAAGAAGGCTGGCGGAGGACAACAGATTCAGATGATAAAGCAAAAAAACCCTCCCCCAAATGATCTTTACAGACCAACTATGGTCACATCCATACCATACATTTAAATGACATCTTGTTGTTTTTGTTGTTTAGTTGTTTAGTCGTGTCCGACTCTTCGTGACCCCATGGACCAGAGCCCACCAGGCGCTCCTGTCTTCCACTGCCTCCCGCAGTTTGGTCAAACTCATGCTGGTAGCTTCGAGAACACTATCCAACCATCTTGTCCTCTGTTGTTAAATGACATAGTTTCCCTCAAAGAATCCTGGGGCTTGTAGTTGGTTGAGGTTGTTGGGCACTGCAGCTCTGTGAGAAGTAAACTACAGTTTCCAGAGTTCTTTGGGGGAAAACCATGCACTTCAATTTATGATTGAAGCATTAAAGCATTGGCTGTGTTTGCAAGTCACAGGAAACCATAGTTAATGGTTTATCATGAACACCAAGTCGACTCTCAGTTCACTCCTTCCATGGTGAAAGAAACAGGAGCATGTACAGGCGCAGGTGCTTCTAGATCATTGGGAGTTGAACTCTCCCAATTCATTTTTACAAAATGACAGTGAATATATAGTGAGTCGGGAAAATTAGTACTAAGGCTTGACTTCCAGACCAGAAACCACAGGAAATATACCTGTTTCCAAGATTCACCACAAATCTGAAACAGTTTCATAAAGGAATGTGAACCACAAAATTTGGATGGTCTGCCAATTCCCATGGATTTGCAGTCCAAAAATCTAGGCTAAACTGCCTGTTGAGTTTCTTACAACCTTAAAAGGAATAGTGGGGTTGCGGGGGGGGGGGCTGTGGCAATCCTAGTGATGGGGTGTTCCTGTATTAATAGAAGTCAACATAGTGATGTTATATATTGCAACACTGCCAGCAAGCCTTGCAAGTGTAGACTGGCATTTTTTATTTTTTATTTGTAATTTAAGTGGTAAAGAAGAGATTCCATCACTACAGAACTGTGACACAGACACTGGGGAGCAGGAATGGGTGAGAAATTCAATTTGGTTCACATTTAAAGTTGAACTTGCCTGAGTTGCACTTCCCAGAGCAATTGATTGACATCTGTCTGTCTTGGGAGAAAATAGAGAATGAGCCTTTGGGGTGATGTCCAACTGTTAGAAAGTTGCAACGCCTACTGTGGCTGTAGAGACATGTTCTGTTGCAGGTGCGGCAGATGAAGGTGTCTGCTTCGGCTGCTGCAGATGCTCCATGGTGTGTATTTTCTCTTTGCCCTCCCAGTGGTCATTCCTCATCTGGTCATCACTATGGATGCATGACCTTTCTGTCTCCAGGCCCTCTGGTCATCTGCAAGGGATTCCCAGCCTTGTGCATTCCCTAAAGCAATACACAAACCAAAACACAGCCATTCTTCAAAAGGTGCACTTCTCCAAATTTTGCAGTGCCATTCTCCAGCCAAGTAAGGCGTACAAAAATGTGCACACCAGAGTAGAGTGTGCATTAAAATGTATGCGTTAGTTAAAACAAAATACATTTTGTCAGAGGAAAGTACATGTAAAAATTGTGAACTCTGGGTAAAACAGCATGCCAAAATGTATATATTTGCACTAAAATGCAGATGAATTTTCACGACCACTTCCTTTTTAAAAAAATTGCAAACCGGTACTGGAAAAATGAGAAACTGAAATCAGCTAATTTGCCCATCCCTAATAGGGAGTTTCCTCCCAGTAGAAATGACAGCAGGATTTGAACTGGAACAGGAGACTGCAATTCTGGGCAAGGTCTTGGTTTTGTCTTGGAAGGCATCTTTGTGAATCAGCAGAGCAGGCATTACTGAATATAAGCCAGCTGAATGTAGTTCCGGGAAGGCTGTAGAAATGCCAGTTTGAAGCCATCAAAGGAACTGCACTCAGCTAAATACAAGTGCAGCAGTTTAAGCAGCTCCTGGGTTGGCCTGCTTTGCACACAAGTTCAGTATGTGGCAGCCACTTCACCACCACCACACAGAGAACATCAGAAAGAATGCCAGCAAAGGATTAGCCTTTAACATCTTGATGATGGCAGAAGCTATGGGGGTGTGCACACTTTCTGTATGGGAGAGTGATCGCCATGCAGAGGTGGAAATAAGCAGCAGCCACACTATGAGTGTGCCTGGAGAACTGCCTATGCAGCTTGCCAAATCCTGTGATTGATTTTGCAGAAACGCTGTCTGTAGACACTTTCAGCTGAAGCAGAGATCAGCAGAAAACACAGCCGCCCACCTCATCTTTGACAATTACCACTGAGCCATCCAGTCTACCTCTACTAAAAAAAAAAAAAAAAAAGCCTTGTAGTATCTTTGTTGCTCTTATTCCATCTGTGAAACATTAGCATTTACCCACATCTCAAGTGTGATTTCAGGCTTCATTTGAAAAGAGAGTTTCGAAATTCTATATAATGGAAAAGAGTTTTTCTGTTATAATATCAAATAAAATATTTCTGCTTCTGTTCCATTTCCATAGATCAGGGGTTGAGAACCTGTGGCTCTCTAGACATTGTTGGATTCCCATTCACATCAGACCCAGCCAACGTGGCCAATGGCCAGGGGTGATGGGAGCTGGAGTCCAAGAACATCACAGATTCCTCAACCCTGGCCTTCGGGTAACAACACTACTGCCATATATGCACTAACCTTATGCCAGCACTCTGTATCTGGGTACACCTGTTAACTTTGGCCACTGAACAATTATTATCCACTATAAGCATGTGCCATTTTCAATCATGAATATAGCAGTGACCACATAAGCTTCTGCTGCTCTAGTCCCTTAGTAATTGTGTTAAATAACTACACATTAATTGTTGCTTCTAGAAAAAAAATAAAAGGAAAAGAATCTTAGATGCCAAGAATGTCAGAGGTTCAAATCCCCACAACGGGGTGAGCTCCCATTGTTCAGTCCCAGCTCCTGCCAACCTAGCAGTTCAAAAGCACGTCAAAGTGCAAGTAGATAAATAGGTACCACTCTGGCAGTAAAGTAAACAGCATTTCTGTACACTGCTCTGGTCTCCCAGAAGCTGCTTAGTCATGCTGGCCACATGACCTGGAAGCTGTCTGTGGACAAATGCCAGCTCCCTTGGCCAGTAAAGTGAGATGAGCACCGCAACCCCAGAGTCGTCCACGACTGGACTTAACAGTCAGGGTTCCCTTTACCTTTACCTTTTATGTTGGTTCTATAAGACTTCGTATCCTACAGTAATTGGACCTGGTAACTATTTAAGTTCATAGCATCTATAGCATCCCATCTTGATGCCTGCTGTGATTCACTAAGATCCCGGTCAGCCTGGCAGAAGCTGCTTTGATTGCTGCCAGGGTTGGAAGCTCAAGGCAGCCTTAACCAAAGAGCCAGAGGTTATCGGAGATGCGATCCTACAACATCTCAAGGGCCACAGATTAGTCACTCCTATTGTTTTAAATAAAATATTTATTTTATTTAAAACCACCTTACCACTTTAAAGTCACTTTACTGGGCAAGCCCATCCAGAGCATCTTAAAACATGTTTTTAATGTATGTTGGCTGTCCATTTACAGCCCTTCAAGCAGAGGAGTCCTTTACGGAAGCACTCGTCTGTTTGAAGGGCTGTTGGGGCACCAATCTACTTGAAGGGCTATCCAGTATAGGCTGTCTTGTTTTAAAAGATGAAGGACCAGAAGGAGAGCAGGGAGTTTGAAGCTGCCCATCAACAGTTAGTAGCAGGAGACTAAGAAAGCACACTGGTCACCCAGCCACACTCTTCCCAACCATCCATACCTATAAAGTTGCATATGTAAATGTTATGCAGATCTATGTTCTCCTTTGTCTTCTACTTTGGCAAATTGTAAGTGGTTATTCTGTTTGCACAGGATGGATAGAAATGCTCAAAAGGAAGAAATGCTTGCCCCCTAACAAATATAATGTTATATTCTGGAGCTATACTGCCATTTTTCCATACACAAATTAATCCATACAAACATTTTTAATGAAATGCTATGCTTTATCATGCAATATTCTAATAAAATGATGCATACGTCCTGGGGACCTTTATTTTGTACTGTGGGAAACACTGGCCTGCAAGCACTCCAGTTGCAGAACAGCCTTTACCAAAGATGTCATGGGCTTTGAAGACACTCGAACTCAGGACACAAGGGAGAAATGTGCTAAGAGGAAGGCACGCTTGGCAAATCCATACAGTAATCAACTCCCACCTGGACACCAATGTCCCCACTGTGGAAGGACGTGTGGATCCAGAATTGGCCTCCACAGTCACTTATGGACTATTAAAACCGTGTTTATGGAAAACAATCTTACTCGGCTACAAGTGATCACCAAAGAAGAATACATAAGCACAAGCACAAAGTGACACCCCTTGGCAACTTTGGTGAAAGCATTCAAAATGCAAGACTAATAAGGGACTTGTTTCATATGAAATCCACAAACAGCTTCAGTTATCCTGACCATTATTATTGTGTCAAAAAGGTACTCTGAGCAAGAAAGCAGACTAGTGGAGCAAACCATCTTAAACCCTCCTCCTCCATTCCTCTTTGAAATCAAAGCAAGTATTTGCTGCCCTCAAGTGGCCCCAAATTCATCCAGTGCCATAGAAACAGATGCACTGAATGATTGCTTCTTCCTTTCTACAAAGCATCAAATGCAAAATTTGAAGAAAACGCTCGTGGCACTGAATCATCGGGCTTCTGCGTGAGAAAAATACATTTGCCATGATCCTCAGACCTGTACACACAATGAGTTGGTTTTCCTTTTCCAATGAGTTGGTTTTCCTTTTCTTCCCAGAAAGTGCAAGCACTAGGCTGCCAAGATGCATTTTATTGTACAGAGAGGCTTAATGGTGGTTTTCCGTTCATTTCCGACCTATTTGCTCGTTTATTTTATTTTTATTTATTCGATTGGATTTCTATAGCACTTAACTGTAAAAGCCTTTAAACAGTTTACTTGTACACACACACATTGACGCCAACAATTAACTGCTTTCATACATAGTAAATAATTTCGGTTTTTAGAAGAGCTAACTCTGGGTCCTTTTTGTTGTGTTCCGAGAGTCATTCTGCATGGCTGTTTTCCTTTAGCTGCATTCCATTTCAGAACATGGCAGTCATAGAACAATCCTGGCCCTTGCCAAATAGCGTGTCAGCCCATGCTGAGGTGATTGGGTATGATATCCTTTGCACAGAGGATTCTGCTTTTGGCTTGCAGCACAAATCAAGGAACAGCCATACAACAAATGAAGGATCCAGTACATGCTCACAACCAGGCAAAGGCAAAAGCATGTTAACAAGGCTTTTCTTAATCTTCAGGCTTCTCAACACTTCCATTTGTCCTGTGATTTCTAGCCACGAGTCTCCATCCGAGAGGTTCTTTTTTCGTCCCGCTGCTCTCCCTGGGAAAACCTGCTCTTTACTGCTGAATCAGAACAAAAATCAATCAGCAGAAAACCTGATTGGCATTTGTTCCAATTCAACAGAAAACAGTGGGTTTTCCTGGGGAGAGCAGGAATCTTTCTTTTTTAAATTTTTATAAATATTTTTTAATTGGGTTTTACAAAAACAAATTCAAAATCATAAAGAGAAAAAACTTTTACCATATCCACATATGAGATTTTCTGAATCTTGTGACTTCCCCCCATCCCCTGCATGGGTCATTAACATAATTTTTCTAAAACGACATATCATGTTCTTCACAGTTTTTATCTCTCTGAATTATCCAATTTTCCCCATTCTTTTTTAAAGTCATTATCTTCTTGATTCCTGAGTCTCCCAGTCAGTTTTGCCATTTCCACATAATCCAGCAGTTTGGCTCACCATGCTTCCTTGGTCAGAACTGTTGGTTCTTTCCATCTTTGGGCTAGTAGCATCCTTGCAGCTGTTGTCACATACAAAAACAGTCTTTTCAGGTCTTTTGGGATATCGGAACCTGTAATTCCTACTAGAAATGCTTCTGGCTTTTAAATAAATGTTATTTTAAACATATTATTCAATTCCTTGTATATCAGTTCCCAAAAAGACTGTTATCTTTCTTGACCACCACATATGAAAACAGGTACCCTCCTTTTCTTTACATTTCCCGCAAATATTGGAACTTGTTCTATATATTTTGGATAACTTAGGAGTCAGATACCACCGCTACATCATTTTCATATAATGTTCTTTCAGCAGGAACCTTTAAGACCCATTACTTGAAATCATGGGGCAAAGTGTGGATGAGCTCTTCCATGTGCTGAAGAACAAATCCTATTTGGGGACTTCCCATTGGCATCTGCTTGGCCATTGGAATAACAGAAGGCTCGACCTTTGGTCTTCTGAAATTGTTACAGAACTGTGATCAGAACGACTCTTTAATCATTCTTTAGAACAGTTTGCATAGAGAGATTTCCAGCCCCTCACCACATTCCTTTGGGCAGGTTGAAAGACATTTATTTTCTTATACCAGCATGTGTTAATCTAACTCAGTTTTAAGATGCTGCTATTTATTATTTTATTGCCTTTATCATCAATAGATTTAGCTTGGTTTGTGAGCAGCTTTGAGTGCCCTGGTTGTAAAAAGATGGGGCACAATTTGTAGCAAGACAGGCAAACAAATAATTCACAAACCTTTCCATCTGGAATCCCGCTTAGTCTGTGCACCCTAGTGTATACTGAGTCAAACCATTGGTCCAGCTAACCCAGGATAGCAATGGGTCTCCAGGTTTCAGGCAGAGGGCACTCCAGAGCCTACTCAGAGGTGTCAGAAATTGGGGAGGGGGGGCTTTTGTGTGCCAATGAAATGCTCCTCCTCTTCGCTCTGTTTCTTTCCCAGAAGTTCCTTTCAGTGGTAACAATGTGAATGCAACTCCATGCAATGAGAGAGGTGATTCTCACCAAGAAGGAAAAACCAAACATTTATAATAGTGGATCCCAGTTATTATCCTTCATGCTGCTGACAAAATTGAGTGTTTTATCTCATAAAAACACCCACTGAAATGTGCTATTCTGTTTCTGAACATGTAGCAATTATCTGTTGCCAAAAGAACTGTTTTCTCTCCAATATACTTTGTTCTGTTTTCCAGTGCAGCAAGGGAAAAAACAGAGAGATGGAATTAAAAATGAAAAGACAGATTGTTCGACATTCCTTCTTTTTCTGTGTAAACTATAAGAGAAAATCCCAACTCCTTTTGTGAATCAGTAAAAGATCACTACTGTTCCTGATGTTGAATAATTAGGCTGCTTTCACCACTGAATAGTATCGTTTTAGAGTTGGATGAGCAACATGCTGTTTTTACTATTCCACCACATTGTAACATCCAAAATGTTTTGCGTGTCCACACCAGGAGTGAGATGCTGCTCTGACTCTTCTGCTAAGGACCAAACTAAACCTAAGGACTGGTGAATCTGTCCTGATTGGTTCCTCTCACTTTCTCCTGCCCCACCCCAATCTTCAGTTCTCCTTATTTCTACATCTGTTCACATTTGTTTTTAAAATTTACCACTATTTCGGTGTGATGTTCTCCTAATATACACAGGCCTGTGTGCAACTTGGACCAACATACACATTTTGGAAAGGGGTTTTTCCTAATACAGTGGTACCTCGGGTTAAGAACTTAATTCATTCCAGAGGTCCGTTCTAAACCTGAAACTGTTCTTAACCTGAAGCACCACTTTAGCTAATGGGGCCTCCTGCTGCCGCTGTGCAGCCACAGAGTGATTTCTGTTCTCATCCTGAAGCAAAGTTCTTAACCTGAGGTACTATTTCTGGGTTAGCGGAGTCTGTAACCTGAAGTGTCTGTAACCCGAGGTACCACTGTAGACATTTTTGTGTGCTGTTTTCACTAATATATGCATTTTTATGCACACTTTAGTGTATAATTTCTGTATACATTATTTGGCTGGAGGACTGACTGCATTGCAAAAATGGGGAAAGTGCAAATTTTGAAAGATGGCTGAGAGTTGGTTTGTGTATTGTTTTGGAAAGTGAAAATTAGTTAACTTTGCCTTTAAATCCGAAGGGAATAAGCTTTCTCCCACATCCCAGAACTATACATGGTGAATGCTTTTTCTTTCACAGATTACCAGCACAAGGTCCACCTCCAGATCAGGACCCTGAAGATGGAATCCAACCTCTTCCTGCAGTTCCATTCTAGATTATCCTCACTGAGCCTGAAATCACATTGTCTCAGGGCCAGAAGTCACAAGCATTGCACTATAGGAAAGACTAAAATTATGTATTTATTTTACATTTGCATCTATAGCTATAGAAGTATATGCAAACCTATGTGTTTTGTGTGTGTGTGTGTGTGTGTGTGTGTGTGTGTGTGTGTGTGTGATGCATTACTGGCTACCCTACCCGTGAGATGGGCTTTTCTCCCAAGCAAGATAAGAGAGAAGACATAATCCAGGCTAGTCTTTCAAACTGGTGCAACATCCATTGTGTGTCTTGAGAGCAACTCCAGTTTAATCTCAAAAAGCCAATAACATTGATGCAAGAAATCTTTATGGATTTAATAGTCTGGTCCAGCACCACTTTTAAATTTCCTTTCTCACGGTTGGTTTGACATACACTCCTCTCGCTGCAGCTCTTCCATGCTCTCCAAATTGATTACATCAGTATGAATAATGACAAAGGAACCAAGCACCAAGACATTGGCATGAGTTGTGCTGGGTAAAATACACGCAAGGAAGAGTTTGTGACAAGCGAAATGCTTCCAACATGCAACGCCTAGTAAATTGTTGTGTCAGTTAAAGTTTTAATGTTGTACTTCTCAACATTACATCCAGAATCCCCAATTCTCTGATTGCCTACAGAAGCTAGGTGCACCAGAAAGCCATTACGGGTACAATTAATGCTACAAAGGATACAGATTCCTCTGAAAGGAAAACATCTCCAGTGGCATTGCCATCTAAAATTCACACCAATTACAGCATATGTACAACCTGGGGGGCCGTGTACCAGGGAGTGATGGCGTTGAAGAAATGCTTTATTCAGAATTTGTTGCGTCATTGGGGGGTTCAGTTAAGAGCCCTAGAGAAACAGCTGAGATTTTATTAGATCTCAACTCATATTCTCCATATTATAAAATTCTAACAACTAGTAAGCATCATTTTATTATTCCCTAATCAAAGCTGATAAGGAAAATAAAGTTGCAGCCATAGCCTCTTGAGGGTGCCATTCAGAATAGCAAAGATGGAGAGAAAAATGCTGCCCAAGGTGGGGTGCTGATCTCCCAAGAAAGCCACAGAGACCCCCTCCAGGGGTCAGCAAACCTTTTCAGCAGGGGGCCAGTCCACTGTCCCTCAGACCTTGTGGGGGGCCGGATTATATTTTGGGGGGGGAAATTCCTATGCCCCACAAATAACGCAGAGATGCGTTTTAAATAAAAAGACACATTCTACTCATGTAAAAACACGCTGATTCCTGGACCATCTGCGGGCCAGATTCAAAAGGTGATTGGGCCGGATCCGGCCTTAGTTTGCTTGTCCAGGCCCTAAACAATACCCCAGTTCAGCAGCCTCATAATAATAATAATAATAATTTATTATTTATACCCCGCCCATCTGGCTAGGTTTCCCCAGCCACTTCCCTCAGCCTTTGTAGCTGGAGTCCGCAGTAGCAGAGGAAGGTGGGCAGAGGGGGTGGGGTGGGAAAAGACCTTCAAGGCAGGGGGTAGGTCTTCAAGGACTCACAGCCAATATATTCAACAGCAAGTATACATATGTCCAAATTAAGAAGGGACTGGCTTGGTCTTACCACAGCCTGATAATTACAGGCTTGTGGTGATGCAAAATCAGGCTTTTTCACTGGTAGCACCAGTGTTAGGTGTTGCACTCTCAGATGAAATATGAGAGGCAATCTGTATTTGTATTCCACTGGCTTTTGAAGATGTACCTGTTTATACAGTGATACCTCAGCTTACAAATACCTCGGGTTACAAACACTTCAGGTTACAGACTCTGCTAACCCGGAAGTAGTACATCGGGTTAAGAACTTTGCCCCAGGATGAGAACAGAAATTGTGCACTGGTGGCACAGAGGCAGCAGGAGGCCCCATTAGCTAAAGTGGTACCTCGGGTTAAGAAGGGTTTCATGTTAAGAACGGACCTCCAGAACGAATTAAGTTCGTAACCAGAGGTACCACTGTATAGGAATTGCCTTGATCTATGGACAGGAGTCTGCTGTTTTAATCACTGTTATTTTAATTAGATTGCTTTATAATGTTTTTTAATTGCAGGTGTTTCTACTTTAATGTATGTGTAATGGGTTTTATGTTTTGTAAGCTACTTGCAAGTCTAGTTTGGCATTAATATAATATAATAATAATATTCTGGTGTTAGGTGGATAACAACAACAACAACAACAACAACAGTAGTGATCCTGATAAAGTTACCTGGGTGTGGAAAGAGTCAAGTGGAATATCGGGGCGTCTTAGGGTTCCATACAAAGAATCCAGCACAGAATGCCACTGAGCTGACCCATCAGCAGACAGGTCCATTTAGGCTCATCTTACAGAACCAGCGCTGCTGATCAAGTCTCATACTCAGCAGTTGTGTAGGTAGACCCTTGGAAAGAATAGTAAGATGGATCTTATAAAGACATAAATCCCCACAGTTCTTTCTCATCCAGGAAACCAAACTCTGGAACTTCCCACCACTGAGTGGGTGGGGAGTGTGCTTAGCACAATATGAAGGAACTGCGACAAAATGAAATGAGTCAGAGTCTGCAGGAGTTTGCCTGCCTTTTAATGGATTTTTAAAACCAGATTTAGGTAATTTTATGCCGATTCCGTTCTGGTAAGTTTGCTATTTGTGTTGACTTGTTCTTGGGGCTAGATGTTCCTGTTGCATGAGGGGGGTGGGAATTATAATTTTTTTCAGAAACTGCCACTGTTGAAATTGCATATGTATCATTTTTCCTTTTTCATCTATATTGTTTCCCAAGCATGCTAGCTGGAGAGGCTGTGGATATGTAGTTGCTTACTGTACTACTAAGGAAGTCCCAATAGGTCATGCACTTCAAACTCTGGTTTATGATTAACATAGATTGTTTAGATCAACCATCGTTAAAACTAACTGCAGTTCCTGGTAGGAACAAAACAATAAACAGTGCTTAGTTTAGAAAGAGAAATGGATGCCTCCAATTTCCTCACTCATGTGCCAGAAGAGGGAAGGAAGAAGTACGCAAACTCAACGCTCTTGCATGTAACATTAAACTATGGTTTAGCCTGTTGCTCTGTGCCTCCCCAACCCCTTGTTAAGATTGCTCCAATATAATATGTTTATGATAATAAAGTAATTAAAATTGTGTTTTAAAAAAGAACATATTTTGACCTGTTAGGACTTCCAACGAAGAGGGGGAAAGTATGGTCAATATGGTGTGGAAATACGTCTTTCATTTTTACCTTTCAAATTCTAACAGTTCAAGATATTGGTGGTACCTGAATGCAAGGAGGAAGAAATGGAATATCAGTGGATCACTGTCCCATTTGTTTTCAAAACTTGCAGGTGCCCTGTAAAAATATGTCTACATGTGGGTGAGTGCACACATGCATGTGAGTGGACATGCAAAAGAGAGATTGAGGATATACACAACAGGGATGAGGGATGTGTTGCTCTCCAGATATTGTCAGGCTGCAGTCCCCATCATTCTAGACCATTGATCATGTGGGTTGGGACTGATGAGAGCTGGAATCCAACAATATCTAGAGGGTCACCGGGTCCCACACCTAGTGTATAATGAACAAACTAATCATTCCCAGTTGCATTCATAAAATCATTACTTGGGAGAATACCTTCCTGGCCAAAACTCAAAAAAGAGCTCCATCAATCAATATAAAATTTCTACTCCTTAGAGAAAAGTAATTGGTGCATTGATCATTCATTCAGTCATTCATTCATAACAAGCTTGGCTTGGCCAGAGCTTTGATTGTGGGACACCACGTTTGCAAAAGGCTCTGCTTGCTTTCCGTGGTTTCTGGGTTAAGAAAACATTGGCTGTCTAGACTGACACACTTTGCGTGAATAAGCCTGGTTTGCCCTTTCTGAACTACAATCAGCAGGAATACGCAGCTCTGCCCAGCATCCTAAGGGAGTACTTAATAAAGTCTGTAATAGGGTTTAACATTAAGTATTGTCATGTCTGGATCTGCATGAGATAATGTTTTGGCCATGGAGATGTCGTAATTTGCGCAAGCATATGATTCTTTTGTGGCTGTTGTTAAAACACTCAAGATTAGAGCTGTTAAACGTCTCAAGACGTTTGGTCATACATTTGGAATTTGACAGGATACAAGAGAAGACATGCGTGAAACAACTGTGAAACATTGGGGGGTTTAAGAAAACAACAACATAGAACACAGTACTCAGTATACAACTGTTTAGGCACAAAAAACAAAGTGTAAAATGGAAAGACTGTTGTTGCAAATGGGAGAACTCCCACCCTGTAGGTGCAGCTTAACCAAAACTGTTATTCAACCCTCATAAACAAAACCATCTTCTTATGCTGTCCTGAAAGGGAAAGAATAACTACCGTATAGATTACTGGTGCTTGAGCACCATCTAGTGAAATGTTTATTCCTGTGCATGTTAAGCAGCACTGGCATTGAGAATGTTAGTGATGTGCACCAAGTGCACGCTTCACTTCAAAGCCTTTTAAAGAGTTTTTTCTGGAAGGAACGGCCCATAAACCGGCCCAAATACCAGGAACAGGAGGTAGCAAAAGATGTGTCAAAGGAAGGAAGCCTTGCTCCAACAAACATTATTTTAAAAGGATGTGGGACCTTATTTCTCAGTAAAAAGTTGTGAACTTCAAATGCTCCTGTCACATATGAAGAAACTGAGAGGCTGTCAGGTGAAAAGTGACTGGGCTTTGCACCCAAACAAAGAAATGATTATGAGATCCTGGACTAGCTAGAGAGGGACTCACAATGAACACTTTCATTGATGAGGAACAGCAAGTGAACCACTTGTACCCAGAGTAAAATATTCCAAATTATTATTGTTTTCATTCTCCAAGATTTTCTTGAAAACAAAACTGAAGCAGACAGGAAAGAATGAAAATGTGTTTGTTTGTTTTCAAGAGAAGGTGGCTGAAAGAGATCCAGAATGAGGAGATATTTTTATTCCTCTCAACCATATAGCAATGCAATTGCAACCATGTCAGTTCGTAAGTAAGACCTACTGAGTAAGAACTTTATCACAGGTAAGTGTGTATAGGTTTGTAGCCTACAAAGCCGAGGGTTAGACCAACTAATCAAGGGGCAAAACCACACCTTGGTACTTCACTTCTGGGTGCCAGTTCTAGAAAATATCCTCCCCCTGAAGCAGAAGAATAATAATATTCCTCCTAAGTTATGAAACATTAAACAGGACATGGCTCTGGAAAAAAAGTACAGCAGTGAAGTAGCAGTCCTTTAAATATTATGGTTGCATCAAAGACTCACCAGGAAATATGGATTAGTATATTTCTAGAAATGACAAAAATAAAATCCTGTGACTCATTCACAACTTTTTTTTAATGGCTGATGAATCACTTTTACTGTGTATTTAGTGACTGCCTGGCTAGAAGCATATATGATGAAACATTCTCTTTCATTTAGGACATGGTCTGGCAACTGGAACCTGGCCCAGCTCTTCAGTCAAAGGTGGTCCTGAGCTCCCTCTTCTGTTGGAAAGCAAGCCAGCTTCCGCTGGGCTGACTGACCTGGATCTTGGTGAATCAGAGCAGGCATCAGACTGACCTGATGAGTCAGGACAGGGCCCCATGGAAACACTGAGCTGATGGCGTTACCAGGCCCAATTAATCAGCAGTTATGCAAGAGAGGCTTGTCCATTAAAGAAAATGGGCACTACCCCACCAACCTAAGTCTACCTCCACCAGCCCCCATCTGCCTTTGTGTGTTGTAACTTGTGTTGTGAACTGCTCTGAGACCTATGTGTACAGGGCAGTATACAAATTGTAATAACAACAACCAAGGGTCAAAATAATCAGGGGTGCTCATGTGGAGAGTGCTGGTCTAATGAAAGCAAAGGTTTGGCAGTATCATCAGTAGCTGCAGGGGGGAACCTCAGGCCTGGGGAACTGAATGTGGCCCCCCAGGCCTTTCTTTCCTTGGGACTCTCCCAAGGCCACAAGCACCACCAGGCCTGTTCCATACCCTCCTGACTGGAATGTGTCCTTGAACTCTAATGCTCCTTGCTTGCCTGGATGGGGGATAAAGAGGGATCTCTGAGGGCTCTTCCAGACTTGCTGTTGCCCTGCCGCTTCCTCTCAGAGCAAACGTCAATTGCTTTTTCTCTGGATTGACATTTGCTCTGATTTAGCGCTAAAGAGCAGGTTTGCCAGAGGAAAGTTATGGGGCAAAGACAAAACCACTCGGTCCTGTGACCTAGAAAGCATTAGAGAAGCGGAAAACCACTTGGACCCATGCTTTCTCGGCACGGGACAAGTGCAAGTCTGGGTGAGTCCTGAGTGTGTATAGAAGACAGACGTCCTCAGAACCCCAAGTGGTCTCTTATTCTCAAGAGCCCTTTGTTTACTTAAAGAGTTTGGTTTCTCCCTTCTGTAACAGGGCACAGTTTGTTTGGTTTCACATACAGTGGTACCTCGGGTTAAGTACTTAATTCATTCTGGAGGTCCGTTCTTAACCTGAAACTGTTCTTAACCTGAAGCACTACTTTAGCTAATGGGGCCTCCTGCTGCTGCCGCACCGCCAGAGCACGATTTCTGTTCTCATCCTGAAGCAAAGTTCTTAACCTGAAGCACTATTTCTGGGTTAGCGGAGTCTGTAACCTGAAGCATATGTAACCTGAAGCATATGTAACCCGAGGTTCCACTGTACGTCTTATGTCCTATCTTTCTTCTTTTTTTCCTCCCCCTGCCCTTCCTGTTTCCCAGTCTACTGTTTATTGTTTACCTTTTCACCACTCTCTTCCTTTATACAGTTTCTTTTCCTGTCTCCCCTCATACGGTTTCCTCTCCTGCCTGCCTTTGCACCCCCTCCTTCTTACCAGCATGTCACATGGGTCAACAGCCCCAAACTCTTCCGTCAGATTACTCTTCCCTTTTCCCCTCCTCGGCAGCACAAATCCTCTTTTTCCTCACTGCCGCCTTCTCCCTCTCATTCCCTCACATCTCGCCTCCTCTGGTTCCTTTACCTCTTCCGTGTTCCTCCTCTATCACTCCCATCCCCCTCCTCAGTCTTCCCCCTGCTGGGACCTGGTTCAGACAGGTCCTTGTGTGTCCTCCCAACGTGAGGCATTCCTGCCCACCACGCTACCCTATTGTACAAAGGTAAGAATTATATTTATTGCTCATGGTCCCAGAAGGGAATGCCGCCCTCAGGCTGAAGAAGGCTCCCCGCACCTGCCATAAGCAAAGGCCAAGGATGAGGAACCTAGATGTTCTCAGTCTACAACTTCCTATCTCTCTCTCTCTCTCTCTCTCTCTCTCTCACACACACACACACACACACACACACTATCTTCCCCATGCTAGCTAAGGCTCATGGGAGTCGGAGTCCAACAACATCTAGAGAGTCAGCAGGATCCTCATTCCTGAGGTAGGCTTTCCTGTTGCCTGCCATACTTGCCACTGTAGTCCTCTAATTAGCTGATTGTCTTTAAGAGCACTAACTATTGCTTTTTTTAAAATAAAACAACAACAACATTGTTTTTCTATAGAATCCATCATGTGGTGACACAGACCAAACACAACATGTTTTAAGAAAATATGTGTAGAGTCCTCACAAAATCTACAAACTGCAATTATTTTATCTTAGTAGCTCAGGGAGCTCTTATAACAATCCGGAACTGTTGAACGTGTTTGAATTTAGGATGTATATGATTGACATACCTCAGAAATGGGTACCATCTTTCTTGGAATATTCCAGGTTTCACATAACCTTTTACAACCAGGAGTGCCAGCTTGGCCCTGCAATCGTAGGTGCCCAGGGCCATGGGTGCCATGCAGTGTGGATGGCCCTGTCACCTAAATTTGTGTGTGCCCAGCCCCTTAATGGGAAATTTTGTGTGTGCTTGGGCACCCAGGGCCCCAGGGAGCTGGCACCTATGTTTGCAATCGTCATGTTACAAAACTTTGTCCATGAATAAATGGCCTCCCCAACTAACCCTTGATAGAAAAGTCTGCTAAGCTTTTCCAGTGAGTTGTAACAGGTGGCACCAGAGTTTAAACTGCCCCTAGGCAGACTGTGGACTTACCACTTGCCCTTCTTTTTATGCCTATCCCCTTTGTGCTGCTCCTCTCCCTCTAACCTCCCCCACCTACTTGCCATCATTTCATACAGGTGTCTCCCTCAAGTAGACACAATTTGAGAGACACTCCACTACTTTGGAGCTAAAAAGATATTCTCCTAAAAGGAGTGTTCAGTGGTGCAGCCAGCAAGGACATCCCACTGCACTCCCCTGTACTGTACACTTCTGAGGGCACTCACCAGCTGAGTTCATTGTTAGAAGAAATACTCAAGAAGGGTGTCAAAAAAAGAGTAAGAACGAAGATTCATCAATTACCTGTAGAAATTTAAAAGCAGGCAATAAATACAAATACATTATATGAAACTGGGATTCAGATATGCATCAGCAGGGTTCCCCACCCCCATCCTGCACCCTGAACAGAACATTATACAAAACAGAAAAGAAAGAAAAGAACGTTCTACAAAAAGAAGAAGCCAATTTCAAGGTGAAGGATGGATCAACCGAGTTCAGTCGTTCCAAACAACCTATACAATCTACTGTAAGTGCCATTTTTATAAGCACCTACCCTATTGTGAGTGTTTCAAGGCTCCCTCCCTCCATTCCTTGGCTTAGAATTTGCCTTTATATGGCCTAGCAGTTGAATCACAAGCTCATCCCAGGTAAAATGCTTCTGCTCACTCCAAATGCCAATTGCTTCGATGGCTGCAGATTTCAAATAGGAGTGCCACACTGTTTCATCCATTCCCAATGAATACTTTACATGTTGGCTAGGAAACCGCTTTGTAGCAAACATGGGACTGAACACAATTGCTTCGGATTACTCAGTCCCAAACTCCAGTGCCAGATAAAATACAGCATAATGATACAGCACTCCACTGGACTGATACATTACTCCACGCCAGGTTGGCAATAACTCAGATGAAGACTATAATCCGGCCACTGTAGTTTATTTCGGCCTCATTTACTTCTCCCGCTGAGTGGAAGTCCCACAAAATGCTGCAGAGAAACCTATCAAATCAAGGGCAGTGTTCTGTGCTCCCTGTACTTCATGGCTGGAAGAGAAGGGAGAGAAAAGGACAGTGAATATTAACAGAGAATGCTGAATTCCAATTTCATGATGCATTTGCAACCGTGGCCAGAGAGATTCTCTGATCTGTGGCAATCTTTCCTTTATGGTGCAGTCCTATGCATGCTAACTCAGAAGTACATCTCACTGTCTTCACTGGGGCCGACTCCTAAGTAATTGTGTTAGGGACATCAGCCTTGGCCTCTAGTATTTGGTAGGCAGTTCTACTGTCAAAACTATAACATGTTCCGCTATTCTATGTGGCTAGCCAAAATGCACCTAAAACATACAAAGGAAGCTTCGGGTCTAAAAAACCATAAAATTAATTAATATGGTCATTTATGTTTATAAGAGATTATAAAAGTATATCTAGTGCTTTTTAAAAAAAAAATTCCAGGAGTACTCTCATTTTCCTACGAATATTGAAATACTGCCCCTCAATGAGGCCAAAATGTTTAGGGGTATGCGTACCCCTGCATCCCATCAGAAAAAAGCACTGAGTGTATCTAGTAATCAATATGATAATTCTACACCCCATTGCCCACAGCCATTTCACAAAGAGCTTTTGGCAATCTTGACCCGTGGAGGTGAAGCTATTAACAGGCAAAGGAGTTGAGTGTCTTTGATGAGGAATTAAAGCTTCTTTCCCATTGACAGGTGAATATTGTCAGCTAGTTCATTCTTCATGCTAACAAAAAATTGAAAGCGAGCTTCACAGGCAGTGGTGCCCTAGTACATTTCAGCCTCTAGACTTGACGGTCTCACCTGCTCACACCTTTAGATAGCAATGGGTGTTTTACTTCGCTTACTTCAAAATGGTGCAATCCATCCCTGGTGCCTTTGGGAGGCTTGTGCTCATTCTTCTGAGTGGAGCCCCTAAGTCCTGTCAGCATCATTTTGTGCACGCAGTGCTGGAGAAACCTACAACTTCAGACACCCTGATATTATTATTATTATTATTATTATTATTATTATTATTATTATTATTCACAAACGCCCTTACCTTTATTAGGGCGTGAGCTTCCGCACTGCGACACTAGGGGGCATGCGAACGTCACCCTTCCGCTTCCATTTTTGCAGCCGTGGATTTCGATACAGAAAAGGGGTTGCCAAATACCTGCCTTGACTTGAGTGATCCTCTGGATTCTGGTGAAATGGAATGCACCGTCCCTTATGGACCTGATCTTATTTGTACAGGGTTCGCGGTACGTAATTGAAGCCGGGGAACGCCAACTGAAACAAGCTATATTCAGAGGCAGGTGAAGCGCCCGAAGAAGGTGCCATCTGATCTGCATACTTCTGAACGTACGGCGAGAGATTCGCCATCGACTTCACTGGGTACCAAGGGCATGCCAAGTGGGACTCACGGCAGGCTGTCCGGCCACTTGGGTGCAAATCGGCTGTGCCTTTCCCCTCGGGGAATCGGACAGCGCTACCGGGGGAGGTGCGAAAGAAGCTGTGCTATGACACGTGTGAAAGGCTCAAAACAGTGTGAATCAGTTGGAGGGAGCGACCCCGTGGCCTTCCAAGGTGCTGTCGAGGGCCAGCTCTCACCAGCCCCGGTGCGCGTGGCAAAAGGTAACGGTTGAGGGGAGGCGTGGCCCCGCAACAGCCACGAGGACCCCGCTCGTGAATGAGATCGTCAGTATTGAACCCAAAAGTTAGTTTGTCTCCAGAAACACGTGGTATAAAAGAGACGGTTGTTGTGCTAAGAACATGCAGGAGTTGTTGCACTGCAGCATCCCTGGCCTGGCTGGCTAGGACTGAGTCCAACAGATGTTGCTCCCTGCTTTAAATGATGACCCTCCATTTATGTATTTATTTTGGAGGTCAACCGACAGCCCCGTCTTCAGCGTCTTCTCATCCAACATCAGTCCCACGGAGTTCTATGGGACTCAGAAGTCTATAGCTATGCACTGGATTGCCACATTGATCCGGAGTACGAAAGGGAGCGGAGCGTTGGCGCGAGCAAATTCTCTGGAAGGCGCGCGCGGCTCCTTCTCCATGTGGCTCCTGCGTTCTGGACAGGGGTGCCAACTTTAATAAAATGGGGGGGGGGCAAGTAAGCCCCGCCCCACCTAATTGATCACATGACTTGGCACACGCACACTGTTTGAATGGCAATGCCCATCATGGGGGAGGGGGGACGGCCCCGTCAAATATTTTAGGGGGGGCGGGCAAAAGACCTAGGTGCTTTGGAGCTGCCAGTTGATGAGAAATCCACGATTTCTTTTATACATATGTAACAACGATCAACATTATTGCTCCCGTAGTAAAACGCTGTTGGGTTTTCCTTTGCACCAGTTGATTCAGGGATCTCCTTGGGGAGCTCCTTGGGGAGCACAGCTTCCCTTCGGCTCTTCCATCCAGGGTCTTCATTCTCTGTCGGCCCGACGACCCGGACACGCCCTAAACGCTCCTGACGAGGTCGGCGTCTGCTGCAGGGATGGCCGTGGTGCTGGACAGTGACTCCGAGGAAATGGGCAGCCTCTCGGAGGCAGGTGAGTGGAAGATCTCTTGGAGCAAACCCAGATCCACTCCTTTGCAGGAGCCCATAAAGCAGATGAGAGCGATGAAACCGACGGCCTGGTCACTATAAGGAAACCACATGAACACATGGCGTTAGACCCAGACAAATGCTTCCTACACACCATGTGTTTACAAAACGTTTAGAGCACACACCACACCCAAATAAAAATAAGAATAAGAATAATAAGGAGAACTGTAGTTTGTAAAGGGTGCTGGGAACTGTAGCACTGTAAGTATACTCCTGTTCCCAGGATTATTATTGGGGAGGTGTGTGAATGTATGATGTCTACCTTAATTTGCACTTAGTTCCCACTGAAATCTGTGGGAATTGACCAGATGCCAGCCATGGGATATAAGATGGTACACCACCACTGCACCACCTAACAGCTGTGATGGTGCCCACTGAAACTAGGATTGGGCAGTGTGGCAGCAGGGACAAGGGATACACCAGTTTGGAAGCAGCTACCACACACCTGTGCCTGGCACCAACAGCCACCCAGTTGGGAAGACGCATAACCTCCTTGCGTATGAATCAGAATGAATGCTCAATAAAGAGTGCACCTTGTATAACCTCCACATTTTAACCTACTATTTAAAACATAAATAACATTTTATATATATATAACTCCAGTCCTTCAAGTACATATGTCTGAAATGTTTCAAGCTGCACTGTTTCCCAGCCCATTCAACTTTGCTGGAGCAGTCAGCATGAGCTGGGTAAGTCAGAAAGGTCACAGAAAGCTGGGTAAGTCAGAAAGGTCACAGTTCCTATATTGCTCTGATGTCTGTCTGTCTGTCTGTCTGTCTGTCGGTCTCTCTCTCTCAGCTCCATCATCCAATGGAGGAAGTTTCCCTGATATCATTTCCATCAGTTCTGCGGAAGAAATGTCTCCTTCAAGAACCCTAAGGCCAAGCACAAGTAATGAAATTACAGTTCAATAAGAATTTAAAAGTTATGACCACGGAAACAGGTTATGGATCGGTAACAAAACTTGGTGCTGCGAAGAACAACTCTAGAAAGAAGCTTTGCCTTTTGTCCCTCTGTTTTGGTACCTTAGTGCAGCACTTCCAGAGTACAAACTTGGCTGTGATTACTCATTTTCTTGTGGCATTCTGTGAACTTCATTTTTTTTTTAAGATTATTTTAAAATCTTTTAGCTTCTTGTAGATTGTTATTTTCAAATGATAGCACCATGCTAGATCCTTTCAATAGTACAGAAATGTTTCACTAGCAAAGTTGCCCCTTCCCCTTTCAACTAGTATCGCATAGACCTTATAATGTCTTTTTATGCATAATTTCCCCACCCACCTACTGCCGCCACTTCTCCAGTGCAAGGAAGTCTTGCCAATATTCACTGCCCTGATTTTGACAGCTAAATTCAGTAGTCAGAGATCTCCAGCAAGACATTCCCCATCTATACCCTGGGTACACTCTTATTTATTGTGATGCATAGACTGCTAAGAGCAGCCATGTCCAAAGTCCGGTCCAGAAAAGTTGTTTCCCTTCATTTGCAAGGAATCGTACAAAACAAAGTGGCAATAATAAAGAAAAGTTCCAGGGTGACAACAGAAAACAAACTAAAAGTGTTTTTGCAGTTCATCAAAACTATCCAGCAATATCAAGTTATAGGAAAACTGGTGCTATTAACAGTAATCCTTCTAGTTGGTTAATTGGTTCAGCAACTTGACTGATGCTAATTATTTCTCCCAATGCACATGACATGTAATGCTAATTATTTTCCCCAAGAGTTAAATGATAACTAATCAGAGGCAGCTACAGTTGCAAATGGCAACAAAATATCTGTGAAAGGAAGAGGAGCAGGTTTGCTCAAGTGTGTTGCAGATAGAAATACTGTTTGTAATGAAGTGAGAGCAGTAGTTTACTTGTTCGAATTAACAAATAAGAAAGTTTTGAGAATTTAAATTCTAGATTAAAATTGATTACTTAATTGAGAAGGGGATTGTAACAAAAACACTGGGGCCTAATTTGAATAGTAGAGTGCCTGGTATCTGGTGGGCAGACCAAAGCACTCGTCAGGAGAGCTATGAAATTCAGATGAGGGTCAGATGCCTTGTCAATCCCAGCAGGTATATAACAGGAAGACCCAGCCTGCGGCCTGCCCAGGCTGGCTGGGGATAGTGGAAGTTGGAGTCCAACAACATCCAGAGGGCATCAGGGTCTCTGTCTCTAAATATAGTGTTTGTGTTTGCATGCAAACATATACATGCAGGTATTTATCATCATCATCGTTATGTATTAAATTTATTAGTCACTGTTTTGCCAATGCAACCCAAAGCAATTTACAATAAATGCTTTTGCTGAAACATTTATTGCAGTTTTGCCACATTCAAAAATAGCCATCATGTACCTCATTCTGTCTCTCTGTCTTTCTCCCTACATATCCAGTTGTATCATTGGAGAACTATAGTTCTGGTGTAATTTCTATAAGTTCCATGGAGGAATCAAACACTCCCAAACCAAGGAGAGGTAATCTTGTTTTCAAGAGGCACTAAAAACAATGCTAGCTGAAGATTTGTGTGCCCCAGTATAGATTGTATCTGCTGCGGGAATGAACCCTTTACCTACCTGTTTGTTTCCAATTTGCGGTACAAAAACAAGTGAAACCATCTAATGTAGAGGAAGGGATTGTAGGGCGGGTTTATCTCATCTATCGCTGTTCTTCCTTTGAACGAAACTAAAAGCCTTTCTAATTAGCAAAAGATATGTAGAAGGAAAGTTTCAAAATACGGCAGAATAATAAGGAGAAAGGGGCAATGTACAGTGGTGCCTCGCAAGACGAAATTAATCCGTTCCGCGAGTCTCTTCGTCTAGCGGTTTTTTCGTCTTGCGAAGCAACCCTATTAGCGGATTAGCGCTATTAGCGGTTTAGCGTCTATTAAAGGCTTAGCGGCTATTAAAGGCTTAGCGGATTAATGGCTAAAAGGCTATTAGCGGATTAGCAGCTTAGAAAAAGGGGGGGTGAGTGAAAAAAAATCGGAACACTCACAAGACGTTTTCGTCTTGCAAAGCAAGCCCATAGGGAAAATTGTCTTGTGAAGCAGCTCAAAAACGGAAAACCCTTTCGTCTAGCGGGTTTTCCGTCTTGCGAGGCATTCGTCTTGCGGGGCACCACTGTATATAAAGAATTGTGTAGAAAAATAAGATACATTAGCTAATTTTTATTAAGTAGAATTGCTCTCTGAGTCTCAATGGAACCTTGTGCCCATTGATAATAACAGGACAGGAGGTCGGGAGACCAACAGAGGATGGAGCCATAGCCAATTGCAGGCAGAGTTTTGTCCCATCCTTCTTCCTGCTGAGGAGTTCAAGGTAGAGCAATACTAAGAAGGAGGAACCTGGCAGCCAGTACCACCTCCTGGACATGCAGGGCAGAGCCAGCTGGTGGCAGACAGAGGTTGGTGAGCCAGTGCTGCACCTGCCATAATGGATCAGCCTCCATTGGTGATCCTGAAACTTATACCCATTTACATGGGAGCAATGACATTGAATTTGCTGCTTACATCTTAATAAACTGTATAGGGTCACACTGTTTCAAAGCAAGTATAATTCACATCCCTACCTGGTGCTGAGCTTATTTTTATTGTAATCTTAGAGACGACTTTCATGCCTGATACAAAAACAAAGTTTTGGCTCTTTCTGATGCTGTCTGTGCCACATGTGATGAATGTTGACTACAGCATGGAAGAGCAATCCAGTGCACGTTCTAGTCCGATTAGATTGTACATTTAACAATGCAAGCAAGCCTGAAAAGTACCCTGACTTTTTTCCTCCATAGAAAACATTGCATATGAAGTCAACTTCAAGGAGAGAAATATTGAAGGTACTTGTTGCAATTGTTACCGCTATAACTGTCTTTACTACAGATAGCTATTAGGAGGACTTCAGTGTTTAGTCAGCCAGTGAGATTAATTGGTATAAACCCCTTTGGTTGAGTGACAAGGTACTACCCAATTAATCAGGCTTACATGATAAAAAAGCAGGATGTATGGATTGTTTAAATCCACATTTATTGGGATAGAAACTGTGTCTCTTTCATATACTTCTTCACAATTCATCCCAATCCCAGATTGTAGAACTGAGAAGAAATTCCGAATTCATAAACGATACTAGGCCTTTTTAGCCCTGTATCAATTGGGCATATGGACACCTTGTATATAAATGCTTGATTATCCTTAAAAAAAACCCTGACCAACTGATTGAGAAAATGAGAAGAGAACAGGTATGGTCCTCCTAAGAAAAATATTCTTTCATAGGCAAAGAAAAGCAGCTTTCTTTGTGTGTGGAGATACCTTTCTTGAAATGTTTACTTATTCTTTGTTTGTTTATATGTCTTTTTTCCAAGGGCAGCTTTTTTCCTCTTGCACTATCAGTGCAAATCAGCAATTATATTTCTAATTTTATTGGAATTTTAGTGGAAAATATAATTTTAATCATTCCTTATGTGTTTTATGTATTCATGTATTGTGTATTATTTGAATAGCAGAACTATTTTAAGAAATACAGGAAGCTCTGGGAATTGATGCCAAAAACACAGTGAAAGATGTGTATCTTTTGTGTTTGGTAGAAATCTGCATATGCTGTGGAAGCCTTGAGATTCGCACTCAGCACCCTTTGTTTCAAGGAGGAATGTGTGCTCCATGCACAGTGAGTAGCTGATTTGGGTCAGACATGCTACGCTTCCTTTATCTAACAGGCTGGGCAACTTTTCTTTAAAAAATAAAGGGGAAAAGAGGAATCAAGGAATTGCTGGAAAAGCCAGTGTTAGATTGTCCACCGAATTCTAAAGCAAAAATAAATGCATCTGTCCAAAAGATGCTGGCAGTCTCCAGTTCAACTCTCACTTTAGCCACAAACTCCCTTGGTGGCCTTAATTAAGATGTTTCCCCCACCTCAGATCCATCATCTGTTCTAGGGGAATAATGATGGCCGCCATCTTTAAAGGGCTGTTTTAAGAAGTACTGAGCTTGGAACAGTTGAAATGCTAAATCTCATTATTAACAACTAACTGCAGTTTTCTGCTGCTGCTGCTGCTGCTGTTTTAAAAGGAACATCTTTTGGAGAGATTCTTCCTGTGTGACAATGATGGGTACAAGACTGATTGTGCCATATGCTGCTGGAGCAAATCTCTCATAATGTGTGATGATCCAACCTGTAACAGGTAACTGACCTCCCAAACCACATTCAAGTTTACAGCAGCGCCTTTGGATATGGGATTCAAATGCTGTTGCCGTAAAACCTGGCTTTCATATTCAGATAGAATGTGCATATTTACCTCTCTAATAGACTACTCCTCCTACACTTGGTGGAGCATATCTACAATATCTTCTGCCTCAGAGGTTCTAGCCATGCCTACTTTTGAATTTGATCACACATACTTCCAGGGAAGTGAGGTTGGGGGCACAGCCTTACAAGCCAAAGTCAGTAGTTCAGTTGTGCCTCTCGCTTTCATATTTGTGGAGCCCCCTGCAACACCCCCAGGCTCTGTGTCCAGTGTGATCGAACCAGTTAAAGGTAAAGGTAAAGCGACCCCTGACAATTAGGTCCAGTCGTGGCCAACTCTGGGGTTGTGGCGCTCATCTCGCTTTATTGGCTGAGGAAGCCAGCGTATAGCTTCCAGGTCATGTGGCCAGCATGACTAAGCCACTTCTGGCGAACCAGAGCAGCACACAGAAACGCCGTTTACCTTCCTGCCAGAGCGGTACCTATTTATCTACTTGCACTTTGAGGTGCTTTCAAACTGCTAGGTTGGCAGGAGCAGGGACCGAGCAACGGGAGCTCACCCCATTGCGGGGATTCGAACCGCCGACCTTCTGATCAGCAAGTCCTAGGCTCAGTGGTTTAACCCACAGCGCCATCCGCGTCCCAGCATGATCGAACCAGTTACACTCCCCTAAATCCGCCTGGTGCTTGGGTTGGGTCCCTGTGGTGCTGTAAAGGAATGAGGTGTTCTGTGGGGCACAACTGCTCTATTCTAGGATGTGAATCATTGTGATGCAGGGATACAGAGTGGAGATAAGAGTATCATAGAGCAACTCATTTGAGTGTCCAGTTGCCCAGTTTCCTGTGCACCAACCCTCAGCTTCAAACTTCCATATCCTTTTAATCTAAGTCAGTTTTGTCTAAATCAGGTCCTTAGCCAGGGCTCACTCAGAAATTATGAATAAGTGGGAGGAAAGGAAGTGCAAGTCACCCATACTTCTGCTTTTGCATTGCTGGTATAAAATCTAACATAGATGCTCACATGTTTTTCCTTGTAGTGAAATGTGTGAGCTCTCCCCACATCAAAAAACATGCAGCACTCCTATTTAGATGCCTCTCCCCCATCTGGATAATTTTCAGAACTCCAGCAAGAGCAAGTCCCTGTGTGAAACAGCAGCAAATTTTTTGGATGTATGACAAATATTTGAAATGTAAAATGTAAAAATGCCTTCAAATCATCTTTCGCTGTCTGTTTCAACAATGCAGGTGTTTTTGTGAAGAATGCATGGACAGCCTCGTGTGTTCAGGGTTCTCAGACGAGATAAAAAAGAAGTCTCCCTGGATATGTTTCCTGTGTGCACCACAGCGAGCATATGGTCTACTCAAGAGGAAGAGAAGATGGCGTGCAGAACTGAAGCGCTTCTACGATCAAGAGTCTGTAAGGGAAAGTTCTGTTGCCTTTTACAGATGTATACAGAAAAAGTCAAAGGGCTGCAGATCCTTGTATTAACTGGAACACTTTTCAGCAGCAGAGGTGGGCAACCTATGGACAGCCAGATGCTGTTGGACTACCAGTCTTATGGTCACTGACCATTACCCATGCTGGCTGGGGGTCAGGGAAGCCACCTGAGGTGAAATGGGAAGTGCTGCCTCCTGCCCCCCCCCCGTGCCCCACCTACCACCACTTCTGCCACCACTACACACTGGGAAAATTGGCTGGAAAAGAACTAGCGTATTTTTCGCTCTACAAGACGCACCAGACCACAAGACGGACCTAGTTTTTGGAGGAGGAAAACAAGAAAAAAAATATTCTGAATCTGAGAAGCCAGAACAGCAAGAGGGATTGCTGCGCAGTGAAAGCAGCAATCCCTCTTGCTGTTTTGGCTTCTGGGATAGCTGTGCAGCCTGCATTCGCTCCATAAGATGCACACACATTTCCCCTTACTTTTTAGGAGGGAAAAAGGGGGTCTTATAGAGCAAAAAATACGGTAACTTAAACTAGATGCTCCATTTCCAGCAGGTGGCAGCAAAACTATTTCAGCTGACCTGAAACACTGCATGGTCATTTACTAAAATGACATTTTTAAAGGGGGCGGGGAGAGAGGACCCTGTTAATTGGAGATTTATGCCAAGCAGCCTCAATCTCTGCTTTCCTTTTCACTAGTAGTGGTCATATGGAGAGGCAGAGCCACCCTCCCGACACCAGCATCACTGCGGCTTACCTGGAGAGGCCTGGGCTGGGGTGCCAGTGAGGCTGGAGCTGTGCAGTCTCACTAGAAGGAGTGCCAGATTGACTGGTGGGGCTCCTGCAAGTCCTACCACAAATCCCACCCCCACCCCCCTTGAGGCTTCAGCCTGTCCAAGTAAGAAGCAGCAGGGCAGCTCAGCTCTTCTGACTTGGTATTGCCAACACGGACTGGCAGCCATCAGGAGCCCTTCCCAGACCTATCTAAAGATGACGAGGTTTGAACATCAAACATTTGCCATATGATGCATGTGCTTTGGGGCTCTGACCTGTGGCCCTTCTCATAAGCCTTTAATGCCATCCTAGAGAAAAGAAAGTCAGAGGAAGGAATAAGAATCAGGAAAGCCACTGCCAGTGTGAGTAGCCAGTAGTGAATTGAACAGAGAGGCAGTTTGGCCTGCTGTAAGGCAGCTTTCTAAGGAAGTGTGTGGCAGAGGTTGGGGGGGGAGAGTCCTTGCTTAAGAAGAGAGCATTTATCCTTTGCCTGAAGGGAAAAGCAGTTGATACATGTTGTCCACTCATCAGCAATGTGGTCTCTCCCCAATGATAAATTTCTAATACCCTCCAAAGAGCTTCTCCCAAGGGATCTAGCAATGGGTAGTGGTGCCACATTTGCCTTTAGTTAGACACATTCTTGGAGAATATGGCTAAGTTCTTTCTCCACCGAATGCCTCCGAAGGCTAGTTGCTGGGAACTGCAAGTTGGGAGAGTGTGTTCTATTCAGGTCCTGCTCAGGCTTCCCATAGGCACCTGCTTGGTCTCTCTGAGAACAGGAAGCTGGACTAGATGGGTCTTTGGCCTGATCCAGAAGGGCTCTTCTCATGTTCTTCTGTATCGCCAAGGAAGGCACGGTGGACATTTGCCCTGAGGATGGATCCATGAATCTCAAGGTCATATATGTTAGGAGAACCTCAATAGCTTATTATTTTGCAGGGATTTAACTGCTACGGGCCCCAAATGCAGGTACTGAGTAGTCAACATTATTTAAGCTGTGGAAATCGTATGGTGATTGTTTCTGCATTGCATTGTTAATGTTGTTTTGCATTTCTTAGCCCTGGTGCTGCAGCTACCTGTGACTTAAATAGCACCTGCATCCATGTTGCAACTTGATATAGATGTAGTAGAACCCTTGTATTTGTGAATGTGCTCACAGCAGCACATCATTCCATTATCGAAAGGCTCTGATATGATCAGAGTAGCATTTATATATTTCCCAGGCAGGTGGGATAGAAATAATTTAATACATTTTAAATATAATTAATAATTCATTGATTTATAGAGTGCTGTCAAAGCCTGTTGATACCCAGTTAATAAAAAGTCTTCATGTTAATACATGTAATAACTAAAATCACATACTATGTGTTTGACAAGTTTTGACAACAGCAACAACAACATCTTATGCAAACATGTATCTTTTTATCAATTGTGTTAGAGCCATCTGTGGATATATCAGCCTTTGCAGACATGGGATAAAAAACCAGTCCGTGTGCTCTCCCTTTTTGACAATATTACACAAGGTACGTAACTGAGAAATTAGGTTGTAACATGTTTACCCTTCCCCTGTATCAGAGGTGGGGAACCTTTCTAGCCCAGAAGGCCAGATTATTATCTCCCCGAATTTCACGGGTAGGTGAAACTTCCTGTCTGTCAGTCATCTGATGTCACAGTGACCAGTCCCCCCCCCCCCCAGGGTCTGCAGAAGTCCCATTCAAAGCACTGCTAGCAGCACCTTGTTGGATCTCCAGAAGCTCAATTTAAGGAGCTGATTAAATGAAACTTCTGAAGATTTAACAAAGCATAGGACAAGGCAGAGCTTTGTCAGGGGCTGGTGAATATTTATTCAGAAGCATCTCTCAAAATGCTGTTTTGCCCAACCCTTTTAATGGGGCAACTGAAGAGCATCAGCTGATTGAGCAAGAGTTCTTTGAAAGGGGCTTCTAATATCTGTGGCTTGGCATAGTTGTTAGGATGATTGGGAGCTTATCTAAAGATGGGGTGCTAAAAAAAAAAAGTCATTGCTTTCTGAATGTTGCTTTTTAAAGTGGTCTTTGCTTATCTTCAAAATATTACATGGCAATTTCTGTCCAAAAACAGCCTCAATCCAACTATACTTGGATAGCTTTAAAGTCTCTCCGTTTCAGTGGGAGATAATGAAACATGTGCTTTAGCTCTTCCATTGAAACAAGTCCCATTTATTATAGAGGATTGTGAAAAACTTTTTAACATGTTTACCAACCTTCACTTATAAGTAAGGTTTACAAAACAAAAACCATGAAATTAAAGCACTGATTACAAATTAGAGAAAAATGGGTGCCCCTTGCCAAGTGGAAGAGAAACAGCCAATTTGGGTGATCTTTATCTTAATCCTTCCTGACTAGCTCCTTGGGTGCCTTCCATACTAAGCAATTAATCAAGAATCTTTCATTTACTCACTAGCTACTGCTGCGAAATCACTGCATTCCACTGTTTCCTGTCTTCCCACGCCCACTCTTTTTGAGACCTAATTTGTAGCTGTTCTTTTTCCACTGAAAAGGCAATTTCATCACAAACTTTCTAGTATGACTGGCAAAGCACTATTGAGAAACCTAATGGGGTTTAATCCTAATGTAGATTAAAAAGTTGGACCTGGTTTGAAAACCATCAGATATCCTGCAACTTCCCTTGCCCCACTACTTTTCAATAATGGTTTGCCAGTTCACATTTATTCCATTTATTTTAGCTTATTTATTTATTTGGAGCCAAAATAGAGATTCCTGCAACATTGTCCTAGGAAGGGGAACAAATTGAGGAAGGGTGTCAAAGCCTCAGTGGTGGTAGAGCACGTGATGTACCTGCAGAAGATGCCAGGTTCAATCCCTAGGAGAGGCTCCTGTCTGAAACCTTGAAGAGCTACTGCTACTCAAATACTGAATTAGATGGACTAGTGGTCCACTGTGGTATAGGGCAGCTCCTTATGTTTCTAGCCACTATTGATTGCTTTTCTGCAATCTTCACACAATTAGCTGAGCAGCGAGCAAGTGCAACTGAGTTGAGTGAGGTTCTGTTTTGAGTAGACACCTGTTGAATTGCACTGTCAGTCTGCACTATGTTGTTGTTTTTAGTCTCCCATCTTTTCTGTGCAAAATAAAATATAATACACCAAAGAAAGAAATGGTGGGATAGTGAAAGCACATTTGCAAGTGATCTCCCTCATTCCTAGAAACACTTGGGAATGTTGTGGCACTAAAGAAACATGCACATTTTAAAAAGAGTAGTGGGAACTGCAGTAATTTGAACCCCTTCCCAGAACAAGCCTGCTAGCAATCTGCTGTCTCTTAAAAATAGGAGAGGAATTTCTTTAATTCAGAACATCTCCCACTCTTCTCTAAATCCAGGGAAATGGCAGAGGGAATCTCCATAGTCTAGTCTAGGAGACACTGGGAAGAGAAGAGTGTGGAGAGAGGAGAAGGCAGCCACAGCAGGAAAGGTACAGAGAAGAAGGAAAGATGAGAAGGGAGCTCAAATCAGCACCCAGGAAAACCTATTCTCCCCGCCCCCACCCAAGGAGATTGAATGAAAAGCCTACATTAGGAATGAGAAGCCTGTATGAAATATACTCAGAGTCGCAAAGTGATTTCATGCTCTTTATTCAGCTCATAGTGGTGAGGAGGAATGAATGAAAGTCCCCTCACAGTATCTGCTTTATATACATTATTTACACAATGGGCTGCACATGATTGGCTAATTCCGGAATTCTACTGTAAGCCAATCAGGTTGTGGATTCACTTCTATCTGGAGCAGGATTGGGTGGTTCCTGCCAACCAATCATACTGCTGCATTGTTCTAGGACCAATCAGACTGCTGCATTCTGAATCCTATTGTTCTAGGACCAATCAGACTGCTGCAGTTTGGATCCTATTCAACTCAGTACATAACACTGTAGCTCTCCAGATGTTGTGGCATAGCCAATGGTCAAGGGTGATGGGAATTCTAGCCCAGCAAAAGGCATGCCAGGGTCTACATTTAGGTTCCAAAGTCCAACACTTACATCCAGCACACAATAAAGCACTTATGAAGCATTCTCTGCAGACCTTCTGTGTCTCCTTTAGGGCACCTCATCAGTAAAACACAAATTTGTCGCGTTAATATTGGTATTCATCTAGGTCCTCATTTCTATTCTCCAGAGCTGAAAAGTTTGGGGTTTCTGGGGGAAAGCAAGAGCAATGGGACACTGAAGTATTTGGATGATGTCACCGACGTGACACGAATACATGTAAGTAAATGTCACTGAACTTTGTACTAATATTTCTAATTTTGTTAGATGGGTATATTATTTCTGCTCCTAATATATTTACTGGGATAAAATCAGATTTGCTTCCAGTCAAAGAATTACAAAGTCTTTCAGTGTTTATTATGTTGAAGTCAAGGAAAGGACAGTCTTGCCCCTTTAACATTGGGCAATCTGAAAACTAGTCATAACTGGTTGATGCTGGTAATAACTGAAGAAAGAATAAGACAGGGCCAGCACAGGGAGGCAGTTACCCCAGGCAGCAGATCCAGTTGTATGGAGTTCACTATTCACTGCTGCGCCCCTTTGCCATGGCCATAGACCCCTCCATGTCTTCAGCCACACCCACAACCCTGTGGTTTTGCCCTCCCCACCACACCACACATGCTGCCATGCCACTACACTGCTGCTGCCTGCTCCTCTCTGGCCTCCTTTTTTGTGATAACAACATGTTATTACATTAAAATGAAGTTGAAATTGGTAGTAAAAAAGATGGAAATAAGCAAAAAATCTGGAAAACTCTCTAATACAATAACTAAGATGCACAAATCTATAAACAGAACATATGCCACAGTAATATTTCCACAATGGAATCCAGAATAATCTGGATACAAAGAAATCCTCTTTACAGTGCATGAGTTATACTTACGTTTATTTAGAGCAGCACTTTAGATAGCTAAAATGCCAGTATATTATGTTCACCCTTCAGATTTTCTGGATAACTGGAATGCCAAACATGCTTCAGCTTGTTAGGCTTCTTCAGTGGTCTATTCTTTTTAATATATACAGCATCCTTGATGCATGAATTCAGCTTATCACACATTGTGTAGGTTAAATAAAATTAAACAGTCTGAGGAGCTGCCAAAGGGTTAAGCATCAAGTAGCACTGTAAGGAATTTCTTCAAGAATAAGTTTATTACCATCAAAGTCTTTGTTCAAACACTGCTGTTTAATCAGTGTGTAAAACTGATTCTTTTGTTTGTTTTGGATAAAAAACAGCCTACCAGAAAAGCTGGAGAAGGAACAAGAAGCCATGGGTTTTGATTACATTGCGATGGTTAACCAGTGGCCCTCCATATGTTGTTATATTTCTGCTGTCACCATCCCTGACAATTGAGTATGCAGTTGGGGCTGATGGGAGTTGGACGGTGACAACATCTGGAGGGCTGTAGATTCACAACATCTGTTATAGATGGAGGGGAAACTGTCTATTTTTTATTTATTTATTTGTCTACTTAACATTCTGTGAGTATTCTGCACGATAGGGTCATTTATCTTGTGAACTGCCCCGAGAGCTTTTGATGAAGGGCAGTATATAAAAATAATAGGTTCAGAAATTAAATTTAGTATTTCTAATACTTAGTGGAGCACATCATAGTCAACCTGCATAACACCACTGTTAATAGTTTTGTCATTTGTCAGAATTTGGACTAATCAGAGTAGTTAGTAGCAATGTGGTTAAAGGTAAACTAGTTGGTAAGGTTAGGTTGGTTCTGTGGCTAGGAAGTGGTAGTAATCCTGATCCAAAACATGCCCATCAGAATGTCTATAAAGCAAACTGGTGCATTTCTGAAAGGAGGAGGAGGAGGAGGAGAACGAGAACCCATGTGAAATTAAAAGATGAAAGATGGGATCCTGCATCCAAACTACTGTGATTGTTTTGTTTTGTTTATTAGATAGAAGAATGGGGTCCATTTGATTTTATATTTGGGTCTACGCCACCCATTGGAAACTCTTATCAACAGCCCTCTGGTAAGAAAAGCAAACATGCATGAAACTGTAGCTCTTATTGTGTCTCTCTGACTCTGGTCAGTTCCAAGAGACGGACCATTTCTCTCTCCACTCTTCTCCAAAGCAGGTTAAATACTGCAGCTCCAACATACAGTATTTCCTTGGGAATAAGTTTCACTGATCTTGCTTCCTTATAAATATTTGTAGCTAAGCTGCACAATCTTAAGCATGATTACTCCAAAGTAGGCCACACTGTGATAATGGGACTCAGTCCCTGGTGATTGTGCACAGGATAGTGGTTGGGCAGCAGGAGCCTAGGGTTCTGCAGTGTCAGCTAACAACATCCCAATGAGCTTCCAGTAACTCGTGGAAAGCTAAATGATGCAATATAGTAGGAGCACTGATACAGGAAACGGGAGACACCAAGAGCCACGGCTAGAGCATGCTGTGACAGTGTTGCATCACACATCAGTCACGATCGCGGTCACCGACTACATTCCATATTAACAGCAAATCAGACATGCATGGAAAGTACCTGCTATTTGGCATGTGACGTAACCTCATCCTCTACTACCATCTTGCTCTCATCCACAGAGCACCGCAAGGATAAGCTGACAGTGACTTCTCCCTGGCCTTCCCCTCCAGCTGCAATCTTGCCTCATGATTTTGTTCCACAGCTAGAGGCTATATAGCCACTAACGGCAGAACTTCCTCCTGACAGATATTCAGATTCCCTAGCAGCCCAAATACAGACAGGCATAGGTTATACAACAAAACTATTTCGCTGGAGTTTCCTCGGGCCAGTGGTTCAGAGGAAGTCTGTACTGACCTGCACTGAGCATAAGTTTCCCACTGACCTCTGCCCTAAAGGTAATGCTATACTGGAATATTAAAAAGGAGGTATAAGGGCTCAGGCAGGGTCCTAGAGTCTTCCTGTCTGCTTCCCAAAGCTGGGCAAGCACTTGCCAAGCTTTGGGAAGGAGATAGGGCCCTGCCAAAGCCTCTTGCCTCCTCCTGAAAGCCGGCTTAAGCTGGTCTTGTGAAAACTAGACAGAGGGTGTAAAATGTTGGTCTCGTACCATATTACCTAGATACGCCCCTGGCTGGAGACCTTCTTTATACCTAAAGTGTATAACTAAAGTGTCCAGTCCCTGTCAGCGGATGGATGGAGGGTGGATGCCTAAGAGAAAGGAAAGCACACCCCTCAGGCTTTTATATCTTGCTACCTACCCCACCTTGCAATCTATCTCTAAACATGAGACCTGTGCAGCCTCAGACTCCTACTGTTATATTTGCATGTCTTTATAACATCTAATCTCTTCAGGAGTAGCCAGTTTGGCACCCACAAGCACCCATTTGCCTCCAGAGGCTTTCCCTGGTGCCCAGAGGTGGCTCTCTTCCCCCTTTCAGTCATTCTTTTCTTTAAAAAGGAAGCGGGTGGGCTGGAGCACCTTAGAAAGGCGTTTTCAGAGACCATCTTTTTATAGCCTGTTTTCTCTTCTCCCTTCCCTTTAAAGCCTGGTATTTTTACCAATATTTTCGTATTCTTCAGTATGTGACACCCCCGGAAAGGATGTTTTTCTGGATGTTTGTGGACAACCTTGTGCTGGAGGAAGAAGACCGTGATACAGCTTCTCGATTCTTTCAGGTGAGTAGCAAAACAAAATGCCTTCAAGAGGTGAATGAAGAGATCACCACTCTCTTCACCACTCACTTGCAGACATTAATTTAATACAGATTTTCATTGGCTCAATTCGCAGTTTGAAACAACAGTTTTATTTTATTTATGTAATTATTTGCTGCATTTCTATATCTCTTGGAGCATCTTACTTCAGTATTGTTCAATCTGTATT
This sequence comes from Podarcis liolepis, assembly GCF_965112155.1. Lineage (NCBI taxonomy): Eukaryota > Metazoa > Chordata > Lepidosauria > Squamata > Lacertidae > Podarcis > Podarcis liolepis. The sequence goes on from NC_139558.1 coordinate 50,332,702, forward strand.
GGCGCCCAGATTTTGAATTCTGTATTATATTCTATTGGCATCAAATGCGAGATTTAGTTCTAGCTCTTGAGACATGTGTATGGTTTTGGTCCTTTTAAAGATGGAAGCTGTGATCAGATATAAGCAGCATGATGACACCATCCAGAATGCAGTACACATATGGAGTAATATCCCATCTGTTAACAGGTAACTGCTTTCTCAGATATCACAGAAGTTTCTGTGTGTGTGTGTGTGCTTGTGTTAAAGCCAAACCAGCTGCAGAGCATTTAAGATTTTGTTTTCTACATCTGGCGGGAAGGTAAACGGCGTTTCCGTGCGCTGCTCTGGTTCTCCAGAAGCAGCTTAGTCATGCTGGCCACATGACCTGGAAGCTGTACGCTGGCTCCCTCAGCCAATAAAGCAAGATGAGTGCCGCAACCCCAGAGTTGGCCACAACTGGACCTAATGGTCAGGGGTTCCTTTACCTTTACCTTATGGCTTCCAACTCACTTTTACAATAGAATCATAGGACTGCAAAATTGGAAGAGGCCCTGAGGGTTATCTAGTCCAAACCTTGAAGTACAGGAATCACAACTAAAGCATCTTTGACAGATGGCCATCCAAATTCTGCTTGAAAACCTCCAATGAAGGACATTCTACCACCTTCTGAGCGAGTCCATTCCACTGTTAAAAACTCTAACCATCAAGAGAGTTATTCCTAATGTTTAATTGAAATCTCCTTTTCTGTAACTTGAATCCATTGGTTTGGGTCCTACCCACTGGAGCAGCAGAAATCAACTTTGATCCATCTCCCATGTGACAGCTATTTAGATAACTTGTTAATATCATCAAGTTGTTATTGTTGATATAGTAATCAGAAACACAATATTCAAAAGCTGTAAATAAGCTTGGATGAAAGGAGACTGCAATGTGAAACCACTGAATTAAAATACATCAGGATTTCACTTGTGGATTGAACCCAAACCCAAATGAAGACAATTAATTTTTAGCACATTATATGTGTTAACTGGCTTACATAATTACATTAGCCACTTCTCTGCATTTCCCTCTGACCTCAAATTTTACAGCTTCTTCCCTCACACCAACCAAAAAACAACAACAACCCCATGTGATACTCAGGATAACACTTCATGCATCTGATGAACCAGTAGACTAGTTCACAAAAAGCTATGGCATTATAAAGTTGCTAGCCTTTTAAGATGCCACAAGACTCAAAAGACTAATGTTGCTCCTCTGGAAATCGTTGTAACTTGTTCACCATCCTGTCTCAGTTTGTGTGGGTCTCAAGGCCTGTTGAAACTAGAAGGCAGCGAAAAAAGAGGAAGAAACTCAAGTTGCTTGAAGGAAAATACATTTGAGGCCTGACGTGTTTTGGAACAATACTTCCTTTGTGTCACTATAAATAATACAAGCATTTATCTAGTAAAACCAAATAAAAATAGAACACCTAAAAACAAGGCAAGTCTTACATCTTCCGCATTACAGTATTGGTTCTCTAATTGTTCTCCATACTTAAGAGGTTATCTCATTGTTACCCCAAATCTGTACTGGTAGAATGGCTTAGGATGACACAGAAGTGTTCATCTGCTTGGTGCTATTTCTTCACTTCTCTCAGTTTAATATAGTTACATGCTCCCAAGCTAAGAGAAGTTGTCTCTCTTTTGGAGACTTCTTTCTTTTAACGCTCTCTTTCTTTTGGAGACTTCACAGACAGATGTACAACAGAACACAAACGGAGGCAAACATAGCAGCAGATCTGATACCCCGGATCAGATTGGGAATGTGCTCCCAAACCCAACTGGGGCCTCATGCTGGTTTCCTGCCAAAAATGCCTCCCTCCCTCCGCTGCTGTTTTCTCCCAAAGGGACTGTATGCAGTAAATAACACCTTCGGTGGCAAAGGACTGGTGGGGCATCATTATTTGCAAGAAATTGGTGCAGGGCTGCTCTCTACTTTGGATCTAGGCCCCAGAGCTACCTTTACTTCAAGAATAAAAGGTGCTAGTTTAAGGAAGCTTTTTTTAAAACAAAACAAAACAAAACAAAACAAAACAACAACCAATATTATCATATTGCGTAGCTTGGGCCATGTGTTATAAAAAAAAGTGACATTTTTATTCCTTACAGGCCAGAAAGAGACTCAAATTGTACATGGGATGAACTAAATAAAATGCAATGGAGAAAAGGGATAATTTTGGAATGGGGGAAAGGATGGGAAGTAATAATGGCACAGATTGAGTAAGGTGCTATTGAATAAAGGGGTACAAATTAATAAAATAGGGTTTTTTTGTTTTTGCCTTCCCCTTTGGCCCTTTCTCCTTTGCCTCTGGCCCTACCTCTTTGGTCCTCAGAATACTGGCCAGGTTACTATTTATGCCAGGTAAAGATTTGGCTGCTAAATTTCTCTATGCTGGGCTACTATTAAAGGCATCACAGTGACAGTAGCATTTGGTCCAGAGAGCTCGTCAATTTGAAGTGCACAGCTCTCTTTTGAAGGAACCACATAGTGACATATATTTCAGGGGTATTGCAGAGATGAATCAGTTTGTGTCAATGACACTTCTAGAACATTTGAGCTACAAAAATGCTAACAAAGCATGAATAAGATTATTAAGCTGTTTGCAGACTGTGGTCAATGCTAGCATCTGAGAAAGACTCTCCTCCCTGAAAGAGAGGGGAGTGGTTGTGGGCGGGAGCCCGAACACCGCTCCTAGCAGGGGGCGTTGCCCCCTGCCTCCAGCTCACCTGGCTGGCACTCACGCCCCCCCCCCCGGTGGCCGCCCAACCAGGTGCCATGGGGGGCGTGTCCAGCAGCCTTTATGCTGCAGTGCCAGCCTCTCCCCGGCCTCATTTCTATTTGTCGTCCTGAGCGAGTCACCCACCCTCCACTCCCTTTGAGTTAGGGCTTAGGTCATTGGCCTTGCTATGGACCTTAGGTTGGTCGCCCCGGTTGCCCGGGGGGCCTGGTAGAAGTTTTTCCATTTGGCATTAGGCTTTTTGGTTTTTTCGCCTACCTCATAGCAATCGTCACAACTTTCTGGTGGTATTGGTGGGTAGGTTAGGCATTGGAATAATGTGTTGTGGTGTGTCGAAGTGCTAGGTGTGGCCATCGCCTATGCCTTCAATTTATAGGGGTATTCCGTTAAAGGAATCTGGCGGTCGTGTATTCCGTCCGAAGCCTGCTTGGCGGGAGGCCATAGCACGACCCTCGGTGACATCAGGGGTGAGCCTATAGTTGGATTAGCATCAACAGGTGTTGACCCCCTGGTGAATAAACCCACTTGTTTTGCGATCCAATGCCTAAGCCAATACCTTTTCATTGCTGTAATCAATAAAGTTGTGGCCTTTTCTAGCCCATTAACCTTATATCACGTGTCCCTTTGTCTTCATTTTACTTCACGGGGGTCGGGTCCTCGAACCACAACAGGCTCTTGTGAAAGGAATCATTCACTGTTCCTCATTTCACAAGCTACTTATCTCTGCAATATTCTCCCCCATGGCTAGTTCAACAAGTCCATGGTTCATACATGCATGTACATCACTTGATATCTGAATACTCTTGATGAACTGATTCCATTGAAAAGTTGTGTTTTTAGATAGTGTGAAATATGCCATTTCACAGCTAACTTGTTTATACATGCAGCTGTCAAGTGGTGTGTTATTCATGCATGAACTAGACCTAAACTAAATCATGTCAAATCAAATGAACTGCATACTCTTTTATCTAGGTATCTAGGGATGGAAAGTTGTATCAGTTTCGGTTCTCACAATCTCCATGCCCCCTCCCCCTTAAATTCAGTTCTCTACTTTTCTGCAGTAACATGCAGTTTACTCATTTTTAAAATCCTCATGAAAATTGTTCCACATTTTAGTGTGAATTTCTCCAAATAAGCACGTTTGTAGTGCAGTTTTGGCTCATATACGTATTTTTGCAAGCAGTTTCTTCTAATATAGTGCATTTTACATGTTATTTTCACTAATATAATCATTTTTATAAACACTTTTACCAATGCATTTTTGTATCCATTGGTTAGAGAACTGCATCACAAAATCTGAATATGTGCAAATGACAAAGGATGACTCTTTTTTGGTTCTCAACATTGTTTCAGAAAGTTCAACATTTGTTAGCTTCACCTTTAAATGTGAACTAAATCAAATTCTTTCTCCATCCCTAATTTGAAATTGAAGAATCATGTATTAGCTTTGGCTTCTGGCATGTGGGTTTAATTAGCTACTCATACAACTATTCTGGGGACGCAGGTGGTGCTGTGGTCTAAACCACTGAGCCTAGGGCTTGCCGATCAAAAGGTTGGCGGTTTGAATCCCAGTGACAGGGTGAGCTCTCGTTGCTCGGTCCCTGCTCCTGCCAACCTAGCAGTTTGAAAGCACGTCAAAGTGCAAGTAGATAAATAGGTACCACTCCGGTGGGAAGCTAAACGGCATTTCCGTGCGCTGCTCTGGCTTTGCCAGAAGTGGCTTAGTCATGATAGCCACCTGACCCAGAAGCTGTATGCCGGCTCCCTTAGCCAGTAAAGCGAAATGAGTGCCACAACCCCAGAGTCGGTCACGACTAGACCTAACGGTCAGGGGTACCTTTACCTTTACAACTATTCTATTCTGATGAACATTATAATATATGAGAGAAGAATTGATACAATCCTGTAGATTAACTTCAGTGAGACCTGAAGATGATATCTGATGCAGCTGAAGGGGTCCCCAAATGGCGATGTGTTTTTTCTAATTTAATCCCAAGTATGATTCCTGGTCTGCTGCAGCAAAAATAACAGAGTCGTAGGACACATTAAAAGCAAACAAACACATTGTGTTATGTTACATTCTGTGTTATTTATATACTGCTTTGGAGCCCAAAGTGGTGGAGCAGACCATCACGGCAAAAGAAAAATGCAACATTAAATAAATCAAAACAATAACAAAATCTACATTCATAAGCTGCATTCATGTTCTTACCACAGATGGAGCTACCTACCATGCCACCTTTCATGTAAAAGCTGGGTAAACTCTGGCCCAACATACCCTACCCACTCCAGTCTCTCACGTAGGAGCAAGCCCACCCACAAACAATTGCCTGATGGAAGTGGCCTTGCCCTCATCACAACCCATAGGAGAAAACCAAATGAGAACTTTCCCTTTTGGTCTCCTGCCTTTAGGAGCCACCCCACTGAGTGACCCACTGCCCCTAACAGCCTCCAAATAAATATGGTTCTCCCTGGAAACAGCTACAGCTCTAACTCTTGTTCTTCAAGGGTGGAGTAGCTGGCAAAAAACCAACAACCATCTGGCTCCTCAATAGATTGCTGTATTCCAGGTGCAGCAATAAGTAACCAAACAAGCCCCTGTGTTGCAAAGAGAACATCAGCAATGTCTAGGCAACACGATGACTATGTACATACGCAATAGACAATCTTTATAGAATTCCTTCAAACCATAACAAGCACAAAATGAAATCTTCCAGATATTGACTACTGTTTCGTAAAATTCTTTGTCAGCCTGGTAGGAGGATATAGAATTGCTTTTACATTATTACATGAGCACTGTTCCACAGCATTTGAAATTTTCATTTACATACATTCATTCGATATAAGATGGGTTTAAGAAGCAATTCTATATCCTCCCACCATGCTGACAAAGAATTCTACGAAACAGTAGTCAATATCCAGAATCACTGTTCAGTGTTGGACATCATATTTGCTGAATATACAAAGCTTTACATCTTGTCTTTCATCGTACGAAGTCTGGTACCTCAATTCATTTAAAGATTTTTAGATACTTTGAGACTAAAGATTTCATCTTGCACTTGTTATGGTTTGAAGGATTTCTATAAAGATTGTCTATTGTGTATGTACATGGTCATCGTGTTGCCTAGACATTGCTGACATTCTCCAGGTGCAGCAGAAAAGAGCCAAGGAGGCTAAAGTTGATATCCACATCCCAGAGAGCAATAGTCCTGTTGTTGCTATTGCATTGTCTCTGAATGCATGGCAGTCCCCAAATAAAAGCAGACACTTTCACAGATTAGTCTCTAACTCACAAATCAGACTTTAATCTGTGAGAACGTTTCCCATAACTTTGAAAACCAAAGTTGTGCAAGAGGAAACCTCTCCTCAACAGCAGAGGCTCTGGTGCAGCTGCGGCTGTATTGGAGAAATCACCTAAAATTAGATGGAGCATTGTCAGGAAACAATGTGGCAACCCTAATCAGTGCACAGCTAATAAGGGCACAGTGAGATGTTAGACCCTTTTATATAGGGAAAGGGAAAGGGATCAGGGTGTGTAAGAAGCATAATTTCCTGTATGGCCTGAAATGTAAATATAATGACAAGTTGTTTATTTCCTGTTAAGGGAACGAAAGAAGTCACGTCTTTTAACATTTTTACATGAATATTGTGGGGTGTTGTTTTTTATTCTCCAGCAAATATTCTGCATCTGCCTTGTACGTGGATTTGTCTCTGTTGGCAAAGAACATCCTTGAAACCAGAATCTTCTCTCAGCGTCCAGCCACTCTGATTAAGGACTTTTTTGTGCCCTTGAAGGAATATTTTAGGACATTTCCATAAGACATTCTTTATACTGTAGGTCATCCTATGAGCAGGGTTGCCATAATCATCTGTCCCTTTAATACTGCTTTGATATTAACAAGAAAGATTTTTATCTCAATGCAGAGAAATTTCATCTACTGATTTATTCATACCAAGCTGTTTTCAATGCAGAGGAGCCAGCCAAGCTGTTTTTCTTCTAATCAGTTGGCCATCATCCTGAAAAAATATTTTTGGATTGTTGATACAATTCCTATTCCAACTGCCTTCTGCAGGATTCTTTATTTTATTTTACCTGGGTTTGCATCATACATGTACACAAGCTCTAATTGTTATGCTATTTATTCATAATTTAAAAACTTTATAAACTGCCTTTCTGCCCTAACAAGGGCTCGCAAGGCAGGATACAAAAACAAAAACAAAAACCAAATGTAATACAATAATATAGTGTACATATTTATGCTGTACATATTTAAATAATATTTAAATGCTAGAAATTCATGAATGGTGAGGAATTATCACATTTAATGGCTGCAAAATGTTCCATCAGGAGAATGAAAAAATAAAATTTGCAGTGTTAAGAGAATCTTAAAAATTACTTGCTTTTGAATATATTGTACTTGCTTATGCTTTCCGAAGGGTACTTTTAAAACAAATAAATGTTATTTTGTCATAAGAGAAATGCAATGTTAAATTTGATTTGTTCGCCCCCATTTAAGGAAACAATTTATAAAGTTCTTTATCTGAAATTCATATCACATGACAGTCTTGATCTTTTTTACCCCAATGAACCCCTAGTGGCTTAAAATGCAGCAAAGCTAATAGGTTTTAAAAATAAAATTGGTCAGCTTACAAAGTAAAAATAGCTTGGAAGCTGGAGCTAACCCACCACCCATTGCCTATCTTGTTCACACATCACTAGCATTGCTTAAAAGAGTAAAATAAATTACACAGGAATCTCATTGGTACTGAAAAAACGGTTACTTCATATTCGCAAGGAGAGAGGAGGTTTCATGGCTGTCTCATGCAGGAGGAGGAGAAAGGGAGGATGATGGAGGAAGGGGTGGAGGTTAGGTGTTAAGTGGAAAACCACAACAGTGTATTTTCCCTGATAATCTGCTGGTCTCAAACCTGCCCTCTACTGACTGGAGTCCTGCAAAGTTGTTTATACCCATCATTTCTGTCCACTGAGTTTTATGTTCCTGTACACAGCAGAGAGAAGGCAGGGATGTCTTCACCCAATGTGTATTGCCTGATTTGTTTCCCTGCGCATTCAGCTCCCCCCTTGCACTCCTATTCAATGCAGCTGTCATCTGCACATGTGCAACAACTGTCCCAAATGTACACACCTCAATTTACCGGTAACCACAGTTTACCTTTCCATCAGATGGAAGCTGATTTGAGGAGAAACACTGGAAATGGGAAAATTTCTCAAGGAGCTACAAGAGACCTATGGATTGTGGTTAATGTAGTGTGTGTTCAGCTCAAACACCTGTGCTAGGGGCACACTGGAGCCACCATAAATGTTAATGTATACTACAGCTGTAGTGTCAGTTATTTGAATTAATAATTATACAGTATTCCAAAGCACAGTGCTGGGTTGAAAATGTGTATATCAAAACAGAGAGGTAATTAAAAAATGTATGTTTCTATAAAGGTTTCTGTTTACCAGAATTTTAATTTCCTGGAGGACCAAGCTGATCAACAACATCTTCATACCAGAATAATGTGTTCAGGGTTTTAATGTGCCACCCCAGTAAGACACTGTGCAGATATTTGTAGCATGGGGCAGGGGGCAGAAATCTGACCAGCACTGTCTGTCTATGTTTGGAGCAATTTCAAAACTTTTCAAAAAGTTATTTAAACTCTTTAATGTGTAAAATGATGGATACACATGCACTCATGCAGGTTGTTGGGTTTTTAAATTGTGAAATTTCCTTTGTGGGATAAAATTCAACTCAATTCTCCTACTGAAATCTGCCTAGATTCTGGATTATAAATCTATTCTGTACATTCCAGGGCTCTGAACAAAGGTTTCAGGGTTGGTGAGTCATTTTCACAGGTTTTTAAGTATTTTATTGAATGCTATCCAAGACAAAGGGAAGGCCTAGGGCAACTTTACCAGGAAACTGAGATATTAACAAGTTCAAGACTCTGACCAAGTATGTCTCAGGAGATCTACACTGTTCAAAAACTCATTCACAGATACCTTAGTCAAGTTAAAAGGAACTCAAGAGACATCATCCCACTCAAATCCAAATGCCAAAAATTTATTCATGTTATCATTTAGTCATTCATGTTGATATGTATAGAATTAGGGAATGCAACTGGAATGAAGACAATTATGGAATCTTGTTTTCCCCCTGCCTCAGTGATACCCCTCCCATCCTTTTGTACAATTATCCAGCTGTAAACCTTTAAATACCAGAACAAGAGCACAGCTATGGAAGCAGTAAGGGGGAAGAGTCTCCACAATAACTATTATATTACTCTTTTTGTTGCTGTTCCACCATAAATATAGTTGTGGTGAGATCAGAACTGAAGCCCCATTTGCTATCAGTGCATCATAAGAAAATGTCTAAAAACTAAAATAACATTCTTCACCCTGACATGGCCTGTTGGGAACAAATAAACATTGACACAAGCACTCTCTCTACTTCTGCCAATGTGGGAACAACTTACAAGAGCTAAGTAATTTGTTAACTCTGTATCTGTGTTTAGTGATGGATGTGGGTCAATAAATTGAAGCTGAATCCTTTTTTTATACAAGATGTTTTAAAGCTTTTTCATAATAAGATAAAATAAACTAATCTAAATAAAAGCAAAAACAGAGAGAGATAAAACAGTGTCCTTTCTCAAAGGTAGTTCTTAACCCTTGTATAACTAACACAGATTAAGCTTCAATCAATAAATTGAAGCTGAATCCTGATAAGACAGAGGTATTGTTTTTCTCAAGTTCTCCAATCTGGGGATAGCTTGTCGTGGTATCATGATTAAAATGAATTGTGTTTCTCTTGTATGTAAGCATTATTATTATTATTATTATTATTATTATTATTATTATTTTGACAATATGTAGCAAAAACCATTAAATAAACTGGCTTGCTTTGAGTACCTTCTTATCTGCAGTAATGGGGTACTTCTTAAAACAACTGAATATGATGAAACTTTTTTTGTTTATTTTAAGGGATCTAAGGTTCCTTATATATTTTTAGCAGGCCTTCTCACTCCAATGTTAATGGTTCTAATGCATTTAAAATTCAGGACTTCTTTACTTAAGATTTAATTTGGTTTCCCTCAAGGCTAGCCACTTGTTTATTAGGAAAGTCGCCATTTGATGTCTTTAGGAGTTAATTTTTTGGGGAAATCAAATCTAAGCAGCAGCTGCATAATCTGTGAACATGCCAAAAAGCCTGGCAGGGGTTGTTTTTGTTGCTTAGCCTGTTTATAAGTTAAAATGTGAAATTTAAACAACTGGTGAAAGCTGAGAATACTAAAGTGGGAATCTGCATTTCTTATACTAGTTTTCTTAAGGATAGCTCAGTTGGTTAGAGTGTGGTGCTGATAATGCCAAGGTTGCAGGTTTGTTCCCTGTACGGGACAGCTGCATATTCAAGTTGGACTAGATGATCCTCAGGGTCCCTTCGACAAAAGAATGCCTAAACCTATTTTGTCAATATGCTGGGCCACACACATCCTCTGAATTCCATAGCTATGTTTCTGTTTTAACAAGGGCAACAGAAAGAAGAATAAGGACTTTTACTTATGTGTATTCTATATATTATGCTCAGAATGTTTTAGAATGGAGGTTTGGAGATTTAGCAAACACAGCACAGCTGTGATATTAAGGGTACCAAACACAGACACTTCCTTTCCAGTTTCCTGTGTTTGTGCTATGACTGAAGTTTGAAGAAGTTGCTTTCGGGAAGTACCCTGTATATTGTAATAATGCCATTAAAAATATACAATTATATAAAATATACATAGTACAAGCGACATGTCTAATGGTGTGGGTTGTTGGTGCAATCATATCTTCTAGAACCTAAATTCTCTGATAGCCTTTTGCGGAGAAATCCTGCTTATTTGAACTGTATTTTAATGAGTACTGCGGATGTATACTGTCAGTTTGATAGGGGAAGTCTTCTGTCTTGTCAGGTGAAACTTTGTTTAACTGTAACAGGGGAATATTAGCTGACGACTGAGAGGCGGTAGGAGACAGAACTCTCAGTTTACAAAAGACAGTCTAGCTGGTGGTTGCAGGTGTAGAATTCCTAAGTTGATGAAATAGCTGAGTCTGGGCTAGAGAGGCCTGAAGAAGTGAATATACAGTACATGGGTAGTCTGTTGTGAGACAGTAAGTGTTGGTTGGAGAGAATCTGTGCTGGTTGGTGCTTTGTTTTCATGGTGGACAATGGGAAAAGGTTCAAAGAAGGAGGAAGAAGATCTGAGAGGAAGGCAGAGTGGCTTGCGGACCAAAGACTTTCTGGGGTTGCCAAATTACTTGGCTCAGGCTTAAGAGAGCCCAGAGAAGGAGTGGGAAACAGTTTCAAATGCTAGGCAGGAAAGCCAGAGGAAAATTCCAGGACCAGCAGGACAGCAAAAACTGGCCTAAACTTCAGTAGGGATTGAAACAGGCTTCAACAACAGTCCTCAGTGAAATGTTGGCGAGGCTTACTTTATTATGAGCTTACTTTGTACAAAATGATCATGTACACACCCAGAGACACACTCCCAAAAGGACCAATAAAGTTTTCTGTATTTGTTTATATGTTAGGGGTGAGTTGACTGAAACATTACAATGAGAAATCCAGGGGTCAGTAGGTTCTATGGCTTATAGTTTTAAAATGATTTACTGGACTGATTTGAAACTTGACAGTGTAAAAGAGGCACATTTGTAGATGGCCTATGCTGAATCTGGGGCAGGGAAAAAAATAACTTATATGAATAAAACATTCTGCGAGTGACAGGTAGTATCTATTTTTCTTTCATAGACCATGTCTGGATGATTTTTCTGCAAAGATTTATCTGATAGTACCGTTTCTTTTGGGAAACTGGTTGTTGACATAGATCGAGGGAAATGTCTGGTGTGTGCTTGTGAAAAATGTTTGCAGTTTTGATTAAAAAGGCATTGTTGTGGCCAGTGTTAACCAATGGGAATTCATAAGGGTGTTGTGTACACATGCTCTGTATGAACCTGCTGCAAGGGAAGGTTCAGTAAAGGTTTAACTGAACCCAGTGGCTGAGTTGTAGTCTTTCAGTTGGATGGAATGCCAACATCAGCAACTCCCTGCTCAGTGAGCAAAGGTGGCCGAGAGTTGGGGGAAGGCCAGAGAATGAAAATTAGAATCAGTATCTTTGGCAACCACCATCTTCCCCACTGAAGGCATTTTTGCTAGTTTTTCAATATATCTATGATGTGTACTCAGCATGGTGTTGAGTGTTGGACTATGTCCTGAGAGGTCAGGGTTCAAATCTCCACAGCACCAGCCACTGCCTGCTAGTCTCAATCTTTACCTCACAGCATTGCATACCCTTCAACATTTCTCCGATGAAAATAGGGACGTCCTAAGGAAAAGCAGGACATTCCAGGATCAAATCTGAAACCAGGGCAGCTTCTATAAATCTGGGACTGTCCCTGGAAAATAGGGACAATTAGAAGGTCTGGCATTGTTGTGATGATGGGGAAAGGGTCATATACAGTGGAACCTTGGCTCTCGAACAGCTTAGTTGACGAACAAATTGGTTCCCAAACACCGAAAACCTGGAAGTGTTCTGTTTTTGGAACGTTTTCGGAAGCTCCTGCAGCCAATCGGAAGCCACGCTTTGGTTTTTGAACAGTTTCAGGAGTCGAACGGATTAAGTTCGAGAACTAAGGTTCCACTGTACCACACCTTGAGCTCCTGGGAGGAAACGTGGGGTACAAATTCATAATAAATAAAACAGTAATATGTTTCTACTCTCTCTTTTTTGAACGCATTTGATTATTCGCATTTATTGAAAGGCTGGATAAAAATCCCTCACAATGCAACCCTGCATGTAAAGTAAAAGGTAAGTCTGCTGATAACTGGGTCTGTAGAGAATGAGATTCTTTAATATCAGCTTGGCTGGGTTCAAGCCCCACGTTGGGCAAGAAGATTCCTCGTGCTCCCTTCCCAACCTTCAATTCTGCAGTCCCAGGTGTCCCTCTGAATACACGGAACTGACTCCTATCACGCAGATGGGAGCGAGCGCACCGAGGCCTCGAGGCTGAGCCAATGGCGCGCCCCCAGTATAGGAAGGCGCGGCGTCACGGCACGTCACGCGCCGCCCGAGCGCCTATTTCAAGCGGGCGAGAGGGACGGAGGCGCCTCCGCCTGGGCGCCAGGCCTCGGGAATCCCCGCTTTCTTCCCTTCCTTTCCCTCCGCGGGAGGGAGAAGCCTCGGCGAGCTGCGGCGCGAGCTTTGCGGCCGGGAGTTTCCTCAAGGAAGCGGCTGCTCCGGAGAGCAGCGTGCCGCGCCCCTCGGGAGGCGTAGGCGGCCAGCCGCAGCGCGCCACCACCGGCTCTCCATTTGCGGCTGCAAGGTGTCTCCGCGGGGGAATTTCGGGGTCCGGAGATGGCGGCGCGAGGGGCGCCCCGCCGGCGGGTCTAGTTGCCCTCGCGCCCTTTGCAGCTGAGGCCGCCGCCGCCACTATGGTGCCGAAAAGGTGAGTGGAGCCTCCAAGCAAAGTCTCGCACTTCGCACGCTCCTTCCTGGAGCTTCTCTCTCAGCTAGTTGTTGCTTTGCTTGCAGGCCAGGTGGCATAAATTTGCTTGCATACGATATTTAAAGAGAAGATAACGCTGAGGCGATTTCCTACACTTGGATGTTGCTCTATGCTGTATTCCGATCGCTGCTGCTGCTATTATTATTATTAAAATGTTGCTTGCATTGATATGCTTTTAACAGCAGTCAGGCACCTTTGCTGAAACTTAAGTATTACTAAATTGAATGGAAACAACCCTAGTGCAAGCTGGGGTGATCCAGGCTTTATTAATTAAATTGTTTTCGTCTCCAAGGAGCCTAGGGTAGCAAACGCATCAAGAGTAATGCAACCAAAAGTAAAGGCGTTTTAACATTGCTTTCTGGATATATGTATTGAATGGCTGCTAGTCAGGACAGGGAAATGAAGCTGATTTGCTAGTAGACAGAACTCCTGATTTTTGACTACTTTGTAAGCCAGGCTTTTTTGTGTGAGACGGGTCCCGCTCAATTCAGCTAAACAACTGAAAGACATAACACAAATGACTCATCTTTATTGATACTATGGCATTTTTGTAATATAGTTACAGTTAGCTTGTGGGATTCTTCTTTGTAAGTTTTGAAAGGTGACAAATAGAAACGTCACAATTGAATTTGTGACTCAAAACACTCTGGCGGTGTTAGCCCAGTGTTGTGGAAGTGGTTAGTGAAACTAACCACAACATAAGCAAACCTGAATACCAAGAGAATGAGACAGGAATAAATAGAACATGAATTGAGTAAACAAACATTTTGAAACAAATTCTGATGGCTTTTATTTCTCAGTGGTTGGAAACCAGCTGTTCCTGACCATTGTTTGTGGAAGAGCAGGTATACTTCCTGATTCAGAACCAGTGCTTCAAATAAATATAATGCAATCGTGTTAGAAACAATTGAATCATCTTGATTATCTTGGCAAAATAAGTGCTTAGGGTGGTGCTTTCTTGGCTAAATCTGCTTAACAGCACAACGTATGCTTCTGGACACATTAATTTTGCAACAGCATTGTCCCAGCATTACAATGCTGAAACAAATGCTTAGGATCACACACTAACAATAATCTATACTGCATTGTAGCTATAGCAGGGATGTTTCTGATACTGACTGACTGATTAACTTGAGTTGGTGTGAACTGGTTGACTGTAGCTCCCAACACGACTAATTGTCTGTCAGGGGTTGAGGTGTGTAACCACCAGGGAAAGGCACCCTGGATATTTAGTTATTTTACTTATAAAAATATTTCTGTGCAACTATTTCATAAAATATATCAAAGTGGTAATTTTTAAAAAGAAAGATGAACATGAGACATCAATTAACCATTGTGGAATTAACCATTGCTTCCTGGGGGGGGGGGAGCTGCACCGCTTTGCCAGCAGCCTTCCTCCCTTCCCTCTTCCTTTTGACAGCTCAGGGGAGGTTTCCCTCCCCCCAGGAAGCAATTGGGGGTTGCGGGCAGGCGGCATGCCGAATGTCACCCCCTCCCCCCCCCCAATAATTATACCCGGGGTGGACCACCCCCTTTCTCTGCCCCTGCTTCAAGGACAGCAAATTAATAAATATAAATACAGTCACAAAAGCACAAACACACATGAGAGTTGGTGTAATGATTCAACTCATAGTCTGGACTGAAGTGAAAACATAGTCTGAACTGAAGAGAGCCACAATCTCCTGGCTTCAGGCCTTTCCCATAAGCAACACAGAGATAAAAATATTGACCTGCCTTCTTAAAATCATACAGTTGGAAGGGAAGTCAAAATGCTGTCTAGTTCAACCCCCAGGCACTAGCAAATGTGCCAAAAGAAAAAAAACTTACAGAGGAGTCTTTCACCATCTAAGCAGCCTGTTCCACTGTCCCAACAGCTCATACCAACAGAGAATCCTTGTTGATGTTCATTTAGCATTCCCTTTCTTGTAACTTGAACCCTTTGGTTCTGGTCTTATCCTTTGAAGCAACATAAAACAAATTTCCATCACAGTTATTGGGTTGTTGGGTACAAAAAGAAGAAATTCTGAAATATGGGAATACCTGTGAGGACTGCAGAGAAAAATTCTAAAGTTGCTATTATACAGTCTTTGTATCAATATTTGTTGTTTAGTTGTGTCTTACAAATTCTGAATATGTATTTAGTAGTTTATAAAATTCTTGCCTCGTAATCTGTTTTTATTTTGTTTCAGCTTTGGATTTATGATGTTTCTTTGGGTTCAGACAGCTGGTAAGTTATGAATGCATTGTTTGCTATGCTCAAATATAAAGCAAACCTTTAAATATCCTGATAATGTGGATGATCAATCCTGTCTTTACCCTAAAGTTCAGGGTGGACTGCAGAAATGCAAAGCCACTTTAAAATATACAGATGACTAAATTAACATTTCAGGTAATAATCATACTCTTAATACTTGCAGATAAAATCGCTCAGATTTGGGAAGAAGTAGACTCCACCGTGGGAGCAGGGCCAGGGCGGGAGAGTGCTATAGTCCTGTCTAGTCAAGTTGTGTGGGATCAATTCCAATCTGTTACCTCCGAGGATGTGGACAGGCTGCTTGGACGAGTGAAGCCAACCACCTGTCTCCTGGATCCTTGCCCATCCTGGCTTATAAAAGCTAGCCGGGAAGGACTGGGCGATGGGCTTCGTGGGGTGGTGAATGCTTCCCTCCGTGAGGGAGCCTTCCCAGACCCGCTGAAAGAGGCGGTTATTAAACCGCTTCTTAAAAAACCATCTTTAGATGTGGCCACGATGGCCAATTATCGCCTAGTCTCAAATCCTCCATTCTTGGGCAAGGTAATTGAGCGAGTGGTTGCTGAACAACTCCAGGCACGCCTGGAAGAAGCGGGCCATTTGGATCCCTTCCAGTCGGGATTCAGGCCTCATCATGGGACTGAAACTGCCTTGGTCGCACTGGTTGATGATCTCCGGTGGGCTAGGGACAAAGGTGAGAGCTGTTTCCTAGTTCTGCTGGATCTCTCAGTGGCGTTTGATACCATCGACCATAACATCCTTCTGGACCGTCTTGAGGGGCTGGGAGCTGGGGGCACTGTCATACAGTGGTTCCGCTCCTTCCTCCTGGGCCGTGTTCAGAAAGTGGTGGTGGGGAATGAGTGTTCAGACCCCTGGGCTCTCACTTGTGGGGTGCCTCAGGGTTCTGTCCTCTCCCCCATGCTTTTCAACATTTACATGCAGCCACTGGGAGAGATCATTAGGAGGTTTGGGCTGGGTGTTCATCAGTATGCGGATGATACCCAGCTCTACCTCTCTTTTAAATCAGAACCAGTGAAGGCGGTGAAGGTCCTGTGTGAGTGTCTGGAAGCGGTTGGAGGATGGGTGGCGGCTAACAGATTGAGGTTGAATCCTGACAAGACAGAAGTACTGTTTTTGGGGGACAGGAGGCGGGCAGGTGTGGAGGATTCCCTGGTCCTGAATGGGGTAACTGTGCCCCTGAAGGAGTCATTTTGGACTCACAGCTGTCCATGGAGGCACAGGTCAAATCTGTATCCAGGGCAGCTGTTTACCAGCTCCATCTGGTACGTAGGCTGAGACCCTATCTGCCTGCAGACTGTCTCGCCAGAGTGGTACATGCTCTGGTTATCTCCCGCTTGGACTACTGCAATGCGCTCTACGTGGGGCTACCTTTGAAGGTGACCCGGAAACTACAACTAATCCAGAAAGCGGCAGCTAGACTGGTGACTGGGAGCGGCCGCCGAGACCATATAACACCGGTCTTGAAAGACCTACATTGGCTCCCAGTACGTTTCCGAGCACAATTCAAAGTGTTGGTGCTGACCTTTAAAGCCCTAAACGGCCTCGGTCCAGTATATCTGAAGGAGCGTCTCCTCCCCCATCGTTCTGCCCGGACACTGAGGTCCAGCTCTGAGGGCCTTCTGGCGGTTCCCTCACTGCGAGAGGCCAAGTTACAGGGAACAAGGCAGAGGGCCTTCTCGGTAGTGGCGCCCGCCCTGTGGAACGCCCTCCCATCAGATGTCAAAGCGATAAACATTTACCTGACATTCAGAAGACATCTGAAGGCAGCCCTGTTCAGGGAAGTTTTTAATATGTGACATTTTAGTGTATCTTTCATCTTTGTTGGAAGCCGCCCAGAGTGGCTGGGGAAACCCAGCCAGATGGGCGGGGTACAAATAATAAATTATTATTATTATTATTATTATACAATTCCCATAATGCTTTCTCTTACCTAGGAGAGCTGCCATGCTAGAATCTCCTGTTAATGTTTCCCCCTCAGATAGGTTCTGTGTCTTTAGTATGTGCACTGCTGGAAGATAATCAACATACGCATCGCCACATTTGCATGTTAGGAAGAGCTGTACCTGTGGCATGGAAGATGTGGCCATGGACTCTTGTGCCTTGTGGCATGGAAGATGTGGCCATGGACTCTTGGAGAAGAGTCTGAGAAGACCCTGAGACTCAGTTAAGTTTAATAAAGTTAATTCAGACCGAGGTCACCTTTCCATTAGAGTGTATAATATCAAGTGAACTCAAACTAGTGAATTAAGTTATTCTCTTCAGTGGGAATGAAAAGAAATGTGGCCCCAGTAAAACTGGATTTTATGGAGACATTCGTAAAAAGCATATGTTTAATTTCCCATTTTGTCTTTATAGCTAACATATCAGTCACTGGCATAATAGGAAGTACTGTTGAACTGAGATGCGATGAGTTAAATGGCACGTTCATCTTAAATAACTTTCGAGTAACATGGCGAAAAGAAGGGGAAAGAAACTGCTTTGTAGAAACCTATTATTCTGATGAAGATCTGACTTCATACCGTGAGAAAAACCAGTGTGCAGACTTCAGAGACAGGACTCGGTTTAATGTGGAACTGAAGGAGGGCAAGTTTACTCTGCAACTGTTAAGGATCAGTCCTAAAGATGAGTTCACATATACCTGTGTGGTACTGAAGAAGGATGAAGAAGGAAAATTAAAAGTACATAGAGAAGTAAAAACAAACCTCAAAGTGGCAGGTAAAGCAAATATTTATAAACCATCAGTGATAAATTCCTGTTCTTTTGCCAAACTTTGTGTATGTCAGAGAATGGCATAGAAGAAAGGTGTGTTCAAGTGTGTTTCTGAGTTAACACAGGGCACGGAGGACCAATGGTGTTTTAAACAAGAAAATGTGCTTGGCACACCAGGGCCAATCCAGTCCATTGCCCTGTCCTTCTTTTTCTCCCACTGAGCAAGGGTCGTAGGAAACTGCCTTGGTCCATCCAGCTGAGTGTTGCCTACACTGACTGGCAGCAGCTCTCCAGGGTTCCAAATAGGAATCTCTCACAACCCTACCTTGGAGATGTCTAGGACCTTCTGCATGCTGCAAAGCAGATGCTCTACCGTGGAAGTAGGGCCTTTCCCCTGGCACTGCCGTGTCAGCACCCCTCCTGTTCATGGAGAGCTTTTTGCAGAGGAGAGCTGAAGGTGTGTAGACCGAAACCTCATTCACCCCAACAGCCCATGAGGTCACAGTCTACTACAACGCTACTTCCAATAGTTCTGGTTCAACAGTAAGGCATCAACGTGGCAGTACAGTGGTACCTCAGGTTAAGTACTTAATTCGTTCCGGAGGTCCGTTCTTAACCTGAAACTGTTCTTAATCTGAAGCACCAATTTAGCTAATGGGGCCTCCTGCTTCCGCTGTGCCGCCGGAGCACAATTTCTGTTCTCATCCTGAAGCAAAGATCTTAACCTGAAGCACTATTTCTGGGTTAGCGGAGTCTGTAACCTGAAGCGTATGTAACCTGAGGTACCACTGTACAAGTTACTTAGGTGTGCAAACAGGACCCTACCCCCACTGCATGTGTTAGTGTAATCCGAGGACTGAAAATCCTTCTCTCAACCTTTTATACTGACAACAGCTCCAGACTGTGTTAATATATGTCTCCCTTACTTTCCCCCCCAGCAAATTACAGCACACCAATTCTAACTCACACGCCATCTGGAGAAGAAACAACATTTAATTGCACTTCTAGCCACGGGTACCCACAGCCAAAAATTTATTGGGTAAATCATACTGACATCAGCATCTTGAACTCAACTCAACAGTATACTAGAGAGCCTGACGGGACGATCAGTGTTTTCAGTACGTTAACAGTTAAAGCAGCTACTGCTATCAAGTTAGAGTGTACAATTGAGAATGAGCAGCTGCATCAAAATCTAACTGCCACCAGTAAGTTGATGTTCTTCATTTTATCTCCTCTCCAATATTTTTCATGCACAGTGAAATATTTATAGCGAAGAACAAATTTGTCAAGTAGGCTAAAAAAGCAACAACTACAGTGTGATTCATGTCCAGAGCCCAAAAAAACTTGACTTTCTGATCATTTGTCAGCTAGAACAAAAGCCTTTGGCCTCTTAAATAGAGAGGAAAGCTTCAAATTTAAATTCAGATGCAATAAGAAATCATATAGCTTCCAGTGCAGGCTACTTAAAGCCTTCGAACAAATTATTGGCAGGTTAGCTCATATCAGAAGGTGACATTTGGCCCACCTACTCCTGCTGCATCTTTGCTATTAAACAGACCTACCTTAAATCATAACTTTTGTTTCAATTCTGCTAGCTGGAATGCCGTTTTTAAAACTCAGCAGTTGTGAAGTCTGTTATCTGGCTGACCTTTAGGGAAATGGGAGCTGGATGTAAGGCTATAACTCGATCTGGGAGTGTATGTAACTTATTGACTTAGATATGCTTGAGGAAAGTCTCTGGGTTATGGCCAAAGTTTTCTATCCTTTTACATGCAGTGTGCAAATTATTAGGATAAAAGTTCCTTTTGCTAAAAGGTGATTCTTAAGTTTCATTGTATTTTAGTAAAATCCAGTTTCTGTGCATGTGTTGTAAAGCATAAAAACACTTAAGATGTGCAGTTTATGTTGTTTGCAGACCTGTTCTGTCTGAGCCTTTTTTAAAAAAAACCTCTCCTCCTTCTCCCCTTGTCATTGTTTCTATTTAGTTGACACGAGCAGTCCTGAAAATAGCCCCTCGGTTGATAACAGCCCAAGTAAGACAAAAGGTGTAGTTCTGGCTTCTGTTGCAGCTGTCTCAATAGTCATTCTACTTATTTTGTACATCGGGTGGAAGAAAAGGAGGACTTCTGTTCTAATGACTTACACTGGTAAGTGAACAGTACACCCAGTTTAACAAGCCCTAAGAAGTAGGAGTAGAGAAGCAGTGGTTCATCCCCAAGACTTCCAGAATGGTTAAACTAGCATTTCTGAGGCAGCAATACAGCTGATACTTTGTGTAGACAACCAAAGTAGCTTGTCATGTAGAGTATACATCTTCACCCAAGGGTGCTTCCTGGGGAATCTCTTCCCATGATTACCAGTAAGGTTTGCCACAGTCCACATTTCAAGTACACACCAGGTTTAGCAAGGCTGAAGTGGACCTGCTGTTGAGATCACTGGAAGGGTATGTAGCATTATCTCCTTGAGTGGAGGAAGACAGCTAGTTCCTAATGAAGCGGGACCTATTTTAAGATCTGTTAGCATGCACCCTAGGCCTCAAACCACTTTCCACTTTCACTCCCACCTACTCCATTTGCATGCCTGCTTGTGAAAACTGAAATGATGCTGTAGTGGCCCATCCTGCAGCCACAAACTTAGGAAAACAGGCATGTGAAAGGGGAAACTGAGGAGATTAAAAGAAAGACGTGTTGTGCTACACTTATTGTAGTCCATTCTCAAAATATGGGGATACTTCAGAGTCGGCCTTCTCAAAGGAAGCCTGCCACATCTTATTTGTTGTCTCCGTTCATCCTGGCTTGCTCTGGTTGCTAGAACATGTAGGTTTCCTTTTTACAAATAGCCCTTGCTACAATAAGAGCTGAAGAACAAAGTGCTAACTTTGGACAACCTGTGGACAACGTATGGCAAATCTCCCCCCAAAAAGGGCGAGTTGTGTAATATGCACTTATCATGAAAAGCTACTGGCTAGAAATGCCTTTAGGCTTCCTTCTGTAAACTTCGTTGCTGGTGTAGAGCAGAGGTTGGGGAAGCTAATGTCTTCCAGATGGTGATGGACTCCCATCAGCTCAAGCCAATGGGACCAGTGGTTAAGGATGTTGTAGTCCAACAGCCACTGGAGGGGCTCATGGCCCTCATCCCTGGGGTAGTCACTCTGCTTCTAACTCAGGATTCTACTAATGCATAATTCAGGATTCCCATTGGGTCAAAGACAATATGCTCCCCTCCCAAAAAGACTCTAGCCACACTTGTACTAAAGAGAACTAATAATGTCAATAAAGAGAGCCAATAATGTCACCATGGCCGAGTATTCTTGGCTCCCGTGCCATTCTTATTGATGTTTATGGCTCAGCTGTATTTATTTGTTTCACTGGAAGAATGGCTTCTGCCTCCAAAACATCATCTGGGTCTACCATATGCTAATTGTTACTTAAAACAATGTTGTCATATCAAAGCAATCAGAACAACATTGGCCATAGCAGCTTACTCAAATAAGAAAACCACAAAGCATAGAATCAGTTCCACATCTGCAGAGCATCTGATTAATCATAGATGCCTTCCAGGTCATATCCATCCGTAAATTCCTAAACTTGCTTGCCAACAAATGCTGGCAAGGGTTTGTAGGCAGTAAACCTTCCATTCATCATGTTGGGGTTTTTCATCTTGTGCACTTTCATGTAATCCTGGCTCAACAGACAGTTCCTTCTCTTGGTGTCAACTCAAATTAGACTAGCTGTCTCTCTGTAATTCCTATTTAAAATATGCCATTGAACTTCCTTCCCTTTGTGATGTCTTGAGTCCTTGTGTGCCATCTTGAAAGCAGTTTCAATGGTCCTCATTCTATTTAGAATACACAACCACGTGTAATACAACTCAGTCCAAAAGTTCTACAATCTTTTTTTTCCTATCAATTGGTGTTCATAAAAATAAAGAATCAAACAACAGTAGAAAATGGTTCACTTAGCCCAGTAGTGTTTTCCTGAAGAATGCATACGTATTTCGGACCCCTAAACTGAAATTTTGTACTGATAAGAACATACATTTTAGCTTGATGCAGAGCTCTGAGCATCTTGTAGCTCCCTTTACAATATTTTTGACATAAGAACTTGCATACTTTTCTGGGTTTGCTCATTTCTTTCTCTTGCAAATAAAAGTTGGTCAGTGCTGCAACTGGGCTATATCTAGCTAATGATTCCTCTTATAAGGATATTGTGGTCCCTTGGCTTCCCACATTATGGGAGATCCATTGCTCTGAACATTCAGAGTGCTTGGATGCTGTCATGTCCCAAAGGAAATAAATTTAGGCTGGGTCCTAACCAGGGCTATTTTCAGCCAGAACTCAGTTCCGGCACCTCTCAGGTGGACGCCCTTGCCATTATAAGAGAACAAGGGCATTCATGGTGCGTTCCGGCACCTTCTTTTCTTAAAAATAAAAAATAGTGCTGGTCCTAACAAACCAGACACCATTACTTTGATTTGTTAGCCCTTGTTGCTGTGACAGCTGTAGATGGGCAAGACAAGAGGCCTTGAGGGGGGGCGGAAATGGAAATTATCTGGCAGCACCAGGGTTTGATGTTTTAATCCTGTCCTACTACATAACATTTCTGTAATCTGACCCATATAACATTTGTATATTCTGTTGTGTGTGTGTGTTTTTTTTAAAGCTCCTGCTGAAATAGGAAACAGAAATTTTGGACTGCCAGAGTAATGTTGCCTGGAAACATTCCCACAGAGACTGATGGTTGTGAGTTATCTATCTGCAGCAGAGCATGGACTGGAGCAGAACACTTATGTACTGCCAGCAGCTTGCCATGTTTGCCCTTCTACTGGTGAAAGGCAGAATGCTACCTGGCCCACGTCTGATAGATAAAGGCTATGCTATAAAGTTAGTCCACCAAAAGAAACCCAGAAGGGGCACACGTCTTGGGCACAGCTCAAAACTGATTCTGTGGGGGGAGTCAACATACATCTTTGAGCTTTCCAAGGACTGCTTCACTTGTTAATGACATTTTGGTACTGAAGAAATTCACGGAGGAGCATTTTGTCAATGGCCTAATGGAACTTCTTTGTTCCACAGCAGCATATGCCAGTGACTAGAACTTTCATGCCTTGTTTTTCGGCTTCCTCGAAGCAAATGATTCGCCTCTTTTGGAAGTAGGCTGCCGGACTAGATGGACCTGATCCAGCAAAGGTGGTCATCTTCTGAAGTGTGGCGGCACTTCTGAGCCCAGTCTTCCAGTGGTGGTATAGAACGGAAGATTGACATGGAATCAGTCCCCCAACATTAGACCCAGAGGTCTGGTTGTATAGGACAGACACACAAGGACAGCTGTCTTTGGGGGGGGGTATATGCCATGGACACCACCTCCAGGTAGGTGGGCAGGTCTGTTAATCAGTTGGGAATATGATCCTCTACACCAGACATCACTTTGGGACCAAGTTAGGCCAGAGTTCTTATCTCAGTTTAATGGCTTCATCACAATCTGAACATCAACATATGCGTCTTACCTACGTGGGAACCATATTAACTGCAAGCTCTGCCACTGTTGAAGGCAAAGCAATCTTGGGCAAAAAAATGAAAAGGCCTTGGGCTAATTATGATTGCTTTTCCCTGTTAGATACTTCAGCCAGTTAACAGTCAGCCCAGTTGTGTAACAATAGCAAATGGAATGTTTCAAATGCTGGCATGTGAATGCATTACCATTTGCCAGAGCTTCTTCAAGAGCAGCTTTAGTGGACAGACATCTCATTCCAGTACAGCTGCAAAATCTAAACAAACCAAAGGCTGGGCTTCAGACATGCAAGATTGCAAAGACAGGAACTTGTAAATCATAGTTGTAATATTTCATCCCAAGTATTCTATGCATTTGCAGGGGAAGTGTCATGTGCATTTACAGGTTGAACATTGAAGGAGTACAGACAGCTCTGCTCTGTTCATGCTTCCTCGTGAACAGTGTATGCAGCAGAAGGAATGCAGGGCTCTGGATTTGTGCAAGTGTTCGTATGATTTACTGAGTTGTTGGCTTCATGTTGCCAGTGTGCTAAGTCTGAACTGGAAGATATGATGGCAAGGTAGGCATGTGAAGATAGCAGCACACAGCGAATGGTGTTACATGCATTAATCTGGGGTTTTATTAGATTGGATTATTTCTCTTAACCCTTTATGCCATGCTTAGCCATCTGAGTGTTAGAAAGGGGAAGTTTCAACTTGCCATGTTGACTAAATTACCTTAGAGCAGTGTTTCCCAACCACTGTTCCGTGGCACACTAGTGTGCCGCGAGATGTTGCCTGGTGTGCCGCGGGAAAAATTAAAAAATTCGAAAGATTTTTTTTTAAAAGTCAAATTTTCGATTGGGGCGCCGTCACTAGATGACCCCTGGGGTTCCCTCCCTCTCTCCCGCTCTGCGCCTCCCTCCTCCTCCTCCTCCTTCGGGGAGGCCCTTCCTGGCTCTCGGCCAAGGCTTGGCGGCTGCCACTCACTCACTCGCTCGCCCACCCGTCCCTCCATCCCTGCACCCGGCCTCTCCCCCTCCGTCCCCGGCATGGGGGCTGCCGGGATCCGTAGTCCCCTCGCCCTTGGGCTCCGCGCCCGCGCGAACTACGTTTCCCAGCGTGGCCTGGCGGGCCGGGCGTTTTGTTTGAAGAGCTCTTCTCCCGGCCATGGAATGAGCGCAGCGGCGGCGGCCGGGCGGGCAGGGGCTCTTCCGCGCAGACCCCGCGCAGCCTGCCTGCGCCCCCGCGGAGATCGGGCGGCAGGATGGAGCCCGGGGATCCCCGCGGAGGCGGAGGCTGCCCCCCAGGTAGGGCTGCGTCGGGGGGTTTTAATTTTTGCAATGCTGCATCCGCGCCAGAGGGGACGCATCGGACCGCGGGGAGACCCCTTGGCGGACGTGCAAGGCAATGCATGCGTGCAGGCGTTGCATGGAGTGCAGTGCAATGCAATGGCAACGCGGTGCCCTGCATGCATGCATGCAAATTCCACCGGCGCTCTGGACTTGGCAGGTGAGGGGGGTCCCCAGTGGGCGGCAGAGAGAGCCGGGAGGGCGAAGGGGAGCCGGGGGGGGGAGCAGCGCTGCTCCCCGAGCCGAGCCCGGGGGGAAACCTCGGTGTCGTTGTGCCGGGTGTTGGAAGCGGAGGCTGGCGGGGGCCCCTCACCTGCAAAACCTGGTCGCCTCTCATATATTTCGTGCATTGCATTCATCGCCCGCTTTCTCCTCCAAGGAGCTCCCGGGGGCGCGCGTGGTTCTCCCCGTGTTATCCTCGCAACAGCCCTGCGAGGTGGGTCAGACAAGTGGCCCAAGGGAGCACCCAGGGATTGTCCTGGCCAGGTGGGGTGATTTGAACTCTGCTCTCTGCCCGGTCTTCGTCCTCATTTAGCCCCCACATGTGCATGACTGTGCATGACTGAGGTTTTCCCCCCTCGTCTTGGCTATGGTGTGAGTCTGTGCTGTTAATTAATGGGGTTCTGCCTTCGGAGAAGATGAACCAGCCCTCAAGGAGGTGATTATGTAATTTGCTAGCAATTCATGTCCCTCCCGGCGTGACGCTGCGCACTGACGTCACGGGGCTGTAATGGTGGTGTGCCTCGAGATTTTTTTCATGAAACAAGTGTGCCTTTGCCCAAAAAAGGTTGGGAAACACTGCCTTAGAGGGTACATGGAGCTTTCTGGATCTCACTTAACACTTTTCAAGTAAAATCTCAGGGTTACCATGGAAGTCCTCAGGATGTATTTATATTAATT
The DNA here is from genome assembly GCF_965112155.1 of Podarcis liolepis. Lineage (NCBI taxonomy): Eukaryota > Metazoa > Chordata > Lepidosauria > Squamata > Lacertidae > Podarcis > Podarcis liolepis. The sequence continues at coordinate 50,358,721 of NC_139558.1, forward strand.
GATCCATACAGTTAAAATTTTGGCATGCTAAATCAAAATCTGTTTAGCCCCGTGACATCTGTGTTGATTGGCATGATAAAGTAGACAAATCTTGGGGCACATACTTTAAACAACGTACTTTATCAATTCAGTCATCATAGACACCAGAAAAGCGGTGTAAATTACAGCCTTGATGAAACCAGAAGACTTGAATTGTTTATTAGAGAGCCAGTGGAATTCTATTGATGGTCTTGTTACAACTCAGTCCTAAATACTTGGGAAAGTATTCAATTATTTCCTAAGTATGCATTATTGAAAAACCTGCCTTAAAAGCACCACTCTGCATTTTTACTCTGCAATTATTGTACATATTGTACAATAGATGAGCTGAAAATTCTTATGAAGCTAATACTTTACTTAGTTAATCTCACAGGGATATCATTTATTTGACTTTACAAAAATACATTTTTTTTATTTCTTTGTTTATAAATTCTGCAATGTGAAACTTTGGTCTGTTTCTTCCCAAACAAATCATGTCCTGGTTGTTGTTTTGTTCTAGTGCACTGTAATAAAATGGGTTTTCACACTGTTCAACACATTGGTGGAAACTTCAAGTTTTACTTATTTCAATGCAGATAACTCATTTTCTCTCATCCCACCCTTCACCTCCTATTCCCTCACTGACAAAAGTCGGATACTTCCACTGCTACCAGCAAAGGAAAAACAAATTGGAATTTTCCAGTTATAAACACTTGTGCCCTGCATGAAGCATTATCTTTCATTTCTTTAGAAGTTTCCTGAAGACTGATCTTTTAGTGCAGGATCTACCTGATGTATAAGATTGGACCTTGTACACAGTATTTTTGCATGGCATTTTAATTGTGTTTTTATCACATTGTTTCAGTGTTTGTATGTTTTATACTGTTGTACACTGCTTGGAGATCAAGCATGCACCTTCAATGTACTCTTTTTGGCGCCTACTCAAAACATTCTTGTTTAGACAACCCTACTCAGTTCCTTAGAAAGTTGAGGTAACTTTACAATAAACAAAAAAAAAAAAAGTTGAGGTAACTTTAATCAGTTTTAGTATTTAAACTTTTGTATGTTTTGAAGTATGGCTGTGAATTTTTCTTGAACTTAATTGCTTTATCTTTTTGCAAGCTGCTTTGAGGCTTTTTACAATCGTGCTGTGTAAATTTTATTAAATAAATGAATACATATTTTTTGAAAATGTTTTTAAACCAATGTAAGCTCCATTTTCCTTTGAACAAAGAGCCAGTTCCTAGATGATTAAATTTTATTATCCATCCTCCTACAGATGGTCTCAGGGTGGAATCCAACATTATACAGTGGTACCTCGGGTTAAGTACTTAATTCGTTCCGGAGGTCCGTTCTTAACCTGAAACTGTTCTTAACCTGAAGCACCACTTTAGCTAATGGGGCCTCCTGCTGCCGCTGCGCCACCGGAGCATGATTTCTGTTCTCCTCCTGAAGCAAAGTTCTTAACCCGAGGTAGTATTTCTGGGTTATCGGAGTCCGTAACCTGAAGCGTATGTAACCTGAAGCGTATGTAACCCGAGGTACCACTGTATAGCAATATAAAATGCAGCATTAAAAACAGACTTAAAACACTACAATCACAACTAGCACAAGTTATGCAGGGTTTTGGATTTGCAGTTCCTCTGTGTTCAATTCTCCTACCCCCGGTTCATTAAAAACCCATCAAATGTTTAAATGAATTACGCCTGGCAACCACCTCCACCCAGTTGCAGTCTGTGCCATGGGTTACAACAGTGAAAACACAATCTTTAAAAAGCAGTTTAGAACAACTTAAAATTGCAGAAATAGGATGGGTCCTAAAAAACAATAACTATAAAATGTCAAACTATAGAAGTCCTGCTTTTGCCCCCCAGGCAAACCAAGTGGCTGTATCAGGAGTGGGGAATTATTTTCCGCCTGAGGGCTTGTGGCAGTTGCATGTCTGTGGTGGGCTGTGCTAGAGGCCAGAATAGATGGAGCAAATGGGTGTGTCTTATTGCTCCATACAGCCAGCAGGCAGGAGGTTTCTACACACATATACCCTGACTCACTCCATATTTTTTCATTCAGCAAATGAAGGGGCCTGACCACAGTTCAAAGACACATTCCAAGAGAGCATGAGCAAGCCAGATAGAGGTTGCGGCCATGGAAGAGAGTCCCCAGAGCTTGTCAGAGAGGACTAGAGGGTTCACGGACAGAAAGTTTGATATTCCTGAGTTACTTGCATACCATGGTAAGTTGCATTTTAACCAACGATCATCTGTATTCCCTTGATTTTATATTCTAATTCAGTCAACCACTTCTTTTACCCTCGGTGGTCAGAGATTCACTGGACTTCAGGTATAGGAGGAGATTTTATAGCCACTTGCTCAGTTTATTTCCTAGTTAAATGACAAAGAACTATTCACATTTTGGATCTTTAAGTCAATGATCTCAGAACATCCACCCCCACCCCAATATCCCCTCAAATTCTAGGTTTATGGGCTTCCCATAGACATTTGGATCTCCACTTTGGGAATAGAATGAACCTTGGGCCTGATGTTGTGATCTTACCAGTATAGTTAAGGAAAGGTTTCTCAAAAGTGTTTATTTTGATATTATGTATCTCAAACTCTTTAAACACATTTCAGCTCCATTACTCTTAGGTGTCTGATGAATGCTAAACCTGGTACCAACCATTAGGTTTATAAACATTGGTGAACAAAGCAATATTAAGAAAGAGGAGGCCCTGTCCATATTTCCTTAACACATATATGGTACATTTGCATATGCTGTTGACTGGGCTGAAAAATTGTACTTAAAACTTTTTAGGCAGATCAGAAAGGGGCTGGTTTTATTTTCAAACAGTAGTCTCTTTTACAATCACCACTTGTCCTGTTTTCTTCATAGTTCATGTAAAGTTTAATGTTGAATTCAACTAAATTTGAAGGCAAGTTCACGCAATCCACTGAAGTTGCCATACTTGAGGTTTTCTAAATGTCAGTTCTTTCATCATGTGCTAATGAGTCTGCTCTCATTATTGCACATTTGTTTCACTCATGTCCAAGCCCACTTCTTCTTTTGTAGGTGACATGCTGACACAAGCAAAATAAGTACATTACATGATGGTTTCACACACAAATGCCAAGCTGTTGGTCCATTGCTTATCAGGTTTGCCCATTGATTCAGGCTATCACTTGCCTGAAACGTAATCTAGCATACACAGCAGATTCTTGAAACTAAAGTACACATCAATAACATGAGCAATGTGGATGTTGATTACCGTATTTTTCGCCCCATAAGACGCACCGGCCCATAAGACGCACCTAGATTTTGGGGGGGGAAATAAAGGAAAAAAATTTTATTTCCCCCCAGGTGCGCTGCGCTACACCAGGAGCTTGGGGCGTGCGGAGCTCAGCGCGCCCCAAGCTTCTGCGTGCAGGCAAGGTCTCCGCTAGCGTGGGAGAGCCGGGCGCCTCTCCCAGGGCTAGCGGACTCCTGCGCTAATCCAGAAGCTTGGGGCAAGCTGAGGTCAGCGCGCCCCAAGCTTCTGCGTGCCGGCAAGCAGTCCGCTAGCCCTGGGAGAGCCGCGGGGCTCTCCCAGGGCTAGCGGATCGCTGCGCTATACCAGGAGCTTGGGGCGTGCTGAGCTCAGCGCGCCCCAAGCTTCTAGGTGCGCGCAAGCAGTCCGCTGCCGCCCCAAGCCTGGCGCACCCGGCAGGAGGTCCCACCGGGTGCGCGAGGCTTGGGGCGGCAGCGGACTGCTTGCGCGCACCTAGAAGCTAGCAGTCCGCTGCCGCCCCAAGCCTGGCGCACCCGGCAGGAGGTCCCACCGGGTGCGCCAGGCTTGGGGCGGCAGCGGACTGCTAGCTTTTAGGTGCGCGCAAGCAGTCCGCTGCCGCCCCAAGCCTCGCGCACCCGGTGGGACCTCCTGCCGAGCGCGCGAGGCTTGCAGGCATTCGCCCCATAAGACGCACCCCGATTTCCTCTTCATTTTTGGAGAGGAAAAAGTGCGTCTTATGGGGCGAAAAATACGGTATAACAGAGTGCAATTATGAGAGTCATTGTAGTCTTTGATAAACACCCTTGGAATGTTTTGTGAATAGTTGCTTCCCATTTTTCTTTCTTGATACTTCTTCATCAAGCCTTAGCCAGTATGACTTTGCATATTATGCTTCACTTTGGAAATGTTTAGAGAAGAGAAGCTATAGTGAGGAATGAATGCTAGAAGTACTAGGTGGATTTTGCACTGGCAGTGCAATTGCCTGTCCTCATGCAGTGGATAAGGGGCATAGGTAAGCTTGCTGCAAGAAGGACAGGCTGTTAATGTTCTACCCCCTCTCTTTTAAAAACCGATCAGGATTGCACCTATGTACAAGAGGCAGGGATCACATAGCTCTGTTCCACTAGTCCTAGTTCTCATTTTCATAATATATATTTAAAGGTAGTGTGTTCTTGAATACATGCCTGTAACCACTGGATGAGGATGGATCAACCTGACTTAGTCCAGAGTTTAGAGGGGCCTGCTGAAAATTGGCAAACTCTTACAATGTGTTACTGTGTCAGACAGGCACTCGTAGTTTGGCCTGGCTTGGCTTGCACTGCATGTGAGTTCATAATTTCTTCAGATAGCAGTCTAAGAGGAGATGGTTTGCCTCAATCTGGGAACTGTGTGAAACAAAGGTTCATACCTGAGAGCTAAAAATTTATCACATGGAGTGCAGTACTGAAAGATGTTCATCAAGTTTCCATTTACCCTCCTAGGAAAGTCCCACCATGTTTCCCTACTCCTACTCTTTTGGCCCTGGTCTAAGAAGATATGAAACTATATTGTGCTATGACTGATCCTCTTTTCTAAAACTGACAGTGTGTTGAGAAAATTTGAAGTTGTTGCAAACTTTGGTTTCTGGAGGGTTAGCCATGTTAGTTTGTTATACTGAAAGCAACAGAGTCTCTTGGCACCTTAAAGACTAACAAATCTACTGTGGCACAACCTTTCATGTGAAACCTAATCAAATACAGGTTACAGACACTTCAGGTTACAGACTCTGCTAACCCAGAAATAGTACCTCGGGTTAAGAACTTTGCTTCAGGATGAGAACAGAAATCGGGCAGCAGTGGCGCCAGCGGGAGGCCCCATTAGCTAAAGTGGTGCTTCAGGTTAAGAACAGTTTCAGGTTAAGTACGGACCTCTGGAACGAATTAAGTTCTTAACTCGAGGTACCACTATGCACAAAAAAAGTTAAATTCTGTCTTCTGCAGAATAATTTGCTATCAAATTTCTTAAATGCTAAAGTTAATAAATGAATGGGGCATTTCTTCCCTATTCTTTTAAAGAAAGATACCATACCATTTGAGGTAGATGGTCTTATTTTTATGCAAAAGGGGAATCTTTGCAATAATGAGAAGGAAACTCCGAGGGGGAAGCAAAGGGTATTTGGAGTGGGGGGCCGAGAGAGGAACTGGTTTTACTCCCACCAGCGTAAATGATACTAAGGAAACGGAATTTGATTTCCCTTTGTAAAAGGGAACTATCATATTTCCTCAGCAGAGAGGATATCTGAGTTAAAAAAATTAGGTCATGAGATTCCAGGAGTAACCTATTATTAGCACATACATTTAACAAAAATGTTCTGAAAATTCCACTTGCAAGTTGCAACTTGGGGAGTCCTGGTGGTGCACCAGATGATATCCTTCATAGTTTAGAGTACCAGAAGCGTTTTCAATATAAAGACATTTTACAGCCCCCTCACCATCTTTTTTGCACAGACCCTAAATGGTTGATGGGTTGTAAAGTGTACAATCAAGCGTGCAGCTTCAGTTATTTGCAGGTACTAGTGGGCATCATTTTACCTGCCATATTTCTTAGGGGCCATAACTTTCCCACAGGTCCTAATGAGGAAACATCTTTAGTATTAGTATTTAACAGTACAACTTGCCCTTACAGCTATGCTCCCATGCACTGACTTTACAATATTTTAGCTGTTATGGGGAGATATTTGTGTTTAGTAGTGTAGTGTTCTGTGCACTTAACCTGAGAGAAAAAAATAACAGATTGAACATAGTGGGACTAATTTCCAAATAAGCATGCAGAGGAGTACACTGCTATTACCATAATGCAAGGATGGGGAGAACCTACTGTTTTTCAGATATTGTTAGACTCCCATCAGCCCCAGCCCCAAAAGGCCAATGATGGGAGTCCAGCTTCATCTGGAAGGTCTCAACTCAGCCAACCCTGCAGTAACAGGGTTACATATTTAGCAATGATCTTTAAAGTTAGATCTAAAGTTGCCCAATTTATTCAATGGTGACTAGCTAGTCTTTTATGTATTGTATGTGTATGGATTATTAATGTATTTGGATGACTGTATGATTTTATTGTTTAAGCTTATGCCAATAAAAGCTAATAACAATAGCAACATAAAACTCTTGATTCGTTAAGAAGCCCTATAGTATTTTTGGCTTTTTGCCAATTCTAATCTACAGTGTTATTAGGTAGGAGTAGACTCTATTGTCATGTGGTTTGAGCTAATCACTATGTGCTTTCAAAAATTAAGCAATTGTTGAAAATGAATTACAGTAAGAAAAGGGCTTTGGCTTAGCCCACCACCACCATGTAGAACCTCGGTGACATAAGCTACTTACTTGACTATGTCCAGATAATATGGAATAAGATACATTTGACTACTTACTTGTGGTGACAGGTTGTCAAGACTCTTAAACAACATCTTCGCAGAGGCTACTTGACAGTGCATCCCAACAGGGCAGAGTAACCTAATTTCTGAGTAAGTAAGCACCAACCTTTGGTTTTGACTTTGTAGCTAAATATACTGTGAGTTTGGCGCAGTGGTGATTGCAGAAGAATTTTGAGTACATTTTGCTGCGGATGGTTTGGTTCATGAGAGCTTCAGTCACTGGTTTGCACACAGCCTTCAGACTCTCCAGGTACCTTCCCGATACCAAACTTTAATAATTTCAGGGCACTTACCACACACCCAGTCATGTTATGTTACACTGAATGAGACCATGCCTATATCTGATTTCTCAAGGGATATACAGTGGAACCTTGGTTCCTGAACTTAATCCATTCCGAGAGTCTGTTCGATTCCCGAAACAGTTCGGGAACTAAGGAGTGGCTTCTGATTGGCTGCAGCAGCTTCCTGCAGCCAATCAGAAGCCGCGGAAGCAGTGCTGGGCGTTCAGCTTCCAAAGAACGTTCAAAAACCGGAACAACTGCTTCTGGTTTTTGTTCATCCAGGAGCTGGAACATTCGGCTCCCAAGGCGTTTGGTTGCTGAGGTTCCACTGTAACTGGTTTGAGGAAAGAGAAATTGACCCCAGCAAGTTACATTTTTAAAAAATAAGAAAAGCTGTGTAAGCTGCTCAGCATCAGTGAGAATCATATATAACCAGAGTTGATTGCATTCATGTTCTTAAGATTCACAGAACCAGAGGAAGCTATTTATCCATCTAGCCCAGTATTGCCTGTTCTGACTGGCAACAGTTGCTCTAGGGTCTTAGGTTTTCCCCATCACCTGCTACCTGAGCCTTTTAAGTGGAAATGCCATGGGTGGAACTTTTCTGCCTAAGTAGCACATTGTACATGTATGTAATGGTGACTGAAAAGCCCGTTCTAACTAGGTCATGATGTAGCTGCTGCTGCAGCCACCAACTATTTTCTAAGATGCATCATGTACGTGTATGTAAAAGGAGTTTAAACACGATATTCTACTTTGGAGATACTGGTCTCCTTGATTTGGACTCTGTCCATATATACAGTGGCACAATGTGCAAGGTCTACCTGTTTACCAGCCAGTATCTGACTTTAAAGCATGGAAATCCCCAGAAAATTCCCTTAAGCCAGATTGTCAAAAGTTCCTCCATGCAATGCACATGGGCAAGTCCCATTCTGTAAAAAATTCCTTTCCAGACAAATTATAATCTCGTATATGGGAACAGTGCCAAGTTGTGGCATTGGCAGCTGAACTAGTGAAGAGTTTATCCACATAAAACCAATAAATTGCTGTGTCTTGAGTGCTTTCACTTGATTGTGGATATTTCAGAAGTACAGGATCAGGTGCCACAGTGCAGGAAATTCCTCTATGCAGTGGGACTCTAGAAATCCATCCCTAGTCTAATAAGTATCATTTTCTTAGAATGGAGCTATTTGCACCATCTTGTGGATGTAATTATCCACAACAAACCTGTTAAGTGTGGACCTTGTTCATGTCTACCATATGCACATGACACACAACCTCGGTGGGCAACACTCCCTAGATACATGAAGGAACAGAGATGTTGCCCACACATATGTTTAATACGGAAGTGGGGGAATACAGTATACAAACGTAGAGCACATTTATGCAACAATGCGTGGAACTGCTTTGACGAGTGCTTGAACTGGATATTAACAAAGGAAAGTGAGCTCACTATTTCCTGTGACATGTTTAACTATTACCTAACAGACACAGCAACAAATATTGCTTACTTCTTCTGTAGAGGAAAGATGCTGATTTGTTGAAAACACATAAAACCTGGGAGTCCTTTCCCAGCAGAGCTGCTGCTATCTTGAAATGACAGCTGGAACCTCTCCCAAATAGGAGGCTGGGACTTAACTTACTCATGAGTAAGGATAATGACCTGCCACAGAAAATAACAGGGTGGAATGCTTATTTAATTGTGGTCAGGGCAGCATGTTTGAAATGGGAATATTAATCGTTAATGGAACTTTATGATCAGCAAACTGATCCCAGTAGTTGCTGAACTTGTGGGTGGAAATACAAGAAAGCTAAACAAATCAGAGAAATTTAAAACCATGATGTGACTGAAATCAGCTGGAAAAAGTTTCCTTCAAGGAGGAAAAAAAAAAGTGAGATGTTGGTTATGGCAGGGTAAAAACAAAATGTACAATAGGAGTCATCTTCTGTTTCCACAATAATCAGTCCAATTAATCATGAGACAAGATAGTTGGCTGTCAAATTATGATTTAAAGCTAACGTACTTGTTAACTTCAGCTAGCCCTGATAAAATAAACCATGGATTCATTCCAACAAAATTGTGAGGACATTTATTTCCTTTATTTATTTTATATTATATAACTTAAAACAAATCCTTTTTATTTTGTGGTTTCTTTAGTAGTCTTCTCCCCCAGTTTCAGAATTCTTGATTACATGCTCTCAATGTCCAGGTATACATTTTCAGAAGGTAGGAATTTATTTGGAAACATATTTTATGCAATTAGAATAGTCTCTGAAAAGGCTTGATAAGCGATTGGAAAGATTTGGAGAGGTTATGATGTAATTGCTTTTATTATTCCATTATCAATTCAGATTTGTTAAACAGTGACCATCTCCAGAATTAGTTGTCAGATACACTGTATGACGATGTGAAGACTGTTGCTGAAATACGGAGGGGATGCATGATTCAACCGGCCTGAGCTGCTTCAGTGCTGAAAATTACACACGCCATTCCAATACAATCGTAAGCATTCTTAGAGGCAACTCCTGTGCTAGGTCGGCGTTATAAGGACCATATTTCCTAAAGTTATTGTCACTGATATTATGGGTATCCACTTCATTTGCCTGTAAGCTTCAATACATTTTTTACCATGGCTCCAATGCCATCATAAATGTGATGCAATTCTGTTTCACACATAAAGGCTGGGGTAGTTACAACCTTGTGGTTTGTGTCCACATGGGCCTCATAGAAGACAGTTAAGGAAAACACAGGGACTAAGCCAAGTGACAGAATAAACAGGAATATGCCTTTCTGCCTCACAAACCTTTATATAGTTATACATAATGACAGCCACCTAAATGTTAGGTGCCTGTCAAGAAACTAACCACACCGTTAGCAAACACCTAAAGTCAAGGAAGCAATCTCTCAACCTTGTGTGTCACTCTGACCCCACTTAATAACCTGGTAGCTAAGATGGGAGTCCTGCATGCCATTTGGGAATCCCTGAGCTTATGATCAATTTCTGCATGGAATTCAACCACAAAGTGGCACTTTCTTATCACTTTTATGTGACTACTCATTTTGTTATTCATGTCTTGAAAAACATAGATGCAGCCATGCAAAATGTGATGACTAAAAAACAATGTTTTATCATAGTTAAAATTCAAATTTACTTCGTTAGTATTGTGTGACTTTGCATAACTTTAGGATGAATGACAGAATGATTAAAGGGACAGCAGACTCAGCTCTTTACTGTAAACTTGGTGGCTTCATTCAGGAACAAACCTGGGTGAGCCATGTGGTACAGTCACAAGGAGATCAGAAACTGCTTACTTTTTAACTAATCACATTATGTCTGACTGTATTTTTAGCCCTATAGGACGCACTTTTTCCCCTCCAAAAATGAAGGGGAAATCTGGGTGTGTCCTATGGGGCGAATGCAGGCTTTCGCTGAAGCCTGGAGAGCGAGAGGGGTCGGTGCGCACCGACCCCTCTTGCTCTCCAGGCATCAGGAAGACATCCGCAGCCTAGGCAGCCCTGCAGGAGGTCCTGCAGGGCTGTCTATGCTGCGGATAGCAGCCTGCTGCCCAGCGCGAGGGGCGCCCTGAAGCAGAGCGCCCCTCGCGCCGGGCAGACATCCACAGCGTGTGGAGCCCTGGAGGAGTTCCCCGCAGGGCTCCCCACGCTGCGGATAGCAGCCTGCTGCCCGGCGCGAGGGGCGCCCTGAAGCAGAGCGCCCCTCGCGCCGGGCAGACATCCGCAGCGTGGGGAGCCCTGCAGGAGTTCCCCGCAGGGCTCCCCACGCTGCGGATAGCAGCCTGCCACCCGGCGCGAGGGGCGTCCGGGCAGACATCCGCAGCGTGGGGAGCCCTGCAGGAGTTCCCCGCAGGGCTCCCCACGCTGCGGATAGCAGCCTGCCGCCCGGCGCGAGGGGCGCCCTGAAGCAGAGCGCCCCTCGCGCCGGGCAGACATCCACAGCGTGGGGAGCCCTGCAGGAGTTCCCCGCAGGGCTCCCCACACTGCGGATAGCAGCCTGCCACCCGGTGCGCGAGGCGCAGAGCGCACCGGGCAGACATCGGCCAGCCCCACAAGCCTGGGGGACAGCAGGGAGGCGCAGCGCCACCGTCCCGCTGTTCCTCAACCTGGTTCGGTTTCCCCGACCTGGTTTTGGGGGGGAAATAAAGGGGAATTTTTTCCCCCTTTATTTCCCCCCCAAAAAAAACTAGGTGCGTCATATGGGACGGAGCGTCCTATGGGACGAAAAATACGGTAAGTAGCCCCGTCACCAAAGTCACATGGCTCTTCCTGCCTCCTTCACATTAGGTCATAACTTTCCAAGTGGGATGCGTGCTCCATGCATGGATAGCATAGTTATTTAGAACCCTGAGAGCTTCCAAAATGTTCCTTGTAGCTGTGCCAGGGAACAGTGTGTGAGCCTGAGGCTCACTTATTTAACACTAAACCATAATTTAGTATTACATTGGAATGAGGCCGGTTACATTGCTAGAAAGCTTTTCCTGGGTTTACAAATTTGTTTCGAGAAATAAAATAAAAAATCAAAAGGCTAACACTGTAACTGAGAATGTGATCTAACATATGTTCAGGAACTGTATAGAACAGTGCTGGGCAACTTGTGGATCTCAAGATACTGTTGGGACTCCAAACAGCACCAGTAGTCTGGGATGATGGGAATTATAGACCAGGACATCTGGTATTCACATTTAAAACAGTCTCTTATGTTAGAATTTTGATAAAAAGTTTAATGGTTTTCCTAAAGCAAATGTTATCCTACTTCTGAATTGAACATACTAAGGCTGAAGTCCTAACCCTATTTCCTGGGATTAAGCCCCACTAAATTAATTAAGGCTTACTTCTGAGCAGACATGATTAGTATTGTGCTAGATCATAACTAATTATCAGGGTTTTAGAAAGCCAAGGAAGATGGACATGCAGTTTATCAGCTAATCCAAATATATCACAGAATGCTTTCCCGAAAGCTCTTCAATTCTGTACAAAAATGTACATCTCTGATGTCTTATCACACTTAACCTCCTAAACCCATATACACTTAAGGAGAAAGAAAACCCTGTTATTGGTTTCAGTGCAACTTGCTTCCAAACATGTGGCTCTTTGGGAGTAGCAGGGGGTGTGGGGAGGGGAGAGGAAAAGACACTTAAATTCAGCCTTCATCCAGCAAAAAAGGATATTGTTACTTCTTTAATATGGTGTTTTCCACCCAGTGCTTTAATGGCCCCAGCAGTTCCAGCGTAAGGCCACTTACCACCTTCTTCTTCTTCATGTCCCACAGTGACTTCAGTACCAGGAAGAACCTTTGCAGCCAAAACGGGTGAAATGCAGCACAGACTGAAAAAAAAGGTGGACAGAAAACCTTCACTTAGGTTCCTCCATTGATGATTTACTGTATTTACACCTCCCTGTTCCTTTGCTTATAAAGATTTGGCACACCCTCAAAAATAAAAAAAGTTACTAAACTGAGTAAAAGCCTTATTAACCATTACACAGCAATGGGAATTTCAGTCCAACAGAACCAGGAAAAGAAGGCAAGGGCGGAAAGTAATCTCAACAAAATCCTAAAAGGAATAAGGTAACCTTAGACTTCTAAAATGCAGCTTTAAAAAAAAAAAAAAAAGTAACAGCCCTTGGGAGAGGCAAAATAGTCCAGGGACAGGATTGCTGAACCTTTTCACCTCTCAAAATTATGCCTTCTCCAGCTGTTTCCTCACACACAGCTGATAACAGGGGGAGGACACTCTTGAGTGGAAAAACACCCAGAGGAGAAAGTGTTAGGCAGTTCCATCCCATGACGCTTTTCTGTTCCTTGTGGCAGCTGCCCAGAATGCTTCTCCATAAGAAAAGGAAACACACACACACACAGAAATCATTAGAAATTGTATGCTGGCTGTTCCGGTCCTGTAAGAGAGGTGGAAGATAAAATCTGGGTGCTGGGAAAGCTCATAGGGGACCTTAAACAGGAAAAGTTGTGGGCTGTTAGCAGGACAGAAAAACAGAAGCAAAAGTGACAAGGAGTGTGAAAGATCAGAAACACAGTTTGAAGAAGGTCTGGAGGCAGAAGGAAGGAGGACAGGGAGGCAGGAAGGTGAGAACAGGGACCTCAAACAAAAGTGTGTTGCTACAATGTCTGAAGGAAAGAAGAGGTAGAGAGACACTGGACTGGGGAGCATTGGTGTGCTGTACAGGTACAGAAACTAGCACACCTTTTGAGTCATGTCCTGCTTGTGAGATTTCCAAATGCTGCCATTGTAGGAAATGGGATGCCCGGCCCATCAGGGCTCCTCTTTCGGCTGATCAACTGAATAGGCCCTGCCCAACTTGTGATCCATTAGGCCGAAAGCAGCTAACCATCACCTACTGTGTGGACTGCCAATGCTTGACAACCTCGTTGTGCCAGGCAGCCAAAATATTTGTGGCTGGTGGGCTGAAGGCAGGTCGGTAGTGTTCCATACAATATGAACAAATACTCCCATCTTATAACTTACACACCCAATGGGTTTCCCAGCTTTGTTGAAATCCTTTAGCACACGTTCAACTTCTCCATTCACTTTACAGTCTTTTCCATCCACTGCAAACGTAGACCTTAACACAAGAATGAAAGACCCATAAATTGTAATTTTCCATTTCCAGAGGTACACCACGCTTAAAATAAGTAAAAGGCCCTTCCCTGTCTCTTGAAATACAATTTAAACTACTCAAAGAAAGAAAGCAATCCCCACTTCCTTTCAACTTCTGCCCTAGCTCACTGGCAGAGCATCATATTCGCATGCAGAAAGCCACAGGTGCAAATCCCAGCATCTCTAGATAAGGCTAGGAATATCTCCATTCTTAAATTCTGGAGGTCTGCTACGAGTCAGTGTGGACAATGCTCTGACTCAATATAAGGCAGCCTCCAAGATTCTACCCTTAAACCCCACCTAAAAAATAGGGCTGTGAGGCAGGAATTATTTATTCATAAAAGCAATTAATATCCTCTGCCTTATTGCAATACAGAAGCCAAGACACTCCTCTGCTTCAATACTGAGGAAAGAGGGCAATAAATATGGCCACTCCCTCCTCAGGAACACTAGATGCAAGCTATATTTTTGGTAACTGTTTTAGTGTTGGTGTAAACCAGAGGTGGCTAACCTATGGCCCCTGGAGTGCTATTCAACTCCAGCTCCTATCAGCCCCAATCAGCATGGTCAATAGTGAGGTATGATGGGAGCTGTAGTCCAGCAATATCGGGGGGGGGGGGAGACAAAGGTTTGCCATCTTGGTATACATGCACAGCCATCATATGAAGGTTGTTTAAATCACCTGTGCTGCCGATCCATTTGCGTGCTGTGACTCACAGAGCTGACTGGGCAATTAAGTAAACACAAACTTCTTTCTATGGGTGTACATAATGGCCCACCACAGAACAGTTTGAAATTTGGTTCTCAGATTTGTGCTGGTCAATTTCTTTGGCAGATGAACAGCTGGATAACAGCCAAGAGAAGGAAGCACCCCTTCCTTCAGACTTTATGTAGTTCCCTCCCTGGTTGCTCCTCTGAGTCTTTTATAATCATTTTGCTCCAAGGTTCCAATCATAGTCACAGAGCAAGTGGCAAAGTTTTTGAATACAGCTATCCTTATTGGACCTCTTTAAGATTGCCTGATAGTTTAGTATTTTAAGTCTGCTTTTTTTATCTGTATCAACATGTATTTTTATTAATTTTATCAAGTGTAATTTTCAATTGTTAAAAAATATTTTAATAGTCTATTGACTGCTAGTAAATAAAGCCACCCACACTCAGTGGGTGAATTTATATACGTGGGGGGGGGGGGGAGAGTTGGATTGCTTAAATGCAAAACAGATGCAAAGATAAAGCACTAACAAAAATTCCCAAGGCAAAAGTTATACAAGGCATCAGTACTGTTTCTGTAATACATGAGAACCATTCTAGCTCCGATGCTGCCAAGCCAGCTTGAAAACATATTCCTCTCAAGCAGCAATAATGCAATAAAGCTTCATTGTTTATTTTCTTATTCCATTAGTGATCCACAGACTCAGCCTTAAAAGACCTCTTTAAAATATTTTGACTCCCCCCAAGGGAAAACAGGCATGCAAATAAGTAACAGATTGCTTCAGTCTTCAACAACTGCCTGCAGCTGCAATCCTTCATGCAATTCCACTGATTTCAGTGGCCCTTAAACATAAATGGCAGCATGCCAAGAAAACACCACCAGGAAGAATAATTATTACTTCTTAATAATTATTGTACTTATATCATAATGTTGTACGTTTAACATAGTTATCTGAGTGGCTCACAAATATAAAATGGCACATTAAAATAGTTTATAATTTTATCTTTAATAGTTTCAGCATCAAGATTTCCATACAATGCGGCATAAAACTTAAGGCATTTTTAAAAATAAAACTTTCGATTCTGTTTTTCAACATTAGACTGGGGCTTGATTTGGCTGTAAAAATGGTATGTGTATTTTTCTGGGGCATCAACAAACACACAACAATGAAAATATTTGTCCTTATGAAACAAGAAGCCTGAACGAACGCATCTGGAAAATTGTATTTCTTAATGAACTATAACTTTCCCACAGCATCTCTTAAGAGTGGCTAATTATCTGGAATTTAACAATTGCAATAGCGTATAAATTCAGAACTCACAGATTTTTGGCCGCACCGAAGCCTCCAGGAAATATCACAGCATCATGATCCTTTGCAGTAAGTTTAGCCAAATCTGCAATTTTACCACGAGCGATCCTTGCCGATTCTGCTAAGACATTTCTTAAAGAAAAGTGGTATAAAGTGAAGAGCAGAAGTTGACTACATAGACATAAAAGGAGCACTATTAAAGGACCCCAGGAAGTAACAGCCTGAGATTGATAATTTAAAGTTACTGGACTTATTGGTAAAGTATTTAATAAAGTACAGTCATACTCAAATGGTTTGAGGGCAATATACAGAACTGTGATCCAAATACTGGGAACACTATTTACATATAACTCTGGGTGGGAGAGACAATCTAGAAAACTGAGGTTTAGATGAGACCAATTCAAATAGTGAGGGTAGCCAGCTTCCCACAGAGTATCAATAGATGTATGTGTATATGTGTGCACTGGATAAATATAAATCTAGATATATTCATGTAGCTTGTCTTAAAATATGTTCTTACCTTGATTCACCCTCAGCTGGCTGTCCTTTGCTATGATCGATAACGTGCATCTGAGAAATATCTGGGGCATACATCTGAACACTGGCTCCTTCACGGCTCAAATGGACCAATATCCTACAAAATACATAGATATAGGAGATGAAGTTGCAAAATAAGCACAACATTACACTGAAATTTACTTCATATCTTGGTAGAAACTATGGGGGGGATAGGGTATGACGCTCCAAAATACTCAAGGAGAAGCTATCTAACAAAGAAATACTGCCTACGTAATTGGACTGTTTATCAATCAATTCAACTGTTGATCATTTGGAGACCCAATGATTACACAAATACACTTACGCTGAGGCTTCATGGATTTCAGTACCATCATAAACACCACATCCTGATAAGACCTGCAAAAAGAAAATCAGCCTAGTGATTTCAACATCACATTTATTTTCCCAGTTCACATACACAGAGGCAACAGTAGTTTCTTGTCCAACTCAGTTCATTATTTCCAGAGTGACTCTGTTCGTATGCTTTCCTTACTGCAGCATAAACTTTCATGGATGAAGTGTTACTCTTGAAGGTCCCACATAAGAACACTTTGTTTCTATAGACTGTCTAAACTCCCAGGGAACAATAGTAAATTGTATTAAGATTTCCTTCTCCAAACCTCTTCCCCCCCCCTCAAAGTCAGTCACCGACTAGGGCACAGAAGTTTTGTTAACGCTCAACTGTCTGCAACGTTCTCCAAATTCCCCCATAGGTGGCAAATGCTTCACTCGGGACCCTTACATGAAACCATAACAGAAGTCTGAACTGTTACTCTCCACTCCACTTTTCACTGCAGCTGTAGTAAGTCTTTATGAGCCTGGATATGGTTTTTATGAGCCTGGATATTGTTATATATTTCAGCATGAGCACGGAATGGAAGGGGGCGTGCGCTATAAAATATAACTACCGTATAAACAAAGAAAGCCAATACTATACAGTACTGATCTGCGGCCGCAATTCTCGACACTACTGAACCCAGCGAAACTTGCTTCTGAGCTGTAATAATTTTACGTGTAGGGAATTGAGCAGAATTACGATAAGAGCCAAAGAAAGGCAGCAGAAAGGAAGAGAAACCAAACGAGGTATCTCGTTCTCGGAGCTGCAGCTCGACCCCGACCAACTGCCTCCCTTCCAAGGACGCCAACTTTCCACTCCGCCATCTCTTTTTCCTTGGCGGCCTTTCCCCCGTGCCTTCATTAACAGCAAGGCAGGAGGAGGCAGTGCAGCACGTGCAGCTTTGCCCAGGGCTGCAGCTGCCGCTCAACCTGCTGCATTTCTGCCTGTGTGCCGCACAGCCGCCGAGGGGGTGGCAGGGAAAGGTGGTAGTAATTTTCCACGAAGCTCTCTCGCCTGTGGAGGAGCAGAAGCAGCGGCCGCCGCCCCTTAGGGCGCAACGGGAAAGAAGGCGCTCATCCGCTCACGCTCGGCTGGCAGCCGGACTCACCACAGCGACTCTGGCCCCGCGGAGACGCTGCGCCGAGCAATGAAACCCCGCGGCCGGGAGCCCCCTCAGCACCCGGAGCGACGATAGGGGCGGCCTACAACCCGCTAACCTGGCGGCCAACATCCCCGCACTACTTCGCTTCGAAGGGAACGAGCCGCGGAACGAATGGGGAGGGAGCTATATACACGGCCACACCGGAGCGCTTAGCCCGTTGCACCGGCGTCAATGCGAGCGCGGCATGGGCCCAGGAGGAGCGCAACAGCGCCACCCTCCGGCAAGGAGGCCTGTCGCGCCGCTGACGTTAGAGGGATGAGCTCGCAAGGAGGGTCTGACTGAGTAGGTCACTGGGCGAACCGGCGCGGGCTGGCAGGCGCGGCCGGCGCTCTGTGTCGGCCAACCAGGCTCAGGCAACGGAGGGGGCGGCACTTTTATACAGTTTAGTATCCTCATAAATTCCTCATCATATTTTGCTTTTCTATTTTGAACGCATTTCCCCAAAGCTCCAACTTATAAAAAGAACTTGCATACACTCAAACAACGTTGCAAAAGAGTGGGTGGCTTGACAACTCTATCAACTGGACATGCCCAAGCATCAACAAGGCCTGAAGGAATTTGGGCGACAAAATTTGCAAAGGAACCATGTTTGCAAAACTATTTTACAACAATGTAGTAAAATCAACCACTAAAATGCTGGGTTTTGATTCAGGCATTGAAAAACATTTCCCTTTAAACCAAATTGCCCCCTTCTGTTAAGGGAGAGGAGGAGTGTGGAAAGATCTTCCCCTCCCCCGCAAAAAAGGGGGAAAGGTGGGTATCACATACTAATCTAAGAAAAATACATTTCAGCAGTGTCTTTCTTGGGCGCAAACAGCCTCAATGGGTACAGGAAACTCAACACCTAATAACTCATTTGTTCTTTCATTCAACTGAAGTCCAATTCATATGACCCTTTTAAATGTTGAGATGTGAACAACCGCTCACTAAATCTACACCCACCAGTTGGCATTGTTGCTGCATCCTATAGTCAAGGTCAAAGATGTGGTATAAGACATGTCATAGTGGAATAACTGCACCATCACTTCCCCCAGTTCACCAATCTCACCTGTTTTCAAGCACGATTCCAAGTGCTGGTGCTGACATTTAACGTGCTATATGGCTTAGGATCCAAGTAGCTAAAGAAACAACTTTGGCCACAATAACCTGCCCAGGAGAAAGGTATTTCTATCTGCCGTTTGGTATGACTGTTCTTACTGTATTCTTTCTTTGGAAAAAAAATGGAATTGTTTCGTGAATGATGGCATAGAGATCAATAAAAATAAAATTTCACACTCCCTACACCTAGCTAAAATCCTAGCAATCAACTAATAACACCAAAATACCATTTGGAAACAACATTGTTCACTTTATCCTGTGATACACGATTCACATTCAGGCTACAACAGCTGAGCATTTGCTGTTGTTTAACGTAGGAGACCACATTATTACATACACTTTTCCACATTCGAGTCACAGTAATTTTCTAGTACTTCATAAAAGTAACTACATGCCTTAATGCACTCCAGACAACCTGTAAAGCTATGAACATGCCTTTATTACTTGACCATATTCTCATATTGATATCTGTGAATACATCATGGATTATGAATAGCTGGAATCACTTGTGCATGGCCTGTTTCTAGAAATTGTCAACCAGAGTTATTTGGGACATACAATGAGCTACTTCTTAAGAAAGAATATTTGCCTAGATATTCATTCAGTTGATCTCAGATCCCACCAGTCCTAGTATTTGGCTTTCCCCCATAAACAACTAATACAGTGGTGCCCCGCAAGATGAATGCCTCGCAAGACGGAAAACCCGCTAGACGAAAGGGTTTTCCGTTTTTCAATGCACTTCGCAAGACGAATTTCCCTATGGGCTTGCTTCGCAAGACGAAAATGTCTTGCGAGTCTTGAGATTTTTTCCCACTCCCCCCCTTTTTTCTAAGCCGCTAAGCTGCTAAGAGCCGCTAAACCGCTAATAGCGCTAATCCGCTAATAGGGTTGCTTCGCAAGACGAAAAAACCGCTAAACGAAGAGACTCGCGGAACGGATTAATTTTGTCTTGCGAGGCACCACTGTAGTTGAATTTTATATCAATGAAATTGTGCTAAAGGTCATTGGACCATTTGCAATATGACTGCAGCACTTTTACACGTTTACCCTAAAGCCAAGAAAAAAGCTAAGGCTGGGATCCACCCCCACTCACATTCCAATACTTCCATGAATGCCAGAAGTCTATTTTTTCTTTCAGTGGCACCCCATGTATTCTTGCAGGGTGCCACTCTGAATGACTTCCCAATCCAGAAAGGGCTGTCAATGGAAGGAGAGAGCTTCAAAGTTCCTGTGCAGAAACAGAAGTCAACTGGTGGCAGATGGATCCTGCCCCTCCTCCCAGGCATCTAAAATGTTTGATGACATTGTCTTGCTTAAAATTTAGCAGTATCAAGAATTTACATGCTAGTCTAGAAACAGAGGACAAAAAGGAATAGCCTGCTTACTCCCAATCATGTTGCTGCATCACCTGTACAAAATATGCCTCTATGAGGGCTGCTCAGTTCTCAGTGAATACCACTGTTTAAATTACATGTATGCAAAAGCATTCTCAAAAGTTCATGGAAGTGCAGGCAATTCTTCCATGACAGAGTCATTATTGGAGTCTTCCAAATCTTCATTTTCAGACACTTCTGCTGTACGTTTCACACCCCTCTGTTGTGAAATGGCCATAATATATTTCATGTTATAACAGTTCCAGTCACAACTGTAGAGACAAAGACCATTGGGGGGGGGGATTAGGTAGATTCAAAGCAGTGCATGCAAGAGCTTTCCTATGTTTATAAAAAGTAGCCAATAATCAGACCACTATCAGCAACAAACTACTTGCATTGGTTCACACATGCCACACTCATAGCTTAATTTCTCAAGGCAAACCTGAGAATGGCTCCAATGAAAAGTATTATGTTTGAGGCAATATGAAAGTTATGTCTGTGGATTTTAATTGAGGATGCTTCATTGGCACAACTAATTAACCATGATCTTTCTTACTAGCTGCTTCTGCAAGTAAACTCCATGTTGCAAGATGCTCTAAGGCTGAAATAACAAACAGATCTAACATACATGGTGACTCTCTAGCCTGCCAGACTTTCCCCAAGCCCTTTCCTCACCCCAGCTTTCTCCATGCTCTTCTGCTGATCAGTGCAGCCCAGTGAGGAAGGCCCATTTTTCATCCCCACAAAGACACACCAGAAGGGTGGAATTAAGATAATGGGAAAGAAGACCTCTTCCTGAACTAATCACCGGAGCAGGTTAGCTATTGGGGGCTGTTTGTATGTCTGGTATGTACTGTGTGTTTGTGCTTGTGTGAATGGGGAATTCATGTGTGCATTCAAGGATGGAGTACAGGACTGTCCGTACTAACCAGTAGTATGCAGCCCCCAACTACCTACCCCACCCCTGAAGGAATTCGGTGTTGGGAATGGGAGGGGTCCTTAAGGCTACAGGAAGAGGTCAGTGAGTGAATGGCAAGGAACTTGACAGAACAAAATCACACAAAGCTAGAAGATCCCAGGTAAAATTATCCCCAATACAATGTGGGATGTTAGGTGGAAGGAAGGGGAAAGGGAATTTTCATTAAGAAATGCTCAATAGTCTAGTCAGAGTCATCTCTTTCTACTGGGAAGAGAAATTATTTGAAAGAGAATGCAACTGAACAAAATACGTACAGTTTGGAAACGTCTTCAAAGTGACGCTGAATGCTTTTCTGAAGGAATTGAATGGTGGGCAGCAGTTTCTCTGACCTGCAAAAGCACACAAAAAACTTAACTCTTGGTTTGTAAAAATCATTCTGTACATTTTAAGAATAAAAAAGGGCTAAATTCAAAGAACTGAGACAGCTGTGAATGGTGACTTGCAATGAAACAACTACTACTTGCAGAAGTGGTAAATTATCTCTCTCACACACATACACAATATTGCTACAATTTAAGGTTCTGTCCACCGTGGCAGCTACCTGGCAATTAGGAATGTAATTTTCAGTCCAATCACCTTAAAGGGATAAAATTGGTACAAATACCAATTTTGCTAATTCAAATTCACATTCTAAAGAATGATATTTAATTTTCTAAAGCTAAGCAGATCTGGGCCCAACCAGTTCTGACGGGAAACCATTCCAAATTTCTTGGATATGGGCAGGATACCAGTATGTCTTATTCTCTCTCTTCCCACACCCTTATCCCCAAGGTCACTAACCTTGTTTTTAACTTGCATCCATGTAACATAAGCAACTTCTGAGTCCAGATTAGATAGAATTCCAAATGACGAGATGTCTCAAAGGAAGAGGCTAAAAACTCTAGCATTTTTTCTATATACACTTCTGGAAGCACTGAGGAGATTACTTCAACTGCGGTTTAAAAAATAGTAAGTTATTAGTTTAAATCACATGTGCAGAATCTTAAGCTAAAAAACCCCAGTATATTCTATATGATTCATCACTAAGTTTTCCAGTTCCAAGTTGTTGTTTTTTTAATTTAAAAAAAGATATCTCCAGGCAAAGGAAATCCAAATCAATAAGCTGCCATATTGCACAATGCTATTCTTTCCCTATTTCCCCCTCTTCTAGATTCAGGTAGGTAGCCGTGTTGGTCTGACGCAGTCAATATATATATATATAAATAAATAAATTGTCCAGTAGCACCCTACGAGACTAAGAACAAACTTAGTTGGTCTCTAAGGTGCTACTGCACACACACACACACACACACACACACACACTATATTTCTCTCCCCCTCTTTCTGTTCCTCTAATGGTCACTACTTGCATTCTTGCACATATGTCAAGCACCTGAGATCATTTGGGACTTCATATACTTTCCCTTCTCCCTAGTATATAGGCAAACCAAGTATTGGAGACGTCTTAGAACCTCAGGAAATCTAGCTTTTTGCAACCACCACATTAGACTGGCAACAGAATTCCAGCTTACTTTCATTGTATGGAACAGTTTCTAGGACCTCCTGAATCAGCTTCTTCTCATTCAGTCGAAAAGACATGACAATCGCCTTGGTGTACTCCTTCTGAACCAGTACTTTACGAATACTGCTAGGGGTGATGTCAATTTCTAGGTCGTATGGATCAAAGACCAGACTAGAGTCCAAAGAATAGATAAGAAGACCTTCTGTGGTTGTTGCTGCCCAGCTTCGTCCTACAAGAGAAATATTGCTTGTGCTAGTTAAAATTGTTCATGTCTGAAAGGAGGAATATTGGAAAATTATATTAAAGACAGCTTTTATAAACCATGATCTTGAAGAATAAATCTACATGTACAAACAACTTTGTTCTTAAACTGTACTGGCTGGCATAAAACATGTACTTTCCACTAGTCAAATCAAAGTGCAAATAAGTGACAAATATCTAGTAATTATGATTAGTTATGCTGTTCTAGGGGTGAACTAAGACAGCCATCTCACTCCAAAGCAAGTAATGGTGGGAACTGTAGTTTAATTCAATTCCCAGTTCCTTTAACAAACTACAGCTTCCATGACACTTTGGGGGAAGCCCTGTGCTTTAAATGTGTGGTGGGACTCTAC
The DNA here is from genome assembly GCF_965112155.1 of Podarcis liolepis. Lineage (NCBI taxonomy): Eukaryota > Metazoa > Chordata > Lepidosauria > Squamata > Lacertidae > Podarcis > Podarcis liolepis. The sequence continues at coordinate 50,381,967 of NC_139558.1, forward strand.
CCTGCCCCTGTCCCTGCAGATCCTTGTTTCTTCAAGTTTCCTTCACTACTCCTTCCTGCTGCAAATGAAAGGCAGAGGTCTGATTGGTTGCCTCTCAATGCTGATGGCAAGAGATGGATGCACAAAACAGCATATGAGGAGTGTTAGGGAAAACACTCAAGGCAGAGGCATAGCATGGGGAGGGCCAGGGGGGCATGATTTTGAGGGAGCACAAGCACACAGGGATCCCCACATGTTTCATATGGGCATCAGTTTTGTGTGGATACCTATTTGGACATTTGGAAGGCTTCTTAACGTATGTTTAATTTAAGATTTACTTACTAATGGTGGTCTATCTTTAGTATTATTTGTATATGCCAGTTATCATTATCCCTTTTTCTCTTCTTTTATTTCCTCTTTTTCCTTGTTCTTCTCATTAAATTCGCAAACAAAAAAAATATTAATAGCAATTTTTAAAAAGACAGCCCCTTCCATTTCTTTTAAACCACCACAACCTGATCCTAAAAGCAGCAGCACACCATTGCCAGCTCCCTTCTAAAAGCACCCACCGGTAGGAGAGAAGCGGAGGCTCGTCACTCTTATTTCTGGTTTAAAGGATCGAGAACTCATGTCACCTGAAACAAAGTAAAAGACAAATTCAATTAAGTTAAATATTAACTTTCTTGTATCAACCATGAGAATCTATGTTCATTCCATTTAGTTAGCCATCAGTACAATATTCCTAAAAAAGGTTTAAAACTGTTTGCCAGAGTAAAATGTTTAAACAGCATAGTAAAAACTACATTTTCGGCTCTATCCAACACTGAAAGCTTCACACAACATGTGAAGCTGCATGCAATGGAACTTCCTCTCACGTACCCCACCAGTCCCACTGACACACTCAAAATAAGTTTTTGGAGGGCTGGGGAAGCCCTGGAGCAGCTTTTGCTGATGTACCAGAAAAAGAGAGGCAATGAAAGTCCTGTTGCACAAGTGGAACTCTGCTTGCGCAGTGTTGGATACAACCCATTTCCTTCCCTATCATCACTGTCACTGAACAGTACAGATTGTTGCAGGAATCTAGGAATCTAGGAATCTGCCTATCCTTCTGATTGCAACATTGGATGGGGCTGATGGGAGCAAAAGCAGATTAAGACAGGTAAACTGCAAGAGAACACAGGAAAGAGGCAACAGGGACAACTTCACAAAACAGGGATGGATGTGAAAATGCTGGTGGCGACCACAGTGCTGGAGGCACTGAATCACTGCCCCAGAACCATCACAGAATGTGAAACTGATGGCTGCATTGACTTCAGCATTTTGAAATCTTAAATTCCAAGCGCCCATTCTCACACAATGGCAGGAGATGTCAAAAGAAGACCAAGTGCTATTAGCTGGACTCCCAGCTTAAAAAAAAGGTTTGATCACCGCTTTAGGAAGTAAAAGTGAGAAAGCATAAACAAAAGGCTTGCTTTGCGTGTTCTCACCCTTTCCATTCCTCCCCGACTCAGCAAGGGAGCTTCCTAGCTCACAGAGTACCTGGCACACAGGAAACAGCAGATAAGCTGAAAATTGTGAAATGGAAAAAGATACCTCTTTTAACTCCCGGAAGAGGGATTGCAACATTATCATCATCCCCAGTTCCTTCATCTATTAATGCCATGCTACCAAATTCAGTCATTTTCCTGCGATCCAAGTACTCCTGTAAAATTGAAAAACAGCAACAACATTGAAAAGCTTATATTCTTTTTTTAAAAAATAATATTTATTACTTTTAAACCTTACAAAGAGAAGAAAAGCAAAGAAAAAGGAAAAAAGAAAAGAAAAAAGAAGAAAAAACATACAGTACAATATATAAACAATACACAACACAACACATTAAACAAAACAAAAGCAAAAACAATTCAAAAAACACACATCATACCATCTCGATATCCTCTCTTTCATTCCCTTGTTTCATCGACCTCCTCTCACCTCCCTTTTTGTATTCCATTTCTATTAATTATTTCAGCAAATCCTTTCCATCTTTCTCTATTTTCTGTCATATAATTATCTTAACATATTTTAACCTTATTTTCCATTAAAACTATAATAGTTATTTATGCTTAATTCCTTAAAACATTTCTACTAAAGCCATATAATTTCCTTCCAACATTTTTCTAACACTCATTAATTTTACATTATTTCCATATATAGATTTTAAACTTTTTCCAATATTCTTCCACTGTCTCTTCTCCCTGGTCTTGGATTCTGCCAGTCCTATCCGTCAATTCTATATAGTCCATCAACCTGGTGATCTTCTGTCTGAGGCTCTTAACTCTTTTCCAAGTTCCTTCTGCGAGTCTTCTTCATGTTTATACATGCACTTTACTTTGTCTTCTCCTGAACTTGTTCTTATTTTCCTTCCTTTGATGCTGAAAAGTAGATCTCGGGGAAATTCCCACCTAACAATGTTTTTATTCCTTCTCGGCAAATCAGCCAAATCTCCATAGTCACAAGTAAAATTCGCAAGATATTTCCAGTCGTATTTCAAAGTTCCTCCAAGTCTGGTGGTCCCCACATCTCCAGTCTCCTCCTGACCCAAGTCCAGGTCCCAAAGGTTAATAACTCCCTGCATGCAGGGATCTATCCAACTTTCCTTCTCCAGTCCGAGCGGGGCTCCAGTCCTCAAGGTCTGGGTTTCTCTAAATTCAGTCATAAAAGGCATCAACTTATAGTCATCAAATTGCACCCGCAAGGCTGGGGCTCTAACAACTTTCTCCCCCGCCTTCTCCTCAATTTGCCATGTCAAAGTAGATCCCTGTATCGATTCCTGAATAGTTTCTGTATTAATATTCACTTTTTGTCCCAGGTTAGTCACTTTTTGTTCCAAGTTGTCAACTTTTATAATCATCACATCCGTCTTCCTATGGAGCTGTTCCAGTGAGTCATTAATCTTACATAATGCAACCACTAAGGCTTCTTCTGTCAACATTCTTAACGGTCCAAGGTCAATCCCAGATTCCCACGGTCTTGTCTTACAGCTGGAAATTCCCCCAGCTCAGTTCATGTAACAATTTCAAAGGCTTCCTCTAGGGGGAAACAGTTTCTATTTGTATCAATCCTTTTAAGCACAGTTCAAACAATAAAGTTAGTTTCAATCCTTTTTAAACGCAGAAGGAGACAATGGAAACAATATATTTCTCTTCTTTAACTTACTGTCAACAAACGATCTATTCACAGCCACTGAGCATATCCAAAACTTCAATCTTACTAGCAGCCCGTTTCCAGGTTCAGAGCGGTGGTAATTTGGCTTTCTTCACTCTCTCCTGCAGGCTTACGCGGTCTAAAAAATTCCCCCCTCCTCCTGCTTCCGAGGGGGGTTTGATGATTTTAGCCGATGGAAGTTTAATCCTTTATAAAAAGCTTTCCAAGACTTTAGCTTGCAGCCTTTTTGCTTCAGTCTATTTACAAAAGGGGAAGGCGGACTTCCTGTTTGAAACCTCCCCGTTTCGGTACCAAATTAAGACGTTTAAAAATCCAATTTTCCGTTCTACTCATGGGTAGTTGTTTTAAAATCAAATTGTCCACAGGAAAAAGTCAGCGCTCTCCGGCAACAGCAATGCGGCTTCACTCCGTGAAAGAAGCAGTCAATTCAAAGCACCGCGCCACTCACCCCACGTCGCTCCGGATCCCCGAAACCGGGTTTCCCCGCGAGTAGGGGATGCGCAAAAGGTGCCAGCTGAAACCCACGTTTACAGGCTTCTCCCGCCTGTGATTTTTTGTGGGTCCCCGCCTTCGCCATGGCAGCCAGACCCTAATTTCCACAAAGCGAATTCCTCCCAATCAGAGGAATTCAGCCATTACCGGAAGGAAAAGCTTATATTCTTCAGGTAGAAGGCATGTGAATTCAGGTAAACTATTTGGAATTTCTATAATGTTTCAGAATATTTAAAGGGCTACAGCATTTGCTCAATCTCTATCCCTCCAAATCTAAGATGAGCCCATGCTTTCTGGATAAAAGTCAAGCACTAGAAAGACAACATTGATTCATACCAGAAATAGGTTGGAATGTCATAACTTTGGAGCACAGATTTGCATCACTTGGTCCAAAGACTGAATTCATTGACGGATTACAACTCAGGTTGCCACAGGGAAGCAGAAGCACAAACATACTTCTGTTTAATAGTGTCATATAGATCATACCCAAACATACACAACAAATGAGGGGGAGGGCGGGGAATCAATCACTAACCTCCATTGCGTCCAAAGACAAGTTGCAAGATATTTCAAATTTCTTAATGAGCATCTGTTCCTTGACATGATAAATGCAAACAAACTTTGACTGCCCTCCTGCTAGAATACACTGCCCATCAGCTGAGTAACATAGAGTAGTAAAAGATCTGGGGAGGAAAACAAAGATATGTTAGATTTATGTTATAAGTCAATCCCTTCCACCAAGAGAGATATTCTGGTTATGCTGCAGATAGATGTCTGTTGTGCTAAGAAATTAGGTCCTCATTTCTCTACCCAACCATTCCAACCATAGACATCTTAAAATCATTTCTTCATGAACTAAAGAGACTCAACACATAATAGAAAAAGGTCAGGATTGAAATAAACAATGTTGTGACAGCCTGAATACCATGGGGTTATTAATTATAGTAGAGCCTTCTATTTTATTAGTGGGAGATTAAAAAAAAGAGAAAATACTCATCTCGCCTGACATGTTCATCACTGTTTAAAAACCTACCTGCAATAAGTTATTTCTTTGCAAAAATTATCTGAATAAGTTATCTGAATACAGTCCTTCAAAACATATGTCTGCCATTCTCTTACTGCCTTTGACTGCTAACATGGTAAGAGGGGTGGCTGAATGAGCTCTAACAAATTGCAAGGTTACCTTTTGCACAGCAACAAGTAAAACCTAAGACTCTGACTACAAGTCTGACTACAAGCTCATAGCTGATGGGAGCATTAAGTCAGATGACCACATCTTAAGAAGTTATTAAAACCAGATACTAATACAATCACATATGCACACTTTTATCTGCAGTAAGGAGACACATTTAATTTACAAAACGTCACTAGGACGCACAAGAGAGCTTTCAAAGGCAGCCAGCAATGCACAAGCTTCCTACTTCTCTATTAAAACTAGTCTAATAAAACTCAAGTTCACCAGATACACAGGTAGTTAATTCCAACAACTATATTAAGTATCCCTAATTCAAAGGAAGGGAGCTACTCCTTCTTAGAATAGGGTCACAAATGGGTTAGATGACACCGGAGATCCCTCCCAACCCTGTGATCAAATAGTCAACCTACTTATGTAACAAGCAAATAGAAAGAGAACCTATCCAGTTGGCGCTGACACAAAACCCCACACATACATGATAAAAAACAATATAAGTTTCACCACCACCCCTGCTCTCCCCTTCTCTCCATCCCTGACCTTATACTGTACTCAACACTAATGTCTCATAACAAATGTAACTGATCTGTAGAAAAGGCTTTACAACCTGAAAAAAGAGACAAGGCATGTACTTCTGTAAACCAAGAAAAAAAATATATTTTTTTAAGGCTACCTACTTCCCCTTAGCAGATTGTTTGGCGGTTATTTTGTCCAGCTCTTTTCTGCCCATCTGAAGGTCATGTCGCCCTACAATTGATCCAGTCTGCACAGCATTTTCATGGTCCCAGAAAGTGATCTGTCCATCCAAGGAAGCAACTGCAAGTTCATTGCCATCCGGACGAAAAGCAACAGCGAGCACTGAAAAAGGTAAGGGAGCAAAACCAAAAGTCACGCCTTCCTGTATGTACATTTCGGCCACATTGCCCTCAGTTGTTAAAAAACACACACAGATAAACTCAATGAAACCAGATTCAGAACTTCCAGAAATCGCACATGAAGACACACACTCAACACATAACATATCCATCGTCACAAAGACTATATATAATGCTGTGCTGTATAAAGTCGTGCTGAAACATAACCATTTATCCTGGCATTTTTTTCATTTCTGAACCTTTTGCAGTTTACATTTAAAAGCAGGTACTGCTAACACCTGCTGTACTGGGTTGGTTGGTTTTTAAAAGCTTGGTATTGCCAAGCTTTTATGCAATGACTGCATTTACTCATTTTAATATGAATCTTATAATGCTTGCTCATTGACTGTTTCTCATCTGATCCTTCAGCTTGTTATTATAGTATTTATTGCAGTTTATGGTGCACTGCATGTTTTGCAACCTGCCCTGGGACTGGGCAACAAAGAAGGGAGAGAGAGACAGAAATGCTTCAAGTAAATACAAGTAAACACAGATGTACAAATTAAGTTCCAGTCGTGAGGAAAAAGCTGCATTATATGCAAGCTTTCTTCCCAGAACCTAGGGCCAGCTGAAGCTTTAACCAGCCACCCAACATCACTTGGAGAACATAGCTGCCTGCAGTCGCACAAGAGATTTCCAAGGGACTCACCATCCGAGTTCAGTGCCAGTGTTTCCTTGGTCCTCCAGCTATCCAGCATATCCCACAACCTGACTGTCTTATCCCAAGAGGCACTTGCTAGGACACACTTGACGGGATTAAAACACAGGCTACTGATGGGGCCTTCATGACCAGCTAAGACCTAATGGAGAAAAGCCATGTATATGTTGGTTTACACAGGATCTTATACAGGGAAAACAATAATCCACAGATGGAACTATATGCATACAAAATGCAAAAGTTGCACATTAGAGATTTCATTACTGGGTTGCAATTCCCAACATTTAAAGTTACTATAGTATATGACTTTTGGGCCACATTTAAAATCAGCAAAGCACATGACCAGATCCTTCTAATGCACCATCAAATCAGTGCAAGGATCCAGGATCACAAGCGCTAGGACTTTCAATATAGCAACACTAGAACAATCACTGTATCGCCATCACAGCTGTGGATCAGCAATGCAAGACACGACTATTTGGCAACAGATATCATTGCCAGATTCAGCACGGCAGCACACACGGAACAGCTAACATACAGGGGATCATAATGGGAGTGAAAATGATAGGCAGACCTCTCCACTTGCTCTACAAAGGATTCTGTTGAAACTATGAAGACACAGGGAACACCAAGTGGGCACAGCTGTGCCGATCAATAGGGTTTGATGTTAGAAGCTGAATTTATATGCAAAAACTGAACATTAGCTAGTAAGATAAATTAAAGATATGCCTATTTTTAATCATGCTCAACTCACTCAAGTTCAATGATTGTTTTCAATCCTGCAAACATCTACGGTCTCTGCTCTAAGGATGGAGTCAGCCTCAATTAAAAGCAGTTTCAAAAGGAATTGAGACAACCAGAACAAAATGTCTCTTACATCTAAGAGTCGCCCACTCTGCACTGACCACACAAATACTTCAAAGGAGTCCTGAGAACCAGCTGAAACAATCTCGCCACTGGAGTCCACAGCCAAGCAAGAGAACTGAGTTGGTCGTGGGGAAGTGAAGGTGCGGAAATTGCGGTACCTGTTTAAAACATGCAGGAATGTGATTTAAGGAAGAACTTTGGTGCCTGTATACTATTCTAGGTAAAAGTCCCTCAGTGATATCACAAAAAGTGATGGAATATCCCAAGTGATGGAATATTTATACAACCAAAGCCTAGGCTTCTCCTCAATGGAGAAGGCTAGGCTTTGGTTGTTTCTGAAACTGGGTGCAATTTTTCTATTGGATACTTTCAAATTATGAAATGCTCACATGACACAATGGCACAAGAGGAGTGTACCACATCTAACCAAACAACATTCTAGATATTAATTAGAAATATTCCCTCTAAATTCTCTGGTTTTCCACTCCAAGCTCAGGGAAGAGAGAATTTTGCTAGGGGGGTAAAAGAATAATTTACCTGTGCAAATCAAAAGCTCGAACTGTCCCATCTAGGGAAGCACTCAGAATGACATATCCTGAAGCAGTAAATGTTACGGCAGATATACTGCTTGTATGTTCTGTAAAGGTTACAAAACAGAAACCACTGCTGGTGTTCCACACCTTCACCTGAAAATAAAACAGAAAATGCTCCAGTAAGCTTCAGAAATATTCCTTTTCTGGGACTGACACAGTATTGAGATTCAAGTCTCTGAAAGAACATTCCAGTACACCACACTTAGCAGAGCTAAACTTCCAGGGAAGTTAAGCAAGTCATTCAAAATCACACATGCAGAAGCCCAAGGACATGAATTTATCATTTTGTCGTCAGCCGGAAACATCACTGACAACATGATCTGGCCAGACATTACGAGTCGCTACAGCCAACCAAGAACGTGGTCAACTTCCATGTTACACAGCTTTGCTTCTGCTCCAAATATACACTAATGTCTTTTTTCTAAAAAAATAATGCAAGCATCAGCCATAGCAAACAGGAGTGACAACATATCCAAAATAAATTAAGGTTCCTAGCTCCTAGGAACTTTAAGAGCTCCTTTCTTAGTATCTTTATTGCATATGTCCAGAAATTGCAGGTTTTAGAGAGTTACAAACTCCATGTTCAATAACATGCGGCAGACTTACTTTCCCATCATCTCCGCCAGTGACTAAGTACTGTCCATCTGGAGAATATGCAAGAGAAACCATGCTGTTGAAATGGCCTTGCTGCTTCAGCACATAGGACTCGCTCTGCCATTCCCAAACCAGAAGCTGCCCCAGACCTGTAAGGATAATGACAAGTAGTACAGACTCAAATACAACTATTCAATCTATACATTTTCCTGCAGCACCAATACATAGAATACACCAACAAACACAAAGCTAAGTCTGTAAATTGTAGTTAATGAGATCAGAAATATGGTGGGTGAAAGAACTGAACCAATCAAGACTGACCAAACTGGATTAGCATTTCACCGCTCTCAGGGTTCTACTGGATTCTTATTTTTTACACAAACTTGTGCTTGCCCATATTCACAAGGACAATGTGATGCATGAACTGGCAATGCAACACACATTGCCGTGACCAAGCCTTATGAGGAATGGTCGAGGGAGCTGGGTATGTTTAGCCTGGAAAAGAGGAGATATGATAGCCACCTTCAAATATCTAAAAGGCTACCACATGGAAGATGAAGGAAGCTTGTTTTCCCCTGCTCTAGAGGCTAGGGCCCAAACCAATGTAATCATGTAAGAAGAAAGGAGATTCTGACTAAGCCTGCTATTGTTCGTGATTTCATAACCCAGCTTGATAAAGAAATGGGTCCAACCTCTCTAATTTTGCCTGGATGTGATAACTTTCCAAAGTCTCTAAAGGAGCAATCATATGCACAAGAAGATGACGCAAAGCAAGCTGGTGTAGGTGAAGACAGCATGAAGTGAAACCTGATCCAAACACTGTCCAACAGTGGGGCTGCTGCTCTGCAAGCCTTTCAAGGTGTAGTCTATGGCAGGGCATGCAACCAAACTGAATGGGCTCAGGATCCAGCCTAAGTCGGAGAGAGGGCGCTGGTCCTGCCCCAGCCATGACCTTTTCTGGGAGCTTACACCAGCTTGGCTTACCAGCTTTACCTCACCTGGCTGAACCTTGACTAAGCAAAGATAAGCAAGTTATGCTACGGTGTCTTCAACAGTGTCAGCATTGGGGACTTCTTAACACCAGCAGAGCTGAAGATTTAAGCTTCTCATCCCAGCAGCCCCCCATTTATATCTAAAGGAATTTCCACAGATGAAGTGTGTCAAAGGGTTCTCTCAACATAACTGACTGTATAAACAGGCCCTCATTCAACTCTGTGTCTTATAGTTACACACCTGCACATCCAAAAGCAATCCAGTCACCAGTACTGTTGATAGAAATAGATGCGATCCTTTGGTCCGAAATGCTAAGTAGCAAAAAGAAAGAAAGAAACTGCTTAATGCGAAGCATTTGGGTGACCATGCTAAAATTTCAGACCCATATAAAATAATGCATTATTAAGTCACAAGAACCTGTAGATGAAGAAAGGACACTAATACCAGCATCACTCTGTCCAAGCTTATAAAGCAGAAATTGCTTTTAAATAAAAAAAAGATTTGTTCTTTCTCTAGAATTACATTTCTGTACAATAAGCAATATCCATACTTACCTTAAAGAATGGATGAGATTGAATTCTGGAAGTTCGTGGAGGTGAAAAATTCCAGACGCAAAGCCAGTGACTAGTAGGTGAATTTTCTTGTGGTAAGCTGCAGCTGTCAAGGTGTTAAAATCACCTTCTTTGTTGAAAAAGTATCTGAGAAAACAATTGAAATATACTACTGACATATGTTTAATACAGGGCATATTTACCACTCAATTAATTTCATAATACACCAGCAAAAGACCAACGGTACTCTGACATTTTGGAAATGAAGTAAAAACAAGTAAAGAAGGGTAGCAATCTCTTAAAAATCCAAGCAATGTCCAACCCGCCACTTAAAAAAAAAATGCTATAAAAAAAGTCAAAGGAAAAAACAATGTTGTGGTTAACACTGGATACCACCAGCAGTAGCTTCCACCTGCCCATGCACTGTCCGGCACAGTGGGGACTCGGCAGCAGAGCAATGCCTGCCCCCACCCCCTGGTTAACCAATGAATCAGGGGATAGAATTGCTCGGTATGGCATTTTTCTGTTCCACCTCTAACATGTCCACTTCAGATCCTGCCACATTGACAAGGGAAGTCTGAGCCCGTTTCTTATTAACTGGATGCTTGTTAAGACAGTGTTGTCCACCGCAAGGGAAAGTCTAAGTGCTTTCAGTTGAACATGCTTGGAGATTGTGGTGTGGGAGATCTTCACACTTTAGAAGGTTAGAATGCCATAATCCTAATCAAGAGTCATGCCTGCAGCACATTCATACTGTGACAATGAGACAGTCTAATGGAACTGTTTTGTTTTCATATACACTGGCTTTGACTACATGACCAAGCTCCTGGTTGCAACATATTCCTCCTTTTCTCTCTGGAAGATCACTTACTTGGCAGCACATGAGTATTTTACTCTCTTTCCCTTCTCTTTTTTCTTATGTGTGCTGGCTTTCCCATGGACCTCTTTGCCCTTCTGTTCTTCCACCAACTCTTCATCTAGGCCTTCTGCCAATTCTGCCTCGTCTTCAGTTTGATCTTTTGGGGGTCGAACTTTCAAACCATCTAGTTCTGTATCGCACTGCCAAACACACAAAGCCCCATCTCTGCTGACAGTGTACAACTGGAACACCAAAACATAACAGTTAACATCATTGCACAACTGAAATGAGCCTTAAGCAAATGAGCTAAACAAACATTTGATGTCACTATGCTCAACTGAGAGTCGAAAGGATACTTAGCTCAAAAGACTGCAATTCTCTAAGAATAAAATGTTCTCTCATGAAACTGTAAAACAGAATCTTGTAAGCTACTTGACTTACAAGGAAAAAAATGACCACAGTTCAGCGAAAAAGCATCTCCCTTGCAACATAGTCATGCAGATCCCCAATTTAATCTCTCATGTCTCCAGATAAGAGCTGTGAAAAGCTCCTGCCTAAAAGCCTGGAAACTCACTACCAGTCAGTATAGACAAGACTGAGCCTGATAGATTAATAGCTAGATTCAGTATGAGCCAGCTTCCTGTGTACCTAATTACAAAGACATTATCTTTCAATTTGAACTTATTTGAGAGAAAGCAAGCTTGGATGTGAGATGTCTAATAAACTGAATTTTTAGACCAAATATAAAGCCTTGTTGAGATCCTACTTTATCTTACGTTTATTGTACACTTTTGAGCTCCGCTGTATACATACATTCTAAATATATACATTAATTAACTGCCAATGTCCAAAATCCGTAACAGGCCCCTTCTGGACTTAGATATATGGGAACATAATATATCTGAGGTGCTGATTGCTGGCTTATTTCTGGGCACCCAGGATATCAGTTCTGGGCACTTTTTTTAAAGAACTGCCACTGCCCCCCAGATAAGCAATCTGCAGAAGACCCCTACAGTATGTAAACACCTTGAGGAAAGTAGACTATATACAGCCTTTCATTGACTTGTGCCATATAATTATCCAAAAGCAAAGTACACTAACCATAAAAACCAATGCAATATATATAGAAGAGGTACATACATCTAGACTGTTTCCTTCAAAAAAACAGGCAACAATGGCATCCTTATGACCTCCCAATGCATAATAAATCAGATTGGCCCAGCGCTCTGCTCCAAACACCCACGTTGACATATCTTTGCTTCCTACTGCAAAACATCTAGAATAAAAGAATCGTGGTTAGAACATCTCAAAAAGTACATCATAGTGGAGATGTCAACAAGCAGTTTATACTGCTCAACTCTCTAGTGAGAGTGAGAGGCTTTGCAAAGATAGCAAGGAATGAAGAGACAGATTTGGATCCAAAGGTTCACTGCCACTGGAAGGAAATCATGGGATTCCAAACCACAGTTCCCAGTTCCCGCTATCTGAGTGGATAGTCTCTCCAGTTTATACTGGGAAAAGGCATTCGGTCAATCCCTTACTGCTATTGGCCAAAGTGTGTACATGTGGATGTACAAAACAGAGGTAATGGAAATAGATCAGTGGATGCTTAATGATATTAGAAACTGATTTAAGTAAACTTTTATAGACAGTGAATTCCGAGAAATACATTATATTTATTTGAAAGAGGAGAAAATTAAGGAGTCATTTTTTATATATTTCAACAAACCTTTTTTAAAGAATGGAATTATTGTATGAAGCGATGGAAATTATTGCATTACAAATCTTAAGTTGGATTCAGAGATCCATGTGAGGATTTCTGCTCAATAAATGGGATGTTTCCAGGTCTAATTCACAGAAGAGTGGGGAAGGCAATTTTCACTGGTCCTTCTCTTCTACAATACTCTGCACCTATACACCCCATCTACTCTGGAGGGTTGGGGAACCTCTGGAACAGTGTAAGAAGTGGCAGCAGAGAGCTGTAAGAGGAACAGATTTAAAAAAGTGTGTCCCTCTTTCTATTCAGGGAAACTTGGGCTTGACTGCAGCACCTTCTGTGTAGAGAAAGAATCTTTCCATTTGCAGACAGGTTCTGCTGGACCCAACCCTCTGTTTACTTTAATAAAAATTGTTTATTAACTCAGGAGGTAACAAAATCTCTATTAACAAATGAAAAATGTGGACAATGGAGAATCCTGAAACAATAACCTGAACTTTTAGCATTACTGTTAAGGGAATTTATGAGGTGAGGCACTACCTAAATACACTCTCCTAAAAAGAGCAATGCAAGATTTTCTTTTCTTTTCTTTTCTTTTCTTTTTGCAATGCAAGATTTTCAAAATTATCAGCAGATACAATCAACCCAATTCGCATTGGCTTTCAATGTATTTGCTCATTTTCTATGTTGCCTTGGTAAACTGCATATATTAAAACTTACTTAGAATCATCTGTCCAATCAATGCATGTTGTTTCGTCATATGCACCATAGTAAGTTGTGTCAAGGACAAACGCATTAAATTCTCGCTTTTTTCCTGGGGCATGGTACATCAGAGCAACGTTCTCCTTTGTGACCACAAATTTCCTGTTTAACATAATATGAAAAATGAACTTAACATACATAATTATTCAGCAGAGAAATAAAAATGAACAAGATAACACCAAGCGCATGTAATCAGATAATGCAGTAGAACTGTGCAAGTTTCCAAGGTTTATACATCTACACACATACATAAACATAAGTGAAAGTCTGTATTTACAGCTAGATAGTCATTTGTAATTATTTTGTCACCAGACACTTTTGTATAAGAAGCATATTGATTTTGGGTGTATAAAGGTGATCCAGTAAAAAGGGTCACGTTTCCTACTGTGTCTATTACTTCCCAACTCCTATGATAAGCAAAATTCATTTCAACAACTGGTACTACTATCACTTATACATACAAAAAAAGCACAAAACCAGGAAGTTTCTCTTACTTTCCATTTGGGGAAAAACAGACACTGTGTACAGGTTTCTGAAAATGGAACTGATGAATCACAGATTTACTGATCAAGCTGACAAGTAAGGCAGCTCCCTCTGTTGGAAAAAGAACAAATAGATTGAGCATCATTTATATTCAGCCCAATTTCAAACTCAAATTTCTAAATGAAATAAAAGAGTCATGTTATTCAAGGGACTATAATAAAAGCAACATTTTTTGCCTTGATTGTAGAATAAAATATATAAAAGATAGTTATACTTAAAATGAATCTAACCGTAACTTATATTTCTGTTAAAAAATTGTGATTCTGATTGAATTCTTTTTTATTATGTTAAAAATCTAAAATACCTTCATCAACTAATATAGCAAGATTTCCATCTGGAGAGAGTCCCACACATGTGACATTGTACTGGGTTGCCAGTGGTAATGTTTCAGACTTGTTACTGGAAGAGAAGAGGGTGAAAGAATCAATAAAACGTCCAAACAGTGACAGAACAGTATGCAAAATGCTAATCTGTCATACACCTCTGCCCAATCCAGGAAGTGTGAATTGCACATAGAAATACATTTCTGCACAAATGTTTCTCAGGCCAGATTTCCTTTATGTCATCCCACATGTATGAAGGGGAGTGGGAAATAGCTACATCCTTCCCAGTGTGAATGCAGTGTACTATTCATTAGCCCATTTTATAACTTTGATAATGGAGCACATTCTTTCACTATAGTGGAACAACAGAAGAGCCCCAGAAACAGACCCAAGTAGCCCTTTTTAACAGTCTGTGTTGTATGCAGAGGCTCAGTACCTCTAGTGATCATCTACTCTTTGAGAAAGCTCATTTATAAAGACAATGAAAGAAGATGCATACTTTTTCAAGTCAAAGACGGTAATTCTGTTTCCCACAGGACTAATCAGAGAGTTCCCATCTGGAGTGAAATTCAGGTTTCCATGTCGGTAGACTGTACCCAGCAAGTTGGAGAACTGAAAAGAGAGAGAAGTGAAGTGAATGCAGACTTAACTAGTAGTTGGTCTCTAAGGTGCTACTGGACAATTTTTTTTATATAAATACCTATGAAGTTTCAACTAGGCAGCATCTTAAAAAGCAGAGACATCATCTTGCCAACAAAGGTCCGTATGGTTAAAGCCATGGTTTTCCCAGTAGTGATGTATGTAAGTGAGAGCTGGACCATAAAGAAGGCTGATCGCCGAAGAATTGATGCTTTTGAATTATGGTGCTGGAGGAGACTCTTGAGAGTCCCATGGACTGCAAGAAGATCAAACGCATCCATTCTTAAGGAAATCAGCCCTGAGTGCTCACTGGAAGGACAGATCCTGAAGCTGAGGCTCCAGTACTTTGGCCACCTCATGAGAAGAGAAGACTCCCTGAAAAAGACCCTGATGTTGGGAAAGATGGAGGGCACAAGGAGAAGGGGACGACAGAGGATGAGATGGTTGGACAGTGTTCTCGAAGCCACAAACATGAATCTGACCAAACTGCGGGAGGCAGTGGAAGACAGGAGTGCCTGGCGTGCTCTGGTCCATGGGGTCACGAAGAGTCGGACATGACTAAACGACTAAACAACAAATGAAGTTTCAAATAGTACAAACCAGTGAGGGGATAAATTAAGAGGATATAGTGCAGAAGCAGCCAATGTGGGGCCCTCCAGATGTTGTTGGACTCTCATCAGCCCTTTACAACATGGTCAATTGTCAAGGATCACGAAAGTTGCATTCCAGCATCATCTGGAGATCACAACATTGTCTACCTGAATAACGGATGGGATGAAAGAAGAGTATTTGACTTGTAGCCAACTCATTCTCCCAACCACAGGGAGGATGAGCACAGATGCGTCTATCTGTCAAGTGGGAGGAAAAAACGGGCGTTTCGCAAGGAAAAAAGGCAGCTAGGGGATAGAAAAGGTGGTGCAAATGGAAGTCAGCATTACTGTTCAATTTCAACGATTTGTGGCATGCCAAGTACCAGAGTCAGCTAGTTAAGCAACACATAAAGATAGCAAATTTTGTGTGCATTTGCCAGATTATGAGCAAATGCGGATAGTCGGCAGTGGCGGAGGTCGGCAGGAGAGTTCCTGGTTTCCCAGAGGATTACAGCTCGTGTGGAGGGGCTGGACACGCTACTCGAGCAATTTGGCAAAATAATGATTAAAAGGAGCAACAGGGAGGGAAAAGGAGGGCAGGGATCACATACTCTCCAACATTTCTCCAGTGAAAACAGGGACATCCTAAGGAAAAGTGGGACATTCCGAGGTCAAATCAGAAACCTTATCTAAATCAGGGACGCCCCTGGGAAACAGGGACGCTTGGAAGGTCTGGGATCAAGCGGCCGCCCAGAGGCTGGGCCCTCCAGAAACGGGCAGCGACGGGCTCCTCTTGCCAGACCAAGGGCTGCCCAAGCTCCGAGACCCCCGGCCAGAAAGGACGAAGCCCCCCGCCCTGTAAGCGAACCTTGTAAGAGAACTTCATCCCCGCGCAGATGCAGGCACTCGGTCGGCGAACACATGGGCAGCACGAGTCGGCCGGAAGAGCCTCTTCGTTTTGCTTCCGGGTTCAGAACATTTCCAGGGCGACCGATCTGCTCTTTCTCTCTCTTTCCGCCGGCTCCTGTTGCGTCACTCTGACAGGGAACCGGAAGCTCCCGGGAACTCGCACTCCGAGTTCCGAGCAACATTCCTCCCCTCCGCTGACGCCCCAACCCGCGTATAATTTGGGCCGGTGGGGAGCAGCGAGGTGCAGCTCATTTAAAGGTTGCTTTCTTGAGCACTCTTTCTCGAGAGCATGCCTCGAGTCGTTATTTATTATGGTTATTTTTATAAAAAATACGTTCTTTCCATACAAGCAGAAGGGTGCTTGTTTCCTTACGCTTTTATAGCAGCAGGGCAGCGGAAACAAAACCTTCGTTATGGCTGCAAGCTGTAAAAAGTGAGCTTGAAATGCAAAAGCGCACACGTGGCCAGGTTTACTGTTTTCCATCAGGATTGGCACGCGGTCTTTCGCTTTTATTTCAACGTGTCAGGAATGTAGCAGCTGTGCGGTGTCATTTTGTGGCTCACAACTTAATGCACGTGGTCATCCGAAGGGCATAAACTACTAAATCCGATGTCTAAAATTATCCAGCTGCCCCACTGGCGAGAGAGCCCAGATTTTGACTGCGGTTGTTAGAGCCAGACTAAGACATCTTGCTGGCTGAAGCCGAGCAGCAAATGGCACTTTCTCACCCGCAAGCACGACATCTACTACTGGCGAAGTTATTTTGGCATCTGAAACCTTGCCCTTTCCGAAACCCCACGGAGAACCTCAGCTTCCCTGTCAGTAAAAATACAAGTTTTTAAAAACAAAAATAAAAAAACTATCAAATTTCTACCTTTCCGTGACATTCAAAATAAGCTGCTTTACTCTTGCCTATTAGTAAAGCCCGGAGAGGATAGCATCGCACAGTCATTGCATGGGCACCACAGCCTATTACACCCTCTCCCATAAGGAGATGATGTGCACACTATTTTAGCCCTTTTCAATAATACCAATATAGAAGTTGGTCCTGTGCAGAGTGTCGAAATGACTGATACCTACATACATGTTATTTGTATGCCGCCTTTCCATAGCTAAAACCATGCTCAAGGTGGCTTAATATTTTAAAAATGTACACAGTATAACAAAAATAGTAATAAAGAATAAATAAGACACATCAAAAAGTACACAACTAAAGAGAACAGTTTACACATTAAATCATAAATCTAAAAATAAAGATACAAAAAAATAGTATCAGTAACACCAACAACCCCCCGCCCCTGCCTAAATAATACCCCAACCCAATAATGATGAGTTGTGTATCAGATGGAAAACTTTTGTGGATTTCTTGAGAATGGAATCTCAATCCTGGATCAAGTACTGTTTTTAAAAGGGTGCTCTTGGCACAGGTCAAAGGTAGCTAGCAAGATTTAGTTTATGAATTCCAGATTCCTACCACAGTCTGCTTTTCAATATGAACTAGATCAACCACCTTTATACTGTCACTTTTATTTGTAGTGTACAACTAATTTTATCCAAAGTTAAAATGTAAAACTGGAAGAAAAATTATCTTTAAAGAAAGTTAGTCCCCAAATGCTTATTTGGGTTAAAAGTGAATCCCAGGTAAGAAAAGGTTGAAGACTTCTATTTTAAAGAAACTTTCACACCAGTTACAGATAGGTAGCCGTGTTGGTCTGCCATAGTCAAAATAAAAAAAATCCTTCCAGTAGCACCTTAAAGACCAACTAAGTTAGTTCTTGGTATGAGCTTTCGTGTGCATGCACACTTCTTCAGATACAGGTATCTGAAGAAGTGTGCATGCACACGAAAGCTCATACCAAGAACTAACTTAGTTGGTCTTTAAGGTGCTACTGGAAGGATTTTTTTTATTTTCACACCAGTGTGAACTCTACTCCCCTCCCTGCACATTCCACTCTGCAGTTTTTCCAACAGTAACCATTCACAGTAGGTGGTGCTTCTGGAGAAAATCAATCCTAGATCTGGGAGCTGAAGATCCATGTCCAGAGAAACCATTCTGATGTACAATACTTCAACAAGCAGGCATTTAGCAGGTGGCTTTCTCCAAAAAGCATTGCCTTTTGAACCAGGATGTGGTAGTGCTGCTTTGGTTTGTCACCCAGTTCACAAAAGAGACTCATCATACTGCAAGAGTCAACATCATTTAAAGTAGTTGCCAGAATAAGCTGGTGCCAAGTTTCATCTGTAGTGACTCCTTAAACTAGGAACGACAATGTTTGCTTCCCAAAGCTCTGATACATACATAAATGCTACCCCAAATATACCAAGAAACATCAGGAGAACGTGAGAAGATAAAACTTCCTGGTAGGATTAAAAAAACACAGTGAAGCTAAAGTAGCTGCATGTGATAAGCCTTGTGCACCACCATATAATTATCTTAAGGTATATTAGTACTCTTGTGGCTCAGCCTGGTCCTGCAAAATCAATTAACTGAGAGCCAACAGATGCTACTAATAGAAAAGCTGCCTGAAAATAACTGATCAGCTCAGCTTAGAGCCACTTAATACCTAGAAATCTCAAACCAAGGAACATATAAAGGAAAGCTGAATGTCAGAACTGTAAGCAACTTTTGTTTAAAATATTCAAGATTTTTATTCATTTTCCTACTGGTTGGCTTTTCTGGGGGGTTTTATTGACAGTTTATTCCCTAAGTTTCATGGCACCATTAAAATAAGAAACAAGACTGGGTAACTGTGTTTCTGAATATCCTTTCCCTACAGTTTGCTTTTCTATGTTTAAATCCTCTGTGGAGTGTAACAGTCTTACAGAACTACAAGTAGGAAGTGTCACAAATGTCATTGTTGAACTTTAATTTCCATTGTAGGAGTTAATTTTTCCAGTCACAAATAAACCTGTGAAATTCACAAAAATTATACTCCTTTAACCCATTTGATAGTATTTACAAGCTTGACAGATATCTATAAATAGCATAATCCTTAATTTTTCAGATACACATATTGCAAATTGATTATTTACATCTTTACCCAGAAACCAAACCCCTCTCCATATACACATGTAGTCTCCTGAAGTAGTGATTAGGCTATGGTTCTGCTGCATTTTAGTGAAGTCCACCATTTCAACGTAAGCATAAAAATGTTACGGTGCTCTAAAACCAAACCAGAGAAAACACATCAACACTAACTGCTAATAAAATCATTTCTTGTGAAAGACCCAAAATCAAGGTATCAAGTTGTTCACCACATTCGAAATGTACTTTTAACATTCAAGCTGTTGTTCACAAGTATTCAATGTAGAAGGGCCATAACAAGTTTAAATACATTTTATCATTTAGATGCAAAATTGAAGTGTGAACATATCAATATTGTGTAGTCTCATTAATTCTTATAACTGAAAGAAGGTACAGAGGCAATTCTGTTGAAAAACGTTTAAGGGGTTGCATACATTTTTCCCTAACTTAATTAAAGTAAATTAAACACAAAGAGACAGTCAGCCAACCTCCCACTGTAACTTCAAGAAAAGAAGTGCCCAAATACAAGTGTATGTTTCTATTTCCAAAAAGAAAACTCAACTTACTTTAACTTTCAAAGCCAAGTGACTGGCAAATTCATGAGAAACACGGGGCTTGCTTTTTGCTCCCTCTAAAAATAAAACCTCATTTGCTCTTAAGACATGAGAAAAGTAAATCAAGAATTAATAGATACACACAGTGTTGGAACACACATACCACACTTTTTCAGAATTCAAATTTGGTTTGCTACTGCCTCCTGCCTCAAAGATATTAAAAACCTATAGAAAGAACCAAGAATTATCAGTGTTCCTACAAAGCTTGTTCATACAATGAAGGCTGTTCCCCAAGAGGCTGCATATGTTGCAAGAAGAGAATTATTGTGTAAGCCAGTAACAGGAGTGAACAGCAGCTAGGATTGTAGCCACAAGTTTTAAGGAAATGTGGTATGTACAAAAATACACAGTTTGAGAGCTGGAAAAAGTTATATGCACTAGACTTATTTACAAGCTTTGATTTTCACACCAATAAAAACACATTTATTTCGTCCTTGATTCCGGGAGCAAATTATACACAGACATTATATCAGTTAAGTTTAGTTTAGATTTTTTTTAAAATAATCATTTGTACAATAAATTTACAACTGAAAGTAATCAGTTGGAATGGTGTAACTGCAGTTTGCTGGACCAGAAGAGGTTCAATAGTAGGACCTTAAATTTCCTCATAAGCAGACTGGAAAAGCAGTCAAGTAATCCTTGGTTTTATTTGCTTCTTCTCAGATTACTTTAGAATAAGGTGCAAATATATATATATAGTTATATGGCTCTGTAGTCAATAATAAGTTAACAGTAGTTGGGACAGGAGAAACAAATAAACTTTGGTTTTAAAAATATCAAGTGAAATATTGAATAAAAGCTATATAGTGAGACTCAATATAGTAACCTTAAATAATTTAAATATCAAACTTGGGGGAAAGCTTGTTCAGTGAAACTTTACTTCCAACTTAACCACTTATGTGCCACTTCATTACTTGCTTCCTGGTGTGTGTGTGTTTCCCCAGTGAGCTTAAGTAATGGCTCTCTATATGGTACGCATTCAAGAGTTTGAGTGGACTAATAAGTTTCATATGTATCCCAAGGCACAAAAGAAGTTAAGTCCTCAAGAAAATATATACACATATTTAAAATCCTGTTGATAGCTGTAGGATTAAGAATTACTATACAGAAATTTGGATAGCTATCCTGGTCCAGGAAACCAAACAGTTGTGTGACTAGAAAGGCACACACGTCAGTCATTAACAGCTACACTGCAAGGCTTATTGTATGTCAACCTGAAATTTTCTTTGAACAGAAATTTAATTACTCCCCCCGGAAAAAATAGCAGTTCTGGAAGCTGCCGAAAATAAAGAGAAAACTGCAGTAAGTATCCTTTATTTCACCAGGAGAGAGAGAGAGAGAGAGAGAGAGAGAGAGAGAGAGAGAGAGAGAAACCCCAAAATTCATTTTACACAAACACCCTAAAATAGCAATAGAAACTAGCTGACACAAGCATCACTGTACATTTAAATTGATACAATTGTCTGATGCTTCCAGGGCCAGTAAGTGTTGAGTTGCCATAGGCCTCGTTAGCGTTAGAATGTTTCAAATGAAGAACAATCAGGTTATGATCCCTTAAAGTGCATTCATTTTCAAGTCTCATGTGCATGTCCATGCACATGTACAGAGAGCTGTCATGTGACATTGACCTCCAGAATGTGATCATCCTTGCTGGGAATGACAAGGATTTGCATGCCAGAGCTGGAGTTGAAGACCTGTCCGGGTGAAAACGATTGCAGCCGAGGCATTGGTAAACCTTTGTGTTCTGCACTGGCTGCTGAATGTATGCTGCCTCTGCTCTTTATGCTGCTGCTGTCAGCTTGATCATCCATATTCTTGTCTACAGAGAGATTATCGTTTTCGATCCAACTATCTGTTTAAAAAACAAAAATGCAAAACTTTATTCCATGTGCATCTACAGTATGAACTAGAATCAATTTAGGGTTCATCACCTAGAAGGAATCAGAAGTCACTGCATGACTTGTTATTTACAGAAACACTTTTAGAAATCTGTGCTAAAAAGACTGAAGAGAGCCCAAGGCTCATGCCATCAGCTCCTGAAAAAACTGCCATTGGCCTGAGAGTGCTCACTTGGAGCACTCCCTTTTCCACCTCTCCACAGGCTACAGACTTGGGTGCCCAGAAGGGGAAGCAAAAAAGGCCAGGCCAGGGAGTCCATTCCATCAACTCCTGGAAGGACAAAAGGTCTGAAACAATTCTGCTGTTATATCTTCTGTACCTCGTTTTTGTTTTAGTGATTTACTGAGTGCCCTGGCATAAGGGCGGCATATAAATGCAGCAAATAAAGCATTGCAGCAAATGGGGAAGCCCTAGCACATACAGATTTCTGTGCACTTACTGGAACTCCCACAAGAGCAAGAAACTGTTAAATCATACCTCAAGTATCTGCCAGTCCCGCGCATAAGAGCACTGAAAGCATTCCAAGGCAATGATTGCACATAATGTGTGTCATGCCATGCCATCAAGCTACAGGAGAAATGGGACTGCAAACGTTCTCTATCAGCAGCCGTCCCACCAGACGATGGGGGCAGACAGAAAAAAAGGGGTGGAAGTCCACAGCCTTTCCACTGACTGCTGAAAAACCAGCAATATGTGACTCCTGTTTCCCGTTCCAGCTGGTCATGAGAACTATCATTAAGTGTCAGTGCCTGTTTTCCTCATCTCTCCCAATACCTTTTCTTTTTGAATTGTGTCTTTTCAAATATAAGCCTGATACTATCTCATTACTGATATTCTGCAAGCCACCCTGGGAGACCCTTCTTGCTGAAAATCAGGATAAACGTGTCTTTCCAACTTTTTCAGCTGAAAAATTCTAGCGCATTTTAAACATTCACGCAAGCGCCTAAGCAAACTGTTCAAGATTATCCATGTTTCAGGCCTTTAAATGAAGTGTTGAAAAGAATGCATTCTTACCTGCATCGAGCTGCATAGAGTGAGCAGAGTAGTGCGGGAGGTATTTAAATAGCCTAACATCAGGAAAAGGGAGGTATCCAGCAAAGAGTGGCATGACTTCCATGTGCACTTTGTGGGTTGCCCGAACTGCAATTGGCATAGATATTACCCCTGAGCTCTTCCCACAGACTGCCCAGTTACTACTATTGTCTACAACTGAAACAAAAGAGAAAACACTATTAAAAGGAAATAGTTACTGAGACCCATTTTTCATTTTGAATACTGTATAAGCCACACTTATGAGGGAACTATAAAAAATGTCTTATGTAGTCCTTTTACAAGCGTCATGAGATAGTGATGCCATACGAACAAAATGATTTGAAGAAGATACATACACATATTTAAAATCCTGTTGATAGCTGTAAGATTAAGAATTACTATAGATTTAATTCAAGATAATTGGAGGGGTGTAAATTCTTTGGATATTAGAGGTACATACACTTTTGGGTGACCTGAGTGACTAAACCACACAAAATGCAGTCCAATTAGTATGCCTACCTTCATACATTAGCTTTGTTGTGCAGTAACCATCAGATTCTGTCAATGCTTCGTCTTTGTCCACATCCAGGAGGTCTGAAAGGCGGGTGATCGACACCTCCAGTGAGCACAACGAGCCTGTTTTACAATATTCTGCCCCCAATGGGGGGGAAATCTCAGCTTTCACATTATATAATGTCTGGCAGGAGCACAATGATATTCATGGTCATTATATACACAAGGTTAAACATTTCCACAATTAAACTGATTAGGAAAGATAATCTATCAGTAAAAGGAGATTGGCAGAGGAGGAGAAAGTCTGTCTTCTACTTTTCCATAAAAAATAGGACCAAGCCACAAAAGCTAGGGCGAAAGCCTGAAAATCAACTCTGTATCGTAAACACAAACAAGCCCAAAACGTATTGATGCTAAACAAGTACCAAACATTACATTCGACATGTGATGGCTTCCTAAAACATCATCATGTGGCAACTCCGCCACACGGAGGTTGTAACATCTAGAATGGCTTGACCCATGGGGCACTGCTGTCATGCGGAAATCTCTATAACACCACTAGCCACTATCAGAAATTCCAGCAAGGGCCCAGAAATGCCACAGGGCTGTGACAATCCACAGATAATCTGCTCTAGGCACTGCAGGAGAAGTAAGAGCTACTTGCCAAGCAATGATCGAGTGGTCTCAATGTGGCAAGTGCCTGGCACAAACCAACCCTTCGAGTTTTCCAGAATTACAACATGGAATTTTAAATTTTTACTCCTGTAAACCATTTTGAGATTGTGTGATAATGGAAAGCAGTAAATGAATACTGTTAAATAAATAAACATTTGAAAGCCCCACCCCCACCCCACAATCTTTTAATGTGGATGCCTTGAATCTGCCTGCTTCCACTCTGGAAAATATCAAACCTATCTGATCTAGCTACCAGCGTGGCAAAAACTTACAAAAAAGTTTTCCAGCTGGAATTCGTAAGTGTACGGCTTCAGAGACAGTGAGTGCTCTTCAGAAGGTGCTGAACAAAAGTTCACTGAAAACTGGCATTGCAAAGATGAGGGAAGTTCTTTTGTCCACTTCAGTTCCCATACAAAGAATACTGCTTGCTTAGTGTAGATATGCTGAAAAAGAGAGTTATGAGTTTGTCAATAGTCACTCTGGTGTTAGCTAACAAAGAACAGAATATACATACTTTAAAAAAATAAAAACATTTCAACAGGGGTGGACAGTGTATTCGTCAACAGCACTGCATGCAGCAACCCCTTCCCTCAAGGCTGAATAGTTTGCTCAGAACCCTGGATCCCTCACATTGGTTTTACTTAAAATAAATGTCTAGCTCTTGTGGTTAGCTATGACAGCTAACTACACACAAAGCAAAACTGTGTCTGTTTCAGCCCTCTTGGCTGATGCTGGGAGAAAGCAAACCACGAGGCTTGGCTTAGTGTTACATCCAAACCTGAGATTGTGCTTTGCTTTGCTCCCAAATCATTATGTGTGGCCAACATTTGTTCTTGGATTATTGATTGCGGATTGCTGGAACCAAACAAACCACGATCCATGGTTCTGACATATTGCTAAGTCGCAGGCTGTGATTTGTTTTCTCCCAGCATGAGCTGGAAGGAGCAAAGAGGAGGGAAGCAGGCATAATTTGGGTTGTGAACAGCAAAACTGGGGTTTATGCTGTGAGAATTCTGTGCATGAGTCTCCCTCCACCAATATGGCTGCAACCAACTGCTATTTCGTTTTCCTCTCGCAGAACTATCTCCAGCAATTGCTATTCCACAGTATTTTTTTTTTTTTGTGTAGGACTTGGAACCTGACTCCATTTTCTTTTCTCCTTTTTCTTTTGAATGGTGTTGAATATGACAAACCCCAGCTAACTAAAAATGGAAGAGAAAGTTTCTAACTCCTTCTCCTGGCCGTGCAAGAGCAAAATATGGGAGCAAAGTAGCATGCCAGCTAGGGAGGAAGCTAGGTTCATTTATGTTTTCCTAACAGTTTAGTGTGGCATTCAAACACAGTCAATGAGTTCCAATTAGCTGAGGTTCATATTGCTTTTTCTATACACTTTTGGGGTCGGGGGGGGGGGACAGATGTGAGAAACAGATGTGATGTTTGTATATTCGTAACGTGTATGTATTATTGTTGAATTATCTTAATAATAAAAATTTATTTATAAAAAAAAGCAAGAAAGAAAGCCTACCTGTTCAGCTTTGGAGTTTAGAGGATCAAGACTTAAATCTGTGCAGATGCCAGAACTTTTAAGACTACTGTCAGATAACTTAAAAGAGATATCTGACATGTTCTGCACGCAAACCTGTATGTATTTCCTAAAAAAAAGGGAAAACATATTTTTTTAACATTGCAAAGAACCTACTTTGTTATGTATTGTATTGTTAGATAGATCTATCTATCTATCTATCTATCTATCTATCTATCTATCTATCTATCTGCTAAAGGCTGAAATAATAGAGAAAAAGAGCTCTACATATTCATAGCACTGTTTAATCATGCTAAAATTACATTTAAATTAAACAAACCACTATATTCAAAGTCTAGATTATGTTTTTATGTTAGTCTCCCATTGGAAAAAGTGAAATTAAAAAATACTCTACCATATCACTATGTATTTGTACTCTCAAGTAAGCAGGTATGGCATTGATTTATGAAGCACAAAAGGAGGGAGAAAACAGGCCAGGTGTTCAAAAATCCTTGCCCATTCATATTGTTGTAAACTGTAGCTGTAATAAGACATATCTTTATGATGAATTAAGAGAGAGACCTTGAGAAAGTTACCTTTTGCCTGCTGATAACAAGGAATGTTTGGCTGTAAAGGGTATACTGAATGTAAGTGCAATAATGGTGGAGTAAATTGACCATGGACAATCAATGGTTACCTGCAGGCAAGACAGAATAAAGTTATTCAGGTTATTATTGAAATTTTAATTTTTCTAATTTCAAATAGTTGCAATATTTCTTAAGAAGTGTACCCTTTATTGGGAGGGGAAATAAGAACATAAAGCAAAATCAAAGTATTTTTATACAATATTATTTTCTTGTATTTCTACAGTCACTGCACACCAGGCACATTTAATTTGCTTTAGAGCAAGGTAGCAAAAACAGGAATGAAGTTACAAAGAATCACCTTCTTTTCAGGAGGTGCTGTTTTGTGTATTTCAAGAACAAAAACTGTGGTTAAAATGTTGTGTTTTGTGGTGTAGCTTTTGTTCAGAGAGGAAAATATCTTTACATTTTACAATATTTTACTGCACAGCTTTCTTTTGTGGTCCCAAAGAACACAGCATTCCTCTAATATTCTGGGAGTAATAAATCAATTTACCGTCTCAAAGGAAGTAACTACTTTAACAGGGCTATAAAGTATTACATTATTCACGCCAACTTACTTTTTGGTCAATTGTAGCCATACGATTGCAAGACATCTCCTCTTTGCTTTTTTTCTGCAGCTCTTTGCTAACCAGGTTCTCATTCTCCAGCACACTTACTGAGGTTGATGGTAAATACAAGACTTCGAGTTCAAAGGCGATCACGTGATAAGCAGGAGCCACTGGTAAGCTGATGCTTGTGATTTTCTCAGACGACTGGATCATTAGAGATGCTTCCGATGCCTTTTCTACAATTGCATAAAATGTCAATTAAACTATAATTAAGAATAATCACTTCGCTCCAAACACATGGCATTCCTCAAAATAAAGTGTGGCATTGCCTCTAAACCAACAAACCACACTGGGTTTTACAGTGTGAGGTAACTTTTGGGGACTCTCAGTAGGGATGAAGAAAAAAAGGAAACTGCACAAGCCATGGTTTATCTTATACAGTTAACACAAATCATGGCTTGATAGTTGTCTGAATTAACCCACTAGGTAACTTTTTGCCGGTGTTATAACATATTCATCTAATGCCCTTTCTTTGAGACAAGCATGATCTCAAGACTTTGGCCACTGTACCAAAGTCATTATGCAACCCAGAGACTTACATGGACAGCACACAACAGTTTGTTTAATGGCTTTTCTTAAGCAGTTCTCTATAGCAGCATCCGCAACATGGTGCTCTTCAGATGTTTTGGACTACAAGTCCTATCATATCTAGCCATTAGGCCATGCTGGCTGAGGATGATAGGAGCTGCAGTTCAGGAACATTCAGGAGACCAAAGGTTTCCCAGTCCTGCACCACAAGAACTCCACTTGTGCAGAGTTGGATATATGCCAGAATATTTGAAGTACTTTACCTATTTGGAAGCTCTCATAACAAATTCCCTTTCTTAAACACTGATGTTTACGCCATGGAACAGAAAGCTACTAATAAAGAAGTGCTTAGAATGGTTTTGATGCACGCTTCTGAATCATGGCTATGACTGTGAACAAAAAATTAGTTAGCAGGGAGGGTGCTGAGATAGAGAAAGTTAATTTATATGGTAACCCTTGGGATAACAACTCTGCTCGGAATTGATAAAAAATTAAACTGCTTCCAAATATATTTTTCCTGCCATATGTTTTTAGACTGTTGTGCAGAGAATCAGAGAACTAAAAAATCAGAAGCAGCTACTCTACATGCTACATTGTACCAGGTTTCTTGACGCTGTGATCAACAAAAGCTTAAACCTATTATAGTAAAACAGATTTAAGAAGTAAATATAAAACTGGAGGCTAAGCTCTTACACCTACAATTACCACACAGCTCCTATGGCATTTCTATATCCTGGCTGCAGGAAGCCCTCTTTCATCAAAACACTAATATTAGTATAATAATACCGAAACTACATACCCTTTGTGTTTGAGTAAATCACAGCTTTACTCTCTGGATGGTACAAAATTGGCATGGCATCAGCATTACTGAGCTGGAGTGCATCTCCATTCTTTATGGTATAATGGCCAGTAGTCACTGTAAATTTTACCTTCTGAGGAATCCCAGCCAAAAGGCTGTCTGGAAAAAAAATGAAGTAGTGGTGAAGAG
Source organism: Podarcis liolepis (assembly GCF_965112155.1). Classification (NCBI taxonomy): domain Eukaryota; kingdom Metazoa; phylum Chordata; class Lepidosauria; order Squamata; family Lacertidae; genus Podarcis; species Podarcis liolepis. The sequence continues at coordinate 50,410,401 of NC_139558.1, forward strand.
AAACAATTAATTCTGCTGTCTCAGAACAACCACAATGGCTACATATGGATGATTAAATCTTGGTTTATACACCAATTGCTCCTGCTTTGCCCTTCCCTTTGTGCAAGCAAAGGAAATGTGTGCTAGCCATTATGTCCAAACTGAGAATCTGTGGTTGATAGCTAGCCAGAAAGCCAAAATATGAAACCATGGTTGAAACTTGGCTTCCAGATCTTGGCTTGGGTCCATGTGTCCTGTTTACATGCACAGATAGATAGACAGATAGAGAAAATCTGCAGTGTTATAATAAAATAAAAATAATAATGTCCTTGCAAGAAGGCCTGGGAGCCACCTTCTCTCTTTAACATTCTACAGCTGCTTGGAGCAGCTAGTAACTAAACCACAATATGCTCAGTTGTGCTGTTTGACCCATGCATATGTTGGTTTGTAAATTGTGGACCAACCCACAAATCCGTATGCTGGACTGTGTATGGCTCTGAGGGGCAGAGGAAACAGAAACCCTCCCAGAGGAAACAGGAATCCTCCAGCATCCCTCCTTTTTTGCATATTAATGATCAAAATAATTATGTGAAATGCAAACTTCACTTCCTCTAAGTAGGGAAAACCCTACACAGAATTTTCAAGTTGGTGGATTCAGCTGTGGAACAAGTTCCACAGCAAGAGCCTTCACAGCTAAGGCTGTGTTTCAGCATCTTCCTTGACTGAGAAGCTCTTCTAAGTAAATGAGAAGTCCAATAGTTTCCTGCATTGGAAACAGCCAAAACAAACTCCCCAAAACTGACTGAGGAAAGTCAGGCAAGACAAGGCACACGTTCCACAATTTTTCACAACCTAGAATGTACTCAGATATTGCAACAGATATTGTAGGAAGTTACTAGGCAAGAACAGTGGCTCCAGCAGCAAAATCAATTAAAAGTTTCCCTTGGCCTCATTAAGTTAAACTATGTAATGTACATTTATTTCCAAAGCACCAGGTGCATGAATGTCTACTTACTCAAGATTTATCTAGCTGTTCTGCAAGGTTACGAGCAAACCATTTCCAATGGCAGCTAGCTGACAAACTTTATCAAAAAGCTATCTAGGACTGCCCTTCAATAAAACTATCAAGGCAGTGCAAAAACACATTACACTGAAATTAGATAGTGTATTTCAGAATGTTAAGCATTTGTATATTTGACTCTTGTTGCAAGCTAGATACTGAGAATTTAGTCCTCCAAATTAGTTCATAAATTGCAGAACATATTTCAAACTGGAAAGTAACTAATTTAGACACGTAGCAAGAGAAATTAACATGCATAGTTTCAAGCAAATTTTACCTACCAGTACATGGCTCCACTTTTAGCTGTGGCTCCTGAGAGTAAACATCATACTGCACTATTGGGTAAATATGAGGAAGGGCAAACTGCATTTTGCCCACTGAAATGCATAACTGCCTGAGTGTGTATGTTCCAGGATCCTTGCCCTGTGAGAAAATAAAAAACAATATTCTTGAGGGATCTCAGTTTTACCAGGTGATCTGACAGAACATTTCAAATTTCTGTAAATCACCTGGAGACATATGCAGAAGCCAGAATAACAACAATAATAATAATTTGTATACAGGAAAAAATATCATTAACATCTTTTCAACACCAGGTAAAGACTTTACTTTTGCTATTATGCTCTGCTGGGCCTTAAACAGGTCTGCTTTGAGTTAGTTATGATACATGGATTTTCTTGGGCATATGTGTGTTGCTTTTCGAATTGTATCAAAATTCTCATTGGTTACTATTATCTCTGTACTTAATTCATTTATTTATTTATTTTTTAAAATGTGGTTTTTTTATACTGTGAGTACCTTGAGTCCCCTGGAGACTATTTTCACTAGGAAATATTGAATAAATGGTAATTACTATATTCTTAATATAAACACATACTCATGCAAAACAGGCTACATTGCAATAATAAAAGTTTAGGGCTGCATAGTTGTATGAGCATGTGGCTGTTGGTATATCCAGATTTTGTATGTATAGAACGGCAAGTGTCCGAATAGCTTAAGGTGTGTTGTTATTAAGTTAATGTCTCCCTCACACTTATAATTGACTGCACCACACATGGACTCTTGCATAATAAACACACAGTCTTAAAATAGCAGGCTGAAAATCAAACTGGGGTATGTGTGAGAGAAAGAAACCATGTAACTACAAGGTTATTCAACTGTAGTTTTATTTTTCTACTGGCACCCATTTATACAAAATGGGAGGGGGTTGATTATTTAATAACTTCAAAAATATTGAAGTGTGGTTTATTTAAGGATGCTGGGTAAGCAGTCTGCTTTGTGGCACAAATTCATATATGTGTTTTATTTTATTTTACATCAAAGGTGACATAACTTCTAAAGCAACAATTGTTCTCAGCTATGCTGTTAAGCGATGTTTGCTTGTGGTATTTTCAGAACATCAGCCAACATTTGTGTTTACGGTTGCTGTAGAGCACTCTGCAGAAATACCACTTAAAATGTGTTCATGAACTTTGTGGTAATACAGAACTCATTTATTTGCAATTCCTGTCTGCAGCCAGAAGGTGGCTAGCCTGTAATTGAATGGTACTGCTGTTCAAATTACTGAAAGGTGTACCACTTGACCTACTACTGCCAAAGGCTATATACATTTTGTCCCTTGGCCAAAAACTTTGGCTTGTTAGCACTGGCCTCTGATACGCGCAGTACATTTAGTCAATCTCGCTTGCAGAGAAGTTCTGAAACAGAAGAAGGGAACAACAAAGACCTGCACTTTGCGCTCCACAATGCTTGAAGAAAGGTTTCTGATACATCATGGACATTGCTTGAGGATAGCGGAGCAGAGATTTCAGCTAATTGCACTCTTTCAAAATGAAGTTGCGTGAACTCACAATAAAGCTAAAGAAGCACAATGCTTAAGCATTTCAAACCAGTCTAGTCTATTATGGGAGGCATCTACCCACTTTTAATCCAACTCCAATTGCTTTGCCATTGTTGCCTACTTTGCTTTGAGCATGAATGGCAGTGGCTTCAGGGCAACCAAGTATACTCTACTACACTGGCTGGGGAAAGCACATGTAGGCCATACATAGCCTAGTCCTATTTTAGACAAATAGGCTAATATATAGCAAGTGACTGACAAAAAGTGAGCGATCCACTACTCTTTCCTACTAAAAAGCATGTACCTATGAAATTCAAGACACTGCAGTAATGAAACATTTGAACAGGCCCCTGATATTATTAATTTATTAAAATATTTGCACGCCACTATGTCATTTAAAAATATGTATCAACGTGGTTTACAGCACTGAAACAAAACTGTGTAATAAAAACCACACAAAACAGTTAAAAACAGACATCAATTAACCATTGTGGAAGGATGTATTCATAACCGCCTGCATAGTCCTGGTGGGACAGAACAATTTTCAGCAGGTCTTTCAAAGATGGCACAGAAGGTGCCTGCTGAATCTCTATCAGCAGAATATTCCACAGGACTGGGCTCATGACACTAAAGACTTGAATTCTTGTTGCAGTCTAATGAGCCTCACCAACTTGAGGAATGGGCCAACATTCCTACGGATGATCTCAGTGATGGAGCTGGGATATAAAGGTTCAGGTGATCCCTGGACCTAACTTGTTCAGGGCTTTGTAAATTATGATGACAACTTTGAACCAGGCTCAGTAGCAGATGGGCAGCCAGTGCAATGGTTTTAACAACCATATAACATGTTCTCCACCAGAAGCTCCCATCAGAAGTTGGGCTACTGCATTCTGCACCAACTGGAACTTCTGAACCAGACCCAAGGCCAGTCATCACATGGTACCCATTACAGTAATCCAGCCTTGAGGTCAGCAATGCATGGACTACAGTGGTCAGGCTATCTCTGTACAGTACAGTGGTACCTCGGGTTACATATGCTTCAGGTTACACACGCTTCAGGTTACAGACTCCGCTAACCCAGAAATATTACCTCAGGTTAAGAACTTTGCTTCAGGATGAGAACAGAAATCGTGTGGCAGTAGCGCAGCAGCAGCAGGAGGCCCCATTAGCTAAAGTGGTGCTTCAGGTTAAGAACAATTTCAGGTTAAGAACAGATCTCCAGAAAGAATTAAGTTCTTAACCTGAGGTACCACTGTATTGACCGTAGCTGGCAAACCGGACAAAGCTGAAGTGCAGGGTTTTTTGTGCTATTAAAAGTTTTAAAGGTACAAACTATTGTATGATCAAGAGACCGCTTATCACTTTAAACATCTTGCAAATTAATTCTCAGCAAGCTTGACTAAAACCATTTTCTGCACACTGTTTTGACAATGAGCACGGTAGATTGAATGTTAATTCCAGCTAAGCAGCTCAAAGTTTTTAAACTTCAGAGAAGTGACAAGAACTGAAAATAATGTGTTAAAAGATATTTGGCTCAGAGTAATCCTGATTTTCTACAGATACATGTCACAGAACCAGCCAGACATCCTGGCACAGCTAGAAGCCTTTCTTCTAAATAAGTCAAGGCCAGCCAGGCGCGAGAGGGGCTAAAAGCAAGAAGGAGCAGAGTGGCAAATTTCAGGCAAGGGAGCAATACCAGGTTACCGCTTGCCTTCCGTAAGAACATACCTGGGTTCTGAAAGTTATGTTATTGACCCCTGGTTCCAGTATTAAGTTGCTACATTTTAAAACGTGGGCACCATCCTCCAGAGTTAGCCCCGTGGGTATTTCCAGAGAAGAGCTGCTCTCCTGCCTTCGCAACAGCATGTGCACATTTTTGCAGATGATGCCTGTTGTGTTCAAGGAATTATCCGAGGGGCTCCTTTCATACATCTCATACAACTCCAACATCGGCAAGCTACTTCTTGACAGAGAGAGACCCACAACCTCATTTGGAAAGCTGATAATACCATTGGAAGTCTTGTGTTTTGTGAGCCACTCAGCTGTCTTCCGGTAGCTATTTTTTTCAATGCTGAAATGGATATTAATAGCAATCTGATCCACTTTCACTGCGATGGGCATCTGATTTGCCAACGTCAGTTCAATAGAGAGTGTTCCACCAACATGGACCACCGCATTAGGAGGGTCAAAATGCAGATTCTTCAGCTGTGCAAAGGAATGCATGGACAGAATAACTTTCTGATCTGCAAACAAACATAAAATAAGATACATGTGAAACTCTATTGACCATATGAGTGTAATAAAAGCAAAGATACCATTCAGCTAATACCTAGTAACTCTTAAGGAAGAGCATGAACCCTTGGTTTGTGAATCACAGCACAACTTTAGGGGCACAGATTCATAAGCCTCAATGTATCTCCAGACTCAGAGTGGAAACATTTCTGGAGGTTCTGCAATCATGGAATAATAGCATTGCAGACTTGGAAGGGAACCCCAAGAATCACCTAGTCCAACCCCCTGCAACGCAGGGATAATACAAGTCTTTGGGCTCATCAAAAGTACTCTTTGAATTCCAGCTGCAGTATATATATTGTGTTGTAACACACTAAGTTATACTCGGAATAAATACACTGAAATTAATAGACCTAAGTTGGCCATGTCCATGAATTTCAATTGGTCTACTCTGACTATCACTAATGCTGGATACAGCTCATCACTTTTGCTTAATTGTGTCAAAAAGACCAAATTCCGCAACCTAAACACATTTGGACGATATATTCTGCATAATATGCTATCTATATGCTTTGCATAATTTATTCTAACTGGCCTAATCCTGGGGAGAGACAAATAACTATGTAGAGTACTATGTAAACCCCATCTCCGAACTACTAGAAATCTAATTCAGCCACCCTCTCAGCTTCATTTTTAACACACTTTCAAGTACATCTTCCCTATCATATGGGCTAGAAACTTGTGCAATAAAAATGAAAGCTGAGATTTTCAGGAAACTAAACTCTGCAACCTAATTCTGCAAATGTTACGAGCTCTGTATAATCACACAATACGTAAAGCCACAGCATCCTTTTAGTAAATTTCTGAAGCTATTAACTGAACAAAATAGTAGGCAGAAGAGGGCAGAAGCATGTAATAAAATGAAGGAACTAAAAAAAAAAAAAAAATGGAATCACATATACAAAACTATTCCTTCAAAAAGGAGAAAGTTGAAATCTTACAAGATGATGAAACTAATCTTGCTTTAAAAGCCATTCAAAACCAAAAGCCACTGGCTCAGGTGTGGTGAATCTTTCTCAGACTGAGGGCCACATTCCCTTCAGGGCAATACTCTGGGCAGTGCCGATGGTGGGTAAAGACAGAGGCAAAAGAGCACAGAGCAACAAATATAATTTGTACAATAGGCTAGTTTTATACTTTCACACACCATGCTAGCCTCCGGCAAGGCAAGGGGCACCATCACAGATTGAATACATATTCCAGCCAGGGAAAAACAAAACCTCAAGGAGGATCCAAGTTAGGTCTGGTGATCTGGGCAGAGTCCTGACAGCCAGATAAAGAGGCCTAAGGTTCCCCACTCTGCCCTAACTTCTTAAGAAAGATAGCCTAGCTGAAGTTTCACAATAAGTGTCTCTTGAAAGTCTTACCTTCACCTTCTGAGGGCTGTTTGGCAAAATTTAGTATTTCTTGGCAATAGTATTTGCGCTCTTCTTCTGTTAAGTGATCATCAGCAGCTAAAAGACTGCTTGTTTGAAGATAGCTGGCACGAAGTTAAGGAAGTGTGGAGAAAGGAGTATACATACACACACAAATAATATGCCACCTTGATGCAATGACAAATACTTCATTCATGTTAAAGTTTTTTTTAAAAAAAAATCACATAATCTCCGTACCTAATTCTACATTTAAAAACAAACCTGCTTAGTAATTATTTAATAGTAGTAATTATATCAACGATGAAATCACATCCCCTCTGCCAACTGGAACTCAGGAGTGTTTACTTAAAACTGGGAGGCTCATAAGGATTCCTCAAACTGTGAGGGAACTGTGACCAGTTTGGCTGCCCTTTCCTGAACTCTACAATATCCTTCTTGACTTGAGGTGAAGCAACCAGAATTATTCCTAACATGGAATTTGTATTTTTAGCCACTGGTACACACTGGGTCAACACTTTCTCCAAGCTACCAACCACGATCCCAAGTTCTCTTCCCTGGTGAGTCACTGCCAGTTCTGATCCTATTAGCATATATGTGACATTAGCGGTGTAATTTAACATAGCGCTAAGTGGGTTATGTGCAAGCAGAACAAAGATTGCTCACGCAATAGGATTTCCTCCCCTCTAAACCTTATGGAAGTTCACCTAACTCTCCAGAGCAGATTTAGGGAGTGGAGGGAGAGAAGACTGGCTGCATCAGTGGACCACTTCCAAGGTAGTTACTATCAAGTAGTATATAAGTATTAAGAAATAAATAATAAATAAAAGCGATGCCAGGACCTTTATGGCGGTTATGTGCAAAGCCCAGCAGCTCCAACAGCTAACCTCTGATGAAAAATTGAAACATTGATTATTGGTGCAATCCTTGGGTGACAGTACTGTGCACCTTCTGCTGTACTACCCACCCTCCCCAACAAAGCACATAGGTACCTAAGACATACCCTTTGCTTTGAAGGATACTTTTCCACTTGTCCCAGGTGTTTCTGGCATTCTGCTAGCTGCTTCCGTGTATGCGTAATAAGCAATGCCCATCCCTCCGCAAGGTAGGTTTTCAATGCTCCTTGAAGGTAGACTTCAGCCTTTTGAGGACTCTTCTTCTTCCTTGGGGAAATGTCACAGACAGGGAGAGGGAAAGCAGTTTACAATTTTTTTTTAATGGAAACCTTTCATCCGCTACAAACATGAACTATAGATTAGGTAACTAATCACTGTACTCTTTTCGGCACCTGCTGAAAACATTCTTGCTTAGACAAGCCTACCCAGATGCTTAGAAAGCCAAGGTGATTTTAATCAATTTTAGTATTTAAACTTTTATATGTTTTAAAGTATGGCTGTGAATTTTTCTCGATTTTATTTTATCTTTTTGCAAACAGCATTGATTTTTTTTTTTTACAATCAAGAGGCATGTAAATTTTATGCTGTAATAATGATAAATATATAGTAATAAAATAACTAATACCCTATTCAATATGCTTAGCATTCATTGTACTGGAATGGATTGTTAGAATACCTTGAAAGCTTTTAAGCTCATAGAGTCCTTGATAATATTAAGCTGTGTGCATATCTTGATAGAACTACAGAGCATTTACCCTTTCCTTGTCTTAGATTCCATATCACTGTACACACACATAAAGGAATGGTGGTTAAGGATCTAATTATTAGGATAGCTAATACAATTTTGAGCACATATTTTTGATGTTGCAGCATAGAGAAGCTAACTGGTTAACCTAGCCATTTTTTTTGTTTCCAATTATTTTTCAGAACATGTGCCTAAAACGTCTCTTAATTTCTAAGTGCATTATTTATTATTTATTTTATTAAATATATTTTCAGCCTGCTCTTTATCCGAAGATCTCAGAGTGATTTATATCTCCATTAAAACCACAGTCAATAAAGCAAGCTGATAAAAGTCCATAAAATCAACATCAAACCCCAGAGATGGTTCTCATTGTAGAGAATGACTAAAATCACTGAAAGGCTCAGGCAAACAGGAAATGTTTTCACTTGGCACAAAAATGTTAACAAGGTCAGTGCCAATCACACTTTGAGGGAGAAGGCATCCCACCATCCAGGAACCACCAATGATGAGGCCGAATCACCTATCACCACATAATGCATCCCTCCTAATAGTGAGACTCTGAGATGGGCCTCCCCTCCAGATCAAAGAGCCTGGGCAAGCTGGTAACAGCAGAAGCAATCCTTCACATACTTGGATCCCAAGTCATTTATGACTTTAAATTCAGCCTGGAAAAATATAGCCAGCCACTGAAGATCTTTTTGGGTTGGTTTTAATGCGATTCCCCAAGGCTATCCCAGACAATACTCTGGCAGCTGCATTCTGGCACTAATTGGCGTTTCTGGATCATCTGCATAGGCAGCCCCATGTAAACTGTGTTACAGTAGTTCAGATAGTAGGTTAGCTGAGCAGGAGTCACTGCAGTTGAGTTACCTCTATGTAGAAACAGATGTAGCTGGCAAGATAGATGGAGTGGGAAAGGGTACTTCAAAACACATAATCCATCTGTGTTTCCTGTGACAGTGTTGAATCAAAGAATACTTCCAACTATATACCTGCTCCTTCAAAGGGAATGCAACCCTATCCAAATCAGGGAACCTATCTAGTGCCTGCCCACACAGCTTCTGTCTTCAAGATGGAGTCTTACTATAGTGGCCCGCATCCAGCCTGCTGCTGCTGCTGCTGCTGTTTATTGCCCACCCTTCCCCCTACAGTCTCCAGACACCAGCCCAATACCTTCCAGTCTCACCTTATTCCAGCAAGACGTACTGCTGGATTTGTCAACAGCCTACACTGCTGACACCTTGGTTCCCTGATGTCCTCACCCAGCAGCTTCATATAGATACAGAAGAGCATGAGGGCAAAATGGAACCCTACAGGACCCCACAGCAGGCATGCCAAGTGGGACCTGTACATAGGAGTGGAATAACTGTAACAACGTTTCAGAGACAATCCAGGAGGACACCACGATTAAGGGTATGAAAAGCTGAGAAATCAAGGAGAATCAACAAGGATGCACTGCCACAGTCCCTCTCCCTTTCAGATTAAAAGTTTTGCTCCTTAAAAGGAAACCATTGAAAGTTTTCCTTACATATAAAATTCTGCCAGATCCTTTCCAACAAGCTTTGCTGAGCGAGATCTTCCAATGTTTTTGTACATTTCAATAGTGGCATGGGAAAGATCCTACATAAAAGAAAAGAAAAGACAAGGGGCTTTAGGACAAGCTATCTTACAAAAGTTCTTTGTTCCAAAACTTTATGTTTAATATATTCAGAAGCATATATCCTATGGATTGAGCACAAAGATCTTTTCCAAAGTTCCTTTGGTTTGTTTTTGTTTTTGCACTGTTGTAAGTTGTTGATTACTTATTGAAACTTTAGAAGAAATCTGGCAAATATTTTAAAAAGCTAATTACACATACAAGAATTCCACCATTGTATTTATATACTGACTTTATAGTCACTCAGCATCAAAATATGCAGGGCAAGAGACTATGTAAAAAGCTATATAAACAAACATTTAACCAGCCTCCATATATTCAAATATGTTATGCTTGTTATCTTCATCAGCTATGTATTTTTGAAAGTCTATCCGTTTGTTCTCTATAGGTTTGGACACCTATTGAGATATCACCATTAAACTCGCCACGAGGGTTCCCAAGGTGGGATAGTGGTTTTGGGTACTGGCTGCCATTTTGAATCAAGACTTCAAAGATTCCTCCCGACACTGATTATGATTCTATACTATTTCTTAAACTAGTACACCCGTAGGAATAGTATTCTGCTGCAAATATTGACTGAAGACTACACCCAATATATTATACAATCAATAATATTTTGTCCTCTTATTTAGAGTCTACATGCAGAATATATATGGCATACTTACTAAGTAGTGATTTTCAAAAGCTTCTACAGATGATAAGGCCTCTTTCAGTTTCTTATAAGGAGATTGTGCTGTATTGGCTTCAAAAATAAAATAGGGCAGATGTAAGACTTCCATTTTCAAAAGGCAACTAAAATTAATACAGGAAAACACCACACTGCATTTTATCCTGTGTTATATTTAAAAGAACCAAGATATTAACATTAGGAGTCTGGGGTTTTCTATCTATGATTCAAGCTCAAATGTGGGCTTTGATTTGCTCTTATTTCAGCACATCTAGCTGGTATATCAAATATTCTGTCAGTGCAAAAAATTAGTTCAGTTGGTTAGAGCATGGTGCTGAGAACACCAAGATTGCAAGTTCAATCCCTATATGGGATAGCACCCTATTTCTGCATTGCAGGGGGTTGGACTAGATGATCCTCAGGGTCCCTTCCAACTCTACAATAGTATTATTTATGTTAACAGGAACACAGTACTACTCCTTATTTTCAAAGGAAATGGTGATCTTTTAAATTTTCACTGTACAGCAAGACTAAAAGTGTCATTTAAAAAACAAGCAGCGGCTACACACAGTTATCCGAAGAGCTATATTAGTACATCAAACACATAACGAGAAACTCAAATTACCAGCATCATTATGTTATTTGACTGCAGAGTTACAAACTTCCTGTCCACCACTCCAGTAAGTATAGCATAAAAGAATTTCAGTGGTATTCAAAAATGGTCCAGCTTCATGCATTGTGGAGAAGATTAATCCCTTTTCAGTATGAACATTTCAGTAACAAACTGTCTCTGAACATGGATAACTTTGGCAAATACTGACGCAAACAATAGTTGTCCATCAAAAGCATGACTGACATGAAGAGAACTTACTGGGCCTTCACATAGTTTCATAAAACATTTTCTGTAAATACCTGTTTCAGGGCGTTCAGCTCCAAGTCCCGCTAGAAGATCAACTGTTCGATTAAGATCTTCTGAGTTGGGCCCATTTTCTGACACAAGTCCACATAGGTAACCCAGGGACTTCAACTGCGGAAATATAAAGTTCTGTCATTGTACTCCATGACAAGAGAAATATGAAAACACTGGCTACATTTTTAACTCCCAAGTCACACAAAGAGTCTTGCAGCACCCCACAAATTTATTTTGACAATCATGACGCCTCAATAACTGCTAAGTTTCTGTCTTTCCAGCGAATAACATCTATATTTCCAGAAAATAAATGTGAGCGACTGATGAGAGTGGTATACCAGATGAAAGAAACCGTCCTAAACCTGACAGATTCATTTCAAACAATGTTATAAGTCACATGTATGCATCGCCGCCCCAACACATCCAAAATCTTACAGGGCATCTGCAACAGAACTACCTTACTGAGTTAGTCTATTAGCTCTGCATTCTTTCCGAAACAGTAACCAACCAAATGCTTCACAGTATTTGTATAATCTGCATAATCATGTAAAATCCCATTCCCGTTTGCAACCGGTCATATACCAACATGGAGTTTATCACATGAAGGATCCAACTGCATCGTGTACATATAGGTCCTACACACATTGGACTGCAGACATGTACAGTGGTGCCTTGCAAGACAAAATTAATCCGTTCCGCGAGTCTCTTCATCTAGCGGTTTTTTCGTCTTGCGAAGCAACCCTTTTAGCGGCTTAGCGGATTAGCGCTATTAGAGGTTTAGCGGTTATTAAAGGCTTAGCGGCTATTAAAGGATTAGCGGCTAAAAGGCTATTAGCGGTTTAGCGGCTTAGAAAAAGGGGGGGGAAGCGGGGGGAAATCGGAACACTTGCAAGACGTTTTCGTCTTGCAAAGCAAGCCCATAGGGAAAATCGTCTTGCGAAGCAGCTCAAAAATGGAAAACCCTTTCGTCTAGCGGGTTTTCCGTCTTGCGAGGCATTCATCTTGCGGGGCACAACTGTACACCCCTATGCAAATACAATTGTCCAGTGTACGATGTGGAGAATAGACTGCAATGCTGAACAGGTGGGCTAATCCCCTCACCCAATGTACCCATGAAAAACTACATTTGTATGCACATGCCAGGGTCTTTGGGGGCGGGGGGGGAGAGATTGTCAGCTAGACTGATGCAAGAAGTACAAAAGTTCATTATCTGGGAATGTAGCTAGCCAAATGTATCCTGGTACAGTGTTTGGTTAAGAAGAAAAATGAGTGCACTGCCCTTACAAACATTTGTCTGATCCGTTAGAAGCAGAACTTCAGTATCATATTGGCTTATCTCTCATTAAACAAAAGTTGTACTGATTGTGACTATGAAACTTTTCCACTGACAGTTTGGCAACATGCATCACTCCCTTTGTTTACCTTTTCAGTGGCGTAACTCCATAAGCCGACTGTGTGGGAGACATTGGCATCAATCTGAGACCGATCACAGCAACCTTCTATTCTCTGCAAAACCTCCAAGCAGCTCAAGAAGACCCAACAGTCCAAAGCGCCAGGAGGAACAGAGACCTAAAGATAAGAACAACAAAGACACCGTTCAGACGCAACGTATATTCTTATAAGGCAAAAAATGTATAGATTAGTACTAATGGCTTTTAAGGGGGGTGCGTGCAATACAAAGCTAGGTCTTGAGGACATCTATCATCTCCTGCCAGACACCACAAACTTCCACACAAACTAGCTAATCGCTTTCCAAAGGAGGCTCAGGTTCTTGCCACCCTAAACGACCCTTAAGCTCAGGGTTGGGAAGACTTCCGGTTTGCGGGATTTACTTTGGGTTATTCTTTTTATTAGAACCCCAAGACCCAACAAAAAGAAGTCAGGTGCAAAATAGTGTCAGGAGGGAATGTAAAACTATGAACAGACACCTAGCTGGGATCAGGAATTTGTTTTTAGTAACAGAATTGAGCTCACAATCCTTTCACACACAAAAACTACTCCTGGTTCCCACCTCCACCAACATTTCTCATCATAATAGACTTTAAATTTAGATAATTAATAATAATAATAATAATAATAATAATAATAATAATAATAATAAATATATTTTGGTTGCAGCTATTGTTAAACGACCAGGAGTGTGAATCCTTGCTGACATACTTCAAATCACCCAGAAATCTACCCGCAGACCCCAATCTCTCTTTTGCCCACCCTTGTTTTTGGCTATAATCCAGAGCAAAGCAAGGAGCTAGGGAGGGAATTTAAGCATTAAATCACTTGACGGATTAATTTACAAAAACTTACTTCAAGGAGCTTTAGCTCTTGCACGCAGTTGTGGAGAAGTTCTAGCGCTCGCTGAGATACCTCCCACGGTCTCTGGAGAAAGATCAGCAATGTGCACTGGCGAGAAAAGAGGTAACTGCGCAGGTCTAACAGAGTGGCTTCCTGGTTCTGAATCAGTTCTCTTTTCTCCATGTCTATTGGCTTACGAAGAACCAGCCCGTTCCAGCTTCGCACCGGTTGGCAGAAAAAAGTCAGCCAGTTTGCGCCATCTATGCAAAACACACACAGTGAGAGGTAACGACACCTGGCACATTGAAGCAATGTGAATTAAGCTACACACATCCGTATTAAAGTTTTCTGTTGAATACACTTTTTATTACGGGGGGAAAAAAGTTTACACAATCAAGTGGATTATTTGTCACCCTTGGATTGCTCGAATTTAATTTTGCAAAGCAAAAGTCATCAGATCTCTTCAAGGAAATGCTCAATTACACTTCTGATTTAACTACTTACCACCAGCTCCAAAGTTGACAACATACTGGGAGAACAGGGCATCCAGCTCATCATATTGCACAAGGGCATCCTCAAATTGCTGCAGCATTTCAAAGACAAAGGCCAATTCTTCCTTTTAATATATAAAGAAAAATATATGTTAATAGTTAGGGTGCAACAAAGTGGAAGCAACAAAACTGTAGCAACAAAAAATGTACAGTTCTTGGTATCTCCCCCGCCCCCCACCCCGGCAAAAATAACCGAAGACTACTCTTAGGAAACCAAGGGCCAATTTTTAAGAAAAGTCTTCACTCTTGAAAATGTGTTAATCTTGGTGGTACAAAGTGGGTACTGGTTTGTATCTTTAGATCCCTTTCCTATAAACTCTGCGCAAGATAACTAAATTGACTCATGCAAGAAAAATGAAGCACTGAAACAAAAACTTTTGCTTGTGATTTTAGCTCTACGCAGTTTAAAGGAAACAGTTTAATGCAAACACATTGTTTGATGCAAGCAGTACAAGACTAGTTTTAAAAAGGTTTATTTTTCCATAGACTGCTTTACTATACCTGGACCATAAAATATTCACAAAAACTCCATCCTGGCTCTGTCCTCTTCTCCCTCAAAGTTCTCATGTCATCCTCAAATTTGCCAAGGTTTTTGGTAAAAGACATGAGAAGCAGGGTCCTGAGTTTTGTCAAGAAGGCATTCCAGGACTCCTGAGAGCGGGAAGAGTCTTTCAAGGGGTCAGATAGCACTACACACCTGTAAGGAGGAAACAATCATAAAATCGTATAATCATACAAGTTGGAAGGGACCCCGAGGATCATCTAGTCCAACCCCCTGCAAGACAGGAATATGCAGCTGTTCCTTATGGGGGATTGAACCTGCGACCTTGGCGTTATCAGCACCATGCTCAAACCAACTGAGCTAGTTTAATTAATATTTTGGTCAAGAAGGGACAAATCAAATGGGATACTAGACTTGCTAGGAGGTTACTTTCTTTTTAGCAAGAATAACAGGAAAAGGGTTTTATCACTTCACACCACCAGAGTCTCAAGGTGTTTTAAAATAATACCAAAAAAATCAATAAAACAAAACAAATGTAAAAGATTAAAAAGTGCTCCTCCTAAGACAAAGTGGAGGGGCCAACAAGCGACACCCCATCTGTAGGGGAGAACCACCCAGTTTCAAGGTTTCAGTGTTGAAGGTTTTCACAAGCAAAAACCCAAGAGAGATCACTTGCACTGAGGTGTTATAAAGTAAGGAAGTAAAGAAAAAGGACACAGAGCGCTTAGAAGAGGTTTGGTCAAAAGGAACTCCTCAGAGGTACCTAAATAATATTCGCATGCGGCATAGTGTGTGTGTATGTGCGTGTACACAACCTCTGTCCTCCTTCCAAAAATATCCCGATATTAGTAAAACAGGCCAGCCTGTTATCCAGGGTATCCAACTTTCCATTCTGATTAAGCCAATAAGAGAGCAGGCAGCAAAGGAGCAGTGCCACCTAAGGACACAACTTTAGTAATGGAGAGTGGAAATACGAGCTGCTTTGGTGCATCATTATTTCCCATCTAACTGCAAAAGTGTGAGGAGAAAGACAAGGCTGAGAAAATGGCGAGACCCAAGCAAACCTGGCCTCTATTGGCTGCTCAAAAGGGGCCCTGTTGATATTAGCAATCCCACCCTGACCTGCATAGTAGCATTAGGACAAAAATAAATTTGAACAGTGCTGTATTGACATGCCCCATGGTGCAAGGATGTTTACTTGAACAACAGGACTTACTCTCCCACCTTCCCATGCACCATCCCTAAATCTGCTCTGGAGGGTTGGGAGAGCGCCAGAACAGGAATCACTGCACTGGCCGAATGTTCTCCTTATCACTATATTGGATTCCACCCCCTGCTTCCCACCAAAGGCAGAACCCTCTTGAGTGGACATTTCTTGCTGGCCCTGCTTTCTTCCAGAGGAGGACTCACAGAATTCAAGTCTAACGCCCTGCAATGCAGGAATCTTTTGCCCCCTGTGGGGCTCAAACCCATGACCCTGAGGTTCTTTAAGAATCTCATGCTCATAGCTGAGCTAGACTTAAATCTTTGCCACTTTGCTCTGTTCCTGGCTGAACAAGAATGTGAATTTTCATTTGGAAAGTTTTATCAGAGTGGTCAAACTGGAAGAAAGCCAATAGACTTATTTTTTGTTTCAAAATATTCTGAAATATTTTCTTTCACCAGCCTATTTTGCAACACTCACCAGTTACAAAACCCTGTGGTTTCTTCCTATCAAATGATTTCTAAGCATGGACTCCATGGAACTTCAACTTTGTGACCAATGACTTACACCCTAAGAAACTATGTGATTTGTTAGAGAGTAACAACAAGAGCTATTTCCACCGCAGGTTAAGTGTATGTTTTAAAGGTAAGGTAAAGGGACCCCTGACCATTAGATCCAGTTGCGGACGACTCTGTGCTTGTGGCGCTCAACTCGCTCTATAGGCCAAGGGAGCCGGCGTTTGTCCGCAGACAGCTTCGGGTCATGTGGCCAGCATGACTGTATGTTTTATCCAAGTGCTAATTGGTCTGAGTTTTAAAGACAGGCTAGAGTACAAATGTACATATATAAATATAAAAGTGAGCTGCCTCTGCCTTATTTCCACCAATTCCCCACTTCCTCTTGTCCTACATGTCAGGCCTTTCCTGAGTGCCCCCTCAGGGAGCACTGAGGCTGCAGTAGAATAGTAGAAGCCATTTTGGCATATAAACAACATAGGAATGAATGGATGAAGGAAGGAACAAACAAACAAACAAACAAACAGTGCAGGGAACTGTTTTGAGCGTTCTTGTGCAACTGCAGCACTGAATAATGCCTAGTATGGAATCCTCTCAACTAATGTGGTATGTCCAGGTTTCTAATAAGCCCTTGTATACATATTCACACACTACATCATTCTATAGCATGTGTTCCAAGTTACAAAATAAGTACAAACTAAAGGACTACTTCACATGTATTAGAATCATTCTTAAAATAAGCAAGCAATTTTTAAATCAGAGGTGTGGAACCTGTGGAGAGCCCAACGTTGCTTGATTACAACTTCAATCATCCCCAGCCACTTACTGAGGCTGACAGGAGCTGGAGCCCATGAATACCTGAAGAAGTATCAGATCACTTGTAGAACAAGGTTATCTTTTACCCTCTCATAACTTACTAGGAAAAATTGGTTTGTTGATAAATACTAGATGATATCATTTAGAAGAGACTCAAGAGTAATAACAAATAGTCTTTCTAAGAGCTGCCAAAAAGACACAAAATTTAAGCCATGTTTGACAGTATAACAATCTTAGTTATCTAGGATCCATATTGTTTTTATAAGCATGCTGACAAGCACTAGACTTCTATGATGTTGGCAACATGCAAACATAATATCTGAAGCGGTCCCCCAGCATCTCTAATGGCAGGAATAGATCGAGCTCTGAAGGTTCTCTTCCCCACTACTTTTGGATATAACAAGGGTCCAACCTTACATTGCTAAGATACGCTGTGGATTCCAACTCTCACCAGCCCCAAATAGTAAACCCAATGGTCAGAATGATGGGAGCTGCAGTCCTGCAACATGAAGAGGGCCCAAGATGCCCCACCCTTTTCTCAGATGAAAGACCATCAAAGGTTGTCCAGCTACAAATACAATAAATTAAAATTCTTAAGCTCCAGAATTACTAACCTGTCACTCTGCTTGTTACAGAAGTCATTTCTTATTTTATCTACTATAGATGTTCGGGGAAGGATGTTCGTTTTGTTTTTTTTCTTGGCATCACACTCTACCACTACAATTAACCAATCCATAGAGCTGTGAACTTTCAGAACATTCTGCCACTTGGTGATGTCATCTTTTACTGTAGCTTTGTACACTTCTGTGTCCTAAGGATATAAGAGATTAAACACAACATCAGGTTTACTGAAACATACTTGAAATGCTTTTTCCTGGAATGCCAGGGGGTGGGGAGTTCTAAAACTATCAAACTGAATTTGGGGGGGACGGGACTCTAGTATTTTCACTTGACAGATCTCTCTATAAAAGATTCTTCAACAGTTTACTTTAAATACACACTGTTAATGCTAGTTTTGCTAACTAGATGAGGCATAATTCTAGTTGGCACAGAGTTCCCCTTGCCCATGCGTTTAATAAGTTCACCCACGAACTATAAGATAATGCAAAGCTAACTACAAATTACCTAGCTGTTAGTTCATGTTTTAAAACACACACCCGTACTTACACAGCATTCTGTCCAATATATATGGAGAAAGGGAAATGTCAGAAGAGCTTTGTTCCCTTCTTTAGGTAGTAGCTCTTCTTTAAATTGTACAAAATTAGATTCCAGATGAATCATCTTAGGAGCACGCCCATAAGACCTGAATAGTATATAGAACACAGATATCACTACACACAGAGCAAAGCTGAGAAAAAGAAAGCACGTAGGGCAAATATATTGGTTATGGTAATATGGCAATACTAAGTTCAGAAATCCAGATGCAGTAGTACAATGTATTTTAAAATTGTGTAAACTTATCTTCTCTTACAAAAAGCAAATCTGAACTTATGGAAGTTTTTAATGGAAGACATTCCATTTTTTGTTTACCATGAATCTTAAGAACAGTTAGAATAGGTGAATCCCTCATTTTCAAGTGATTTCTATTTACATTCTTCTATTATCTTAACACATATTCTATTCTGAAACAGGAATTATGTTTGCAGCATCTACCCAAAACTTTTAGCCAGAACAGTTATACTTTTAAGACAACAGGACAGAACAAAGTAAAAGGTGTAACAATTAATTGCGAGCTACTTCACAGCTCTGAAAACTTGCAATGTCTATTCCTTCTAAGTTTCTAAACTCATCTCAAGTCTTGTCAAGAGACTGCTAGAGTACATCACTGCACTGATTCCTTGCCCAATGCATATAATGAAGAAAAGTGGAACTACCTTCTCCATTCCATGGGCTCTCTTGGGAGTTGCTGAGAAAGTGTTGGATACAGAGAACTGAAGAGATTCTGATCACCAGCACCTGAGAAGCAAAAATATAGAATTCTGAATATTATTCTGACTATTATCCATTTAAGTTCCAATTATTAGACATTTTTTGACAATATGCCTTAGCTATTGGCAGGTGTTGAACAAGAATCTAAAGGCAAGGGGTTGTATTTTACATAGTTCTAAGGTGAATGTTCCATCAATGTAAGGATTTCTCCTTGCGTAATAGAACATTATCCCCTTCTTCTCTCACTGCGCCCCTGTAAATCTGTTCTGGGGGGTCTCCCAATACCTCAGAGCAGATTTGGGGATGGTATTGAGGGCACAGGGAATCCCACTGTGCCAATACTGATTCCTGCAACACCGGAACTAAGATCACATAGAAGAAACATCTCGAAATTGGATAGGTCACTTCCTAGCTCAGAGAATGGTTCTTACTAGTCAGTTACCTATATCTATGATCTACCGTATTTTTCGCCCTATAGGACGCACTTTTTCCCCTCCAAAAATGAAGGGGAAATCTGGGTGCGTCCTATGGGGCGAATGCAGGCTTTTGCTGAAGCTTGGAGAGCAAGAGGGGTCGGTGCGTACCGACCCCTCTCGCTCTCCAGGCTTCAGGAACACATCCGCAGCCTAGGCAGCCCTACGGGAGGTCCGGCAGGGATGTCTAGGCTGCGGATAGCAGCCTGCCGCCCGGCAGGCGGGGCGCCCTGAAGCAGAGCGCCCCCCTCGCCAGGCAGACATCCGCAGCGTGGGGAGCCTTGCCGGAGTTCCCGGTAAGGCTCCCCACGCTGCGGATAGCAGCCTGCCACCCGGCAGGCGGGGCGCCCTGAAGCAGAGCGCCCCCCTCGCCAGGCAGACATCCGCAGCGTGGGGAGCCTTGCAGGAGTTCCCGGTAAGGCTCCCCACGCTGCGGATAGCAGCCTGCTGCCCGGCGCGAGGGGCGGCCTGAAGCAGAGTGCCCCCCACACCAGGCAGACATCCGCAGCGTGGGGAGCCTTGCAGGAGTTCCCGGCAAGGCTCCCCACGCTGCGGATAGCAGCCTGCCGCCCGGCGGGCGAGGCGCCCTGAAGCAGAGCGCCCCCCGCGCCAGGCAGACATCCGCAGCGTGGGGAGCCTTGCAGGAGTTCCCAGCAAGGCTCCCCACGCTGCGGATAGCAGCCTGCCGGCCGCGCAGGGGGGGGGGCGCGCCGTGATGCAGAGCGCCCCTCACGCGGGGCAGACATCAGCCAGCCCCACAAGCTCGGGGGACAGCAGGGAGGCGCAGCGCCGCCATCCCGCTGTTCCTCGACCTGGTTCTGTTTCCCCGACCTGCTTTTGGGGGGGGAATAAAGGGAATTTTTCCCCTTTATTTCCCCCCAAAAAAACTAGGTGCGTCCTATGGGGCGAAAAATACGGTATAATGTCTTTGTCCACCTGTTCCAAGCACTCCATTCTATCTCTCTCTTCCACCAGGTTGTCAGGGTTTGCCTCCTCTCAGCACTCCTTAAAACTGAGTTTTTGTGGAGATGTTCAGGGGCTCTTTTACCCCTTAGGATTTTTTCCCTGCATAATTTTTGTACTTGTGTGTAACTCTGAATTATTCCAAGCCTGTACTTCTCTCTTGCACGTAGATGGTGTCATTTTGTCTACAAAAGCCTGAACACAGAAAGATTCAGTATTAATATATGAAGTAAAATCATAATCAGTTGATAACTGATATTTAATTGGCTGCACTAAAGGTTTTCTAAATCCTACCATGCCTATCATGTCAGAACATGCTAGATTTTGGCACAGGAAAAAATTACTGCGGCTTTGAGCTCTAATGGCACAATTTTAATGTTTTTATTATTTAAAATAACTGGGAAAAGTAATGGTAGAAAATGATCAGCTCTGTAATTTTTCAGTAGAAACTGTCCTTCCAACTACATTTTGCAGAGTACTTAAAACTGTAATAGCTTTTAAAACTTTGATTTGGAGGAAATGGATGCTGAATAGGAAAACTGTTTCTCATACCACATCATTTATGCTCTCCTTTTCCATCAGACTATGAGTCCTATGAAAATAAAATGCATGTGCAATAATCATCTCACTACTTCTTCAAATAAGTTTCTGTCAGGAGCAGCAATGTTCAGCTTACTATCATCTTTGCAATTATCAAGTAAGAGCCATTGCCAACATGTTAGAGATTCTCCAAATCAGTATACTTCAGACTCTCTGCCAATAAAAGATTCACGTTATGCCAGAATAATATTCTGCTCTGGCAATCCCTTGGATTTTTAAGAGCCCAGTCCCTTGGATTTTAAAGAGACTAGTCATTGTCCTTCTGCAAACAGTCGAGAATGCTGGGGCAGTCCTGCCACCAGGCCTCTTAAATCAGCTCCTGCACAGGGTGTTTTAAATCTCTTTTAGCTCTTAATTGTTTTACTCTCTGCTACCTGGGTTTTCAGCTACATCATATTTTATTGTTTTCGTTATTAATTTTTAATTTGGCTTATTCCCCGAAGTAAACTGCCCCAAGAATTCTGTTACAAGTACACCTATAAATAGCGAACAATAATGAAGTCAGCTATTACAACAGTGCTCCAATACTGTAGTCTTTTCACAGGTAGGGGAGGGAAGGAGTAAAATACAGGGTTATGACGAGAAAACAAGGAAGAAAGCACAGAGTGGCTGTGTATCAGTTAAAGGGCAGATAGGATTACAAAGTTATTTTGCAAGGCTGGCAGATTAGGCTTTGGGAACAGAGGTTCATTAATGCTAAGTAAGGATTAACATAAAAGTTGTGGCCTTCCTGTAATAGTGGGAATGTGCACAAAGAGATATCTGAGTGATCAGTGGGATGTTCTAAACAAGGCAACCACAAAGCTGGAAAAGCAGGCAGTGGCACTTAGCATTTTTCAGAAAAGAAGTGTAGCAATGTCGCCTAAGGTGGGTTTGCAAACATCCTCTGTGTGAAACAAACCTCCAAAATTATGCATATAGAATAAGCTACATAATTTATTCTACTGGCAGAGGCCAAGGAGGAGCTATGGGCTGGAAGGTTACAACTACACAACTTGGAGAACTAACTGCACAAACAGTTTTACACTAAATCCAGATGCCGTAGCAAAGAACACCAAGATGGAAAGCTTAAGAAAGACTGAACATCAGGTGCTGCATGTTTGACAACTGCTCCTACATTTTCTACTAAAAGTCCCATGACAAAAACACAAGTCAAAGATTGACACTTTGCCACCACCTTTTGTTTACTTTCATTTTTTTCAGCTAAAATAATCCCCAAGTCATCTTGTAATAAATTAATGCATCTCAAATTTTCAAATAATGCACAATTTCCAATTTGGGCTTTCTTGCCAGCTATTTGCAGATATGGATGAAACTGTCAACTAAGGCTTTAAAATTATGTCCCGACAATTTCTATGGGAGTCTTTAAAAACATCTCATTTAAAAAACATTACTAAAAAGCATTAGACATATTCCCCAAGTGCATGGGGGACTTTTCCATAGAGTAATAAACTGCCGCATGTTCCCAATATGGGTTTGGAGGTCACCATGTGACACTTGAGGTCTTATGCAATCAAAGCTAGTTCCCTTTTGCTGTGAAGCAGCAAAGTGCTGGTATACAACCTATCAGTGTAACACACGTATGTGAGTGGTTCCTTACTGGAACACATTACCTCAGGCTTCTCAACATTTCCCTTAGACCCAGTTGCTATGGCCATCACCACTTACTGGCAGGAGAGGATGTGAGATGCCTGATTAGTTTCTTATTCTTGCTTTGAGATGGTATCACTCCACCAACCCCGCCCCTCCTAAACCCACGGCAAACTTTGGCAAATGCCAGTTCTCTAGCTGGGCCCACCATCATTATTCCTACCACCATCAACATAGCTCAGTTCAGTAGTAGAGGGTACCGGAAGAGGCGCATGGTATAAACAAATTCACTAGCATTCCCATCTGAATTACACTCATTGAAAGCAGTGTTCGAAATCAGTCCGATACCAGGTGCATTTTGCACCTGGCTTTCAACCACTTTCAACCAAGTGAAGATGCCTGGGGACTGTTTTCACACATTAATAACCCATCCTGTAGAATTCTATCAGTTATATTTTATCTGTACAATCAGAATGAATTTCTAAAACTCTTTTTCTGAGCAGCCTGAGCAGCAGTAGTCAGCATTAAGAAAAAAGGTAGGAATAGGCCAATATATAGGTGGACTGTTCCTGGATAAGTGACTTTTCTCCTTTAAGTTCTCAAAATTCTTAACCTGGCTCAAGGTTGCCATCTGAACTAACCCGATGTTAAACTGATAATCAATCACAGTGAGTAAATCATTTGAAGAATGCAACTTTATAGAGATATCTTGCCGAGAAATGGCAACTAGACATTCCGTTTTGGCAACTGTAACTGTTGTTTAACCATTTTGGTGCCTAGCTTATATATCCGAGTTTCTAACACTGGTATGCACAACAGGAGCAATGAACCCTATGGTGTCGCTGCCTGGCTATTGCAGGGCTGATATGGACAGAGCAATACAAATCTAGGAATCAACACTCAGCTGCTGCTGCTGCTGCTGCTTCCCCACCTTAATTCCTTCTCCCTCCTTATTTTCAGACATCATGATATATTGCTGTATTGCTATAGCTATATTGCTATATAGCTGGTGATATATCATGATGTTGAAATCCTGATATTGCCAAGCCCTGGTGAGAATCAAAATGCTGGCAAGATGGTCTGATCCAGAAGGACTCTTAAAGCTGTTATGATACATCAAGTGTACTTTGCTCACGGTGCATACACTGGGAATCGGCTATAAATGTCAAGAAAACAGACATTTGCCCTACATTTTGATATGAGGACAAGACAATAACGAAACACACAAATTACTGTTCTGCAAACAGAAAGGTTTATTGCAGAAAGGAATGTAACCCAATGGATGCTCCCCATGGAGGAAAGGGAGGCAATTTTCTCCAATTCCCCCTATCAATCCCCCACATTATCTGACATACAGGGGATCCCCAAATCTACAGAGCAGATTTTCAGGGGGCAAGGAGAAGGAGGAATCAGCAAAAAAATCAGCTCCCTGCCTGCTTCCTCTAGCAGTAGGTTCCGGTAAGCAAATTACATTCACAGGAACTCTGGATGCGGGCCACTATGTGTTAGTCACCGGAGGAGGAGGGGAAGAGATTTCAGCAGTCAAATATATTTACATTTGCAATAGAACAGAAACAAGTAATAATATATAGCAGAGTAGACAACTCCAGATGTTGCTGAACTCCCACCTATCAGCCACAAGCTGCACAGCCAATGGTCAGCGATAATGGAAGCTGGAGTCCAACAGCATCTGGAGGGTAGTTATAGTTATAGTTATAGTCTTGTTATAGTTCAACCAGCAAGCCCAGGAAGCTCTCACCCTAGCAGGGAGCGCTGCAATTGCTGCCGCCACCAACATGCCTCAGGACTCAGGTGTGCCTGGGTTTGCAAGGCCTTCAACACAGCAGGTTTGAAACAGGTACATAGATTAGAAGTTTTGTGGTGATGTGGTAGCTAGGTCATATGTTATTTGAAATTTGGTCATAATCAGGCTTGAGGATCAAGTCCCTAGCCTGTACAACCAGGGCACCCCTAGGGGCATTCATTAGTTTTGCTGCCCCAGAACTCTCCAAAACGTAAGCATCATACGTAATCCTTCTGAACACACCAGGCTTTAGTGACCAGATTAAATTAGTACAGTATTTGATAGCCCTATACTGATATTTTAAATGTGTACTATTTTTGTATTTGGTTCTAATGGGATTTTATTTTATTCTGCTGCTTTTTGTGTTATATGACTGATTTTACCACTGCTTTTTATGAAAACTGTGTTGCTGTTTCATCTTAATGCTCTGTTAAGAAAAATGTTAGTCTGCAGACTAGCTTTAGGTTTCTTGTACTATTTTTATGGTAAGTTTGTGCTACTAGTGTTTTCAATGATAAGATTAGATTTTCTTAAACTAACTGTATTGTTTCAGGGCTGCAAGTTGCTTAAGATGCTCTTTATGAATGAATACATAAAACAGTACTATCTGACCAAAATACCTGAAACAGAACTGGCTAGAAGTCTAAAAAAGATCTAACATTACTTTTAGGTATTTTCTCTTTATTTGAAAGCATTAAAGGAGGACATACATCATCAATTTCATTCTTGCACATTTATAAAACTGATCACTGAGCAAGTGATTGTGAAGGCAATGTTGCAACACTACATGCAAAATATCTACATACTTAGAATAATAAAAAGGGCACAAAAACTAGTTTACAGAAGAACAGACAGAAGAACTCCAAATGCAAAAATAAAAAATAAAAGCACTCAGTATCTATTACATTCCTAGAAATAGCTATTTTCTGTTGATTTAAACTATGTATTGACATTATTGGTAAAGGTAAAGGTAAAGGTAAAGGTAAAGGGACCCCTGACCATTAGGTCCAGTCGTGACTGACTCTGGGGTTGTGGCGCTCATCTCGCTTTATTGGCCGAGGGAGCCGGGGTACAGCTTCCGGGTCATGTGGCCAGCATGACTAAGCCGCTTCTGGCGAACCAGAGCAGTGCACGGAAACGCCGTTTACCTTCCCGCCGGAGTGGTACCTATTTATCTACTTGTACTTTGACGTGCTTTCAAACTGCAAGGTTGGCAGGAGCAGGGGCCGAGCAACGGAAGCTCACTCTGTCGCGGGGATTCGAACTGCCGACCTTCTAATTGGCAAGTCCTAGGCACTGTTGTTTAACCCACAGCGCCACCCGCGTCCCTGACATTATTGGTAGCATCAGATAAAAATAGAATTTTTAGCATTCCCCTGAAGAATTTCACAGTTCAACCTAAGAAGTTTACAACAACTTGGTATTTCACCTTTTCTGAACAGTCTGCAGAAGTGCAGCACACAGAGGAGAAGCATTCCTCCACAGTCTCTTCTTATCACCCCTGTATACTTGAGTGTTCTATATTTGGCACTTTATTTGTGCAATGTGAAAATCTCAAATGGGAATTTTGGTTTATAGAGGCCGTTTCAATTTCAATGTTAAGTCTATGGTTCCTGGACCGACCTTCTCTCATATAGTAGCTTAACAGCTAATTGTTGTCCCACATCAGATTAATAAGAGAAATGTATGTTCTCAGTTTCTAGGGACAAGATGTCTAACTGGAGGCAACGGAGAAAAATCTTACACCAAACACGTGGGATACTCACGGGTATTCTTGCACCAAATACATTTCTCATAAGAAAAGCTCCTGAAAAGGTGGCACACAGTAAGCCTGCAACTTATGCACATTTAACTTGTGTGCATTCAGCTCTATGTGCTTGGAAGAATTAAAAGAATTAAAAGGGGGTTGGATGGGAGTGGGTATCTGGGGGGGGGGGGAGACTTTGGCAATTATACCTGCCACTACATCCAATGTGTTTCGACTATATACAATTTTGGCTTTAATAATAATAATATTTTTTTAGGCATGAATCCCAGAATATAACCCACACTGTGTAAATTGAGGCTTACTGCATTGACACTGTAAAATAAATAGACTACCAGTAGTGTCATCTGTTATGCAGGGGCAAGCCAGGATATGTGCCTAGCAGCCACTCTCCTGCCTCCTCCTGCTTATTGTAACTGGTCCTTTCAGAACAAATGATCTTATAATAAGTGTGATGTGTGATGAAGAAGCAGCACCCCTACATAATAGGAGTGCTGGATGTTCTTCCTCCAGTATTCTGCACTGCGGAATCTTCTGCAAGCAGTGCTCTGCTTCTGTTCATGGTATACTATCATTGCATGTGGCTTCTGTCTTTAAATATAAAATTTACCTATTTAGTATCAACTTTACTCCACTGGTGTAGTGAAGGCTGAGGACTGAAATTTTCAATTTAAAAATCCAGAGGACTCTAGGAGAAGCTAGGAACTGCCTATGGGATAACTTGTTCACAATATAGCAAGAGGCTTCTAGCATGAGGCCAACCATTGTTTAAAGGTTTTTATGAATGAACCAAGCATACAGTTTCATTCTATTCACATCCCCAAGCAAAGCAAATTCCAAAGAAGCAGTCTGTTCCTTTTGGATGATTACTGGAAACTTATATCTGTACAATTCGATTTATGTACATAGGAACAACTGAGCAGGTATTACAAGGCTGGAGAAGCAAGAAAAACAGCAGGAAATACTTGCCTCTGAGCTGCCACACCCTAAATCCCCCGAACTGCTTTTGCCAACCAGTGATCTCTTTTCAGCCTTTCAACTGGATCCAAAACTCAAAACGTCTGAGTTTTCAGATTTACTGCTCCACACAAGCTCACATTCAGTTGGCAAGTCAGTTTCATAGTCTCTTTACACTGTGAAAGTGGGCATGTGAACTTACCAAGCCAATGTTACGTGCTGACAATTAACTTTCATGGAAAGTCATCAAATCATGCCAAATGTAAAGGAACAATCTGAACAACAGAACAGCATGGATCATCATCCCATTAACATTTAACCAAGCATTCCATTCCAGAGGGAATGTGCAAAATTATTGGATTCTTGTTCAGGTCTGCCAAAGATTCCATGAGTTGCCATGCCCATCTCTTGGAGCAGCTGAGGTGGTTGACTATTGCTGCTAAGCTCTGTAAGTTATTTCAATTCTGTATTGTTTTATTCAATGTATTGCTATATAGCTTTATGTCATTAGTCACCCTGTGCTCCTGTTTGGAGGAGGATCATGATACAAAAACAGCATAATAAATTATAAATTAAGAAAGATGCATTTTAAAAAAATATTCTGTTTTACTAGCAGGCAATAAACTGACACACAGAAAATAACTCAGATAAATTTTCTCATAGGACACAACAAAGTTAATAAGACAAATCCAGCAGACACAGCATGGCTGTAACAGAATCAACATCCTGGGGTGCTCAAAAAGAATCCACTCTATGAGTTTATGTAATCAGAAATCAATGTTTTCGTGTCTGTAATTTTCCAACATCTAATATCTGAACAGGCCCACTAGGACAAATCTCTGCCTTTGCCGGCTTACATAACTTGCTAAAAATCTGAGTTTTAAACTTTTGAACAGTACGCTAAGAGTAGATTCTAAGATTTTCTTCCAAGGGAGTGTTTTTGGAAAGACTCTCATGAGCAAACCCACAGGGAAGTAAAAGGCCACATAGATTTTTCCAGCAAAGACTTGCATGCAAGAAACAGCATTCCAGAAGCACTCCCAGTGAGAAAACATTACACTAGGTTCACACCAAACTGAAGAATTCAAATAGGCTAATGTTGAGCTTGTACAATTTAGTAGTAGCATCTAGGAATTTGAAATATTTCTTCTGAATGTGTACTCAAAAATTACTACTATAGTGGGTGGTAAATGAGCGTACCTACATTTAAAGCCAGCATTGTGCCTCTTTGTTTGGTCCTAACTTTCATTCATTTCAAAGCTGCCACATTTTAAGTTTCAGCCGCAGCTCTTCCAGTTCAGATACAGGACAGTGTTTGGTAGAACTGTTCATGACCCCATTGCTATCGTATAACCCCTTGACTGGAATTTCAACAGGGTTTCATTTATTTCTACTTTACCTTCAGTGCTAATCTGAGCTTGTACAATAAATTAACTTTCTGGACACCAATGGTTCAACTATTTAGTGAATGGCAAATAGCTTTGAACATAAAATTAAGAGATGAACCAATGGCGCAAAACCCCAAACAGAACTAAAGTTTCTTCTCCTGGCTCTACTTAGTACATGCAACTCCCACTTTGTGTGTGTTCAAGGCACGTGCGCCTGCTGATGTGCACACCGTTTTCAGTCCTGGGAGTGGGCGGAGGCGGAACGTACATGCACTATAACCCAGAATGCAGCATCCATGAAAACAAGGATGCAATCATCTGATTGCTTGTGTCTTCACTCCCCTTTTTTTTTCTTTTTACGTTACAGTATATAAGGTTGTTCATCTTCAAGCACAGACTATACAGTGGTACCTCGGGTTAAGTACTTAATTCCTTAACCTGAAACTGTTCTTAACCTGAAGCACCACTTTAGCTAATGGGGCCTCCTGCTGCCACCACGCCGCCGGGGCACGATTTCTGTTCTCATCCTGAAGCAAAGTTCTTAACCCGAGGTACTATTTCTGGGTTAGCGGAGTCTGTAACCTGAAGCGTATGTAACCCGAGGTACCACTGTATTGTTGTTTAACCTTAGGTTTAATAACGGAAATACATTCCTTCAGTTACCAGCTGGAATACAGCACACATGTCACTCTCTAGTGGCTTTCAAGCATTTTTGCTTCAGGTAACATTTTCCATGCCAAAAAGTCTGCCAGACTGCCACACAACCCCTACACCAGGACAGCAGTCTCCTAGTGCAAGGGAAGAATTCCTGGCAAGGGCACTCGACAATTCTCTCCAAACTTCAGAGAACATGAGCTTCCAAGGAACACAATATCTTATGGGACCAAACATGACCCAGTCCTCACTGAAATTTAATACACACACCTGAATGACTTACAACTCATAAACCTACAACAGAAGTAAACTGGGGGGGAAACTAGACTTGGACCCAGGGAAAACATACACCAGCCAACCTGTGGAGTTGACTGAACACTTTTGTAATTTCAAATTACCTACAACAACCCTAGAAAATATTTGCATTCCTATTTAGTTTTATTTCCACCTTCTCAAATTGTTTTTTCTCCCATTTGTGCATAAACATGAGTTAAACTTGTATTCCACTTCTCAGTACGTTTCATTCTCAGAAACTAACTGCATTCAGACACAATGCTGGCCACTGTTAACAAATTAACTAATGCACACAGCTCAAGCATTTCTCCTTTCCTTGAAGAGAGAAACAAATCACAGAATGGCTGGCTTAGTGTTTTGTCCAAACCAACACTTGTGGTTTATTTCTCTTGATCTGAAGCCAATGTTTGTTCTTAGCTTCCCAATTGTGGTTTATTTGAGAGAAACCAACCACAAGTGCTGGTTGAGACTGGGCTGGTCACTGTGTGGTTTGTTCCCCCTCTCAACTAAGGGTGGAGCAAGGTAGCACCAACATGCTGCCACCACACACACACAATCTAATCTGCCTAACTTCGACTAGTGTCAGCCTGTCAAATTTATTTGCTAAAAACTATACAAAAACACAAACTATACTCATGCATGTTTTAGCACAGGTGGCTTTGCCTTACATGCAAATGAAACCACTGACTCTTGACTATGAATGTTCACAAACAGACACCAATACTTATTTTCTTTTTTATTGCAAAATTAACATAGTTGCTCTTCTGGAATTTGTCGCTGTACACACTGTATTTGGAATTCACAATAACTAAACTGTTATCATTCAGAATTCACCAGAACATGCTACACTGTAGCAAACATATTTACAGAGTTCAGCATGCAACAGAAAAACATTAACTCCACTTACACAGCCAAACTAATGTTCTGATGGATCTAAACATTTTTTGGTTACCAATTTTAGAACTTTTCAAATAATAAAATGCTACAAAGGCAGAACTTCTTTCTCTGAAAAATTATACCCAAGGTGTTTGGTTTTATCAAACTAGCCGAAAGAGAACTGCAGTATTTCCAACTTACATTTCTCAGTTTAAACAATGGGATAGAATGGACACAATCTAGGGCATGATATTAAAACAAGACAAATTTAGTTTAGCTCTTGCTGTAGGTACTCAGGATTGCACTTCCAACATGTATTTGTAATTCAAACAGATTACTTATAGTGAGAAACTTCACAAACCAAATAATTTTAATATTCTCAACAGATTAACAGTGCAACCTAGTCCTTGAGTTATACTGCCTAGATGACAATGGAATTAATATGAAATCTCTTGTGCTGGCATTACTCCAAGTTACACCACCACTGTGAAGTTGTGATAGCATAATGACATTCTGTGTTAGAAACTCAGTTATATAAGCTAGGTGGCAAATGGCACCTTGAACCTAGGTTATGGTCGCCACAACGGAATGTCTATTTGCCAGGGGGCTGGATGACCCTCGTGGTCTCTTCCAGTTCTATGATCTAAACTACATTGCTTGACTGTAGCTTGCTCTTACAAACAATTCACTTGTTCAAGTATGCAAGAAGGAGAAACACACACAATGGAAATGGAAATGATATTACCTACAGACTAAGGCAGAAGTTTTTAAACTATGGTTTGTGAGTTCCATTTGGGTGGTCTGTGGAAAGTCAGCAGCACATTCAAATATATCTGTAGTCAGCCCTGCACTTACTTTCCTTGATGTGATTACGGAGGACTGTGTACGAATCAGCTGGCTTGATAGAGATGTCAGTTGCCAACCTGGCATCTAGATATCTCCATGTAGTTGCAATTGAACCCACTCCATGCCTGGCAAACGTCGAACACTGGTGATATTACAATACTGTTAAGTCAGCACAGTATAACAGGTAAAGATGAAGACATACTGGAGGAGGATCAGAGTAGTGTCCAGTTTAATCCTGAAGCTCAAGCACTGTTCCTGCATCCTCGTCTAGCATAGTTAGACCTACAAAGCTAGTATAAATAAAAACATTCTCACTGGAGTGAATGGAGAGCCACATTATACTATCCTCTCTCACACAATGAGAGTACTGTATAGGATACTCTTGGAATGGTCTATAGCCACAAGCAATAAATATTTAAATGCTAGAGTAAACAAAGGTGTACATCCCAACCTATTAAGATGAGTGGCATGGGCTATGTCTATGGATTTCAGAACTGTTAGCATACAAGAGGCTAAGGGAAACTTGGTGATGGGAACAGTGGTGTAATGACACTATACAAAGAAAGTACTTTAGACAAAATAACAAACAGCCAAGGCTGACACCCAAGCATCCAGGAAAGAGCAAATGGATAACACTTATGATCTCAGACCTCTTACAGTTACTCCACTTCAGAACAAAAACAAACACTCACCAAAAACTCCCAAGTTGCAACTAGAACTCCAAGGCAAAGCATGCTCACAGGTAAGAAACAGACTGCCAAAACCCTAGCCATAGTCCTTCAGTTCCCATAGTCACCCCAAGGAATGCAGAGAATTCCTATAGCCACAGATCACCTACTAATCCCCTTGCAATATGGAAAAATTGGGGTATACTAGCTGAAGAATCCCTGTCCTGTCTTAATCAACACAGCTCCGGCTCTCATTTGCATCTGCTGGTCCCAGGGAAGCAGTATAAGGTGTCTGGAAGTGTGATGGATGAGAGCAAGCTGCGATTAGACAGAGGAACTGTGGGAATATAAATCTTCTGATCTAGGTGAAGTACAGGCAACTCCCCATTTGAACAGGAGATGCGTTCCAAGTCAATGCACAAGTCAGCCGTTGTGTTTAAGTCTGTTCTGCCCCCGCCCCATTCCGGGGTCGAAAGCAGCACACGCGTCAGCAGTCTCATGCAAAATGGTCGTTGCCTAAACATAACTAATCATGGATGGTATTGCACTCCTCCTGAAGGCCAAACATACAGCTTGGGAGCTCCTCTCAAATTCTATATTATCTATGGCAGTGCAGGTTGCATTGTTCCTAGGACAGCCTTTACTAGTTTCGTCTGATTTGGCAGTTGCACCTCTTCTACTAAAGTGGTTATTCCCTTTAAAGCCCAAATGGTTTGAGACCAGATTGTTTGAAGGACTACATATACAACCTCTAAAACTGGCCACAGAGCCCTTTATTGCAGACCCACAGTCAAGATTAAACTTCACTGCTGTGAAACGCCACCTCATGGAATGAACCAACCCCTATTTGCCAGCTTCTTCAGCCTCTTTTAAATGGGCCATAAATACCTTTTTTATTTCAGTCTGCCTTCCATTGTTGATGTCGGTCTGAAGTTTTAAAACTGTTACTGCTCGGTGTTTTACTTTTGCTGACAGGTTCAAAGTTCACATCCAACCTTCCCCCTTCAGTCTTATCTGAATATAATAACTATGGCAATTTGGAAAGATGAAAACTCTGGATGGAGTTATATTTGAGTGCCCCTCTCTTGCCAGCAATTGACTTTCTTATAAAATGAATCATAATCTCTGGTGCCAAGAGTTAAAACATGATGAGATTTGAGAAGTATCCTGCTGGTCCAGGAAGTTACCCAAGTTCTGAAGCTGCGTTCATGTAAAAAGTAGTTATAGCACAATCCTGTGATCACTTAATTGGGAGTAAGCCCTATTAGACTCAATGTTCAATTAAAATCTCAAATTAAATGAGACGTATGAAAAACATTTTCAGAACCAAAGAACAAAGTGGTTAATACTTACTTCACAGAAAGCAGTGAAGTCCGATTTTCAATGTAATTGTATGCATGTTTACTCAGAAGTAAGTCCCAGTGACTTCAACAGAGCTTACATCTACAGAAGTGTGCATAAGATTGCAGCCTCCAACTATCAGCTTTACTATCATTAGTATACACCAGAAATGTGAAAAAAGCAACCTTTTTAAAAGTGCTAAAATATATATTTATTAAAAGGTGATCTGCAATACAGTGGAGTGCAGATTAGCAAGTATCTGACAGAAACATAGATGTTGAACCTTATATCCATACTCAAGAAAACAATGCTTGCATGACAACATAAGAAATTACAACTGACAGTTGAATCCACAATCCATATAAACTTAAGAATAATCTGAGAGCTGGTGAAGTGAGCAGGGACATCCCTAAGATTACATGTTTCTAAGCCATACATTTCCCAGTTGGCATAAGGCACATGCATATAAAGACACACAATCTTCAATATGGGCACAATAATATCCTTACTTACCTTTCAGGGTCATTGCACAAAATGTTGAAATAGCACATATATAGTGTTTTGAACACCCTAGAATGTTTTATAAATGCTGATTTTATATATGCAAATTTATTTTGTACATTTAAACACATATATACAGTGGTACCTAGGGTTACATACACTTCAGGTTACATACGCTTCAGGTTACAGACTCGGCTAACCCAGAAATAGTACCTCGGGTTAAGAACTTTGCTTCAGGATGAGAACAGAAATCATGCTCCGCCGGCGGCGCGGCAGCAGGAGGCCCCATTAGCTAAAGTGGTGCTTCAGGTTAAGAACAGTTTCAGGTTAAGAACGGACCTCCAGAACGGATTAAGTACTTAACCCGAGGTACCACTGTAATGCTAATATATCTATAATAAATAACTAGAGTGCTCTCTGCTAATAACTAAAAAGGTAACGGAACCCCTGACCATTAGGTCCAGTCGTGACCGACTCTGGGGTTGATCACCTTTAATCTACTTTTCCCATAACAATCTGGTTCGACTCTTGAGTTAGATAATCTGGGGTTTGTATTCAACTAAGTTATGTTCAGAGTAGAACCACTGAAATTATTTAACATGACTAAGTTAGGCCATTCATTTCAGTGGGGTTACTCTGAATAAACTTAGCTGAAGCCCCCCTGTAGATGTTAACTGTTCAGTTGTTTTATGGAATTTTTTTTTTTTTAAAGGGGGGAAAAACACCACTATGTTTTTAGTGGGACGCGGGTGGCGCTGTGGGTAAAAGCCTCAGCGCCTAGGGCTTGCCGATCGAAAGGTCGGCAGTTCGAATCCCCGCAGTGGGGTGCGCTCCCGTTGTTCGGTCCCAGTGCCTGCCAACCTAGCAGTTCAAAAGCACCCCCGGGTGCAAGTAGATAAATAGGGACCGCTTACTAGCGGGAAGGTAAACGGCGTTCCGTGTGCGGCTCTGGCTCGCCAGAGCAGCGATGTCACACTGGCCACGTGACCCGGAAGTGTCTCCGGACAGCAGTGGCCCCCGGCCTCTTGAGTGAGATGGGCGCACAACCCTAGAGTCTGTCAAGACTGGCCCGTACGGGCAGGGGTACCTTTACCTTTACCTTTATGTTTTTAGTACTGCAAAACATCTGGGTTAAGAGAGACATCACAGTACTAAAAAAAACCTTCTGCATGATCTTAAACACATCTACCAGAAAGTCAGTCACTTACTGGCCCATACCCAAATAGATCAGTACTCCTCCCAATACACCCTGCACACATTATCACCACTCTTCTTATTTAACATAAGCAATATACAACTTAACTGCATATACCCTCAAACACATCATGTGAAGGAGAATAATGCTATCTTCTCTCTATATTTGCAAAACTGAGGCTGAAGAACTGTGGCTTGATCAAAGGCCGCATCACATGTCCACACAGCCATGCTTTCATTGTTGTTTACTCTGATGCATGTCCCCAAAGACACAAGCCTATTAACATCTCCTTACAACAATTTGATTTTGGGTTTTGTTTTTAAAATCAGGCTGGAAGGAAACAGCAGAAATTTTCTTTAACATACAATTTACATTGTTTATAGTATTTATTGCTACTTCTTTAACTATGCCACAGAGCAACCTACTTAATTAGACACTTTAGACAGCTTCAAGCATTTCGCAGGGCCCCACCTAATTCATTAGGAGAGCAAGGACAATTAAGCCACTGGCTAATATGTAACAGAAGACTATATACGAAATGTTTGTAGCTCCGAGCTCTCCACACCAAACAACTAAGACACACTACTTGAACCTGAGGTTTGAAAACCCAGCTTAGTCACAGACACAGCAACTTGGGTTGACTCCCCTTTTTCTCTCCTTACATTTGGGAGAATGGGGAGGGGAGAACCACCACCCAGTGCAAGGTGTGAAAGAAGCATAAAAATGCACGAGGGGTACCTGCACATCCATCCTGTCAACAGTCTGCACATACATTAAAACATGTGCAAACACAGCACATCCCAGACCATTTCGGGGATGCGAGGGGGAGCCCTGTCTCTTGGCTATGCAGTCTACATACGCTAAAGCTTCCCGTGGCCAGCAGGACCCTTGGGTGCTCGAAGGTCTTCCAGACACACGTGCAATCGCCGCAC
This sequence comes from Podarcis liolepis, assembly GCF_965112155.1. Lineage (NCBI taxonomy): Eukaryota > Metazoa > Chordata > Lepidosauria > Squamata > Lacertidae > Podarcis > Podarcis liolepis. The sequence continues at coordinate 50,446,476 of NC_139558.1, forward strand.
ATCTCAGAACACATGGGTGGAGTGGGGGTTTTTTTTGGTGGGGGGTAATGGATTTCCCTCTCCCTACTGCCGGCGTTTGCAGGAGGTCTTGCAGAAGCGGAGTTAAGAGAAAGGGCCCGCCAGAGGCGAACCCCACCGAGCCCTGCAGGAAAGCATCAAGCCCTCCCTCCCGGGGGTTTCGTTGTGGGGGGCGGCCCCCCGCCCACCTGCCTGCCTTCCCCTCCTCGACTCCCGGGTCACTCACAGGTGACGATGGGCTTGTTCTCCATGGTGTAGATGACCGGCGGCGCCTCCACCTCCTCGTCGTCCTCCGCCAACACGCCTTCGCCGGCTGCTGCTGCTGCTGCTACTTCTGCTGCTGCCGCCGCCGCCGCCGGGGCGGGTTCCATGGGCGGGCAGGGCGCTCAGCCCCGGCTCCGGCTCCCCCGCCCGCGCCGCGCCATGGACCCGCCGCCGCTACCGCCACACCTTCCTGGCGCGCCCTCTCCCGCCGCCGCTGCTGCTGCTCTTCCTCCTCGCCGCCGCTGCCTCAAAAGGGGGGGGGCGCCCTCCTTCTGCCCCTCCCCCTCCCAAACCCCCAACTGGGCCCCCCCTCGCGCGCAGCCCCCACGGATGGAAGGCAAGTGCCAGGCTCATCCGCTTCCTGTATCGCCGGGACCCAGCATGACCGCTTCCGGCGGAGGAAGGAGCGGGGCGTTAAAGGGGAGGCTCGAGGTGGCGCGGCTGGCCTCCGAGAGGAATCAGAAGCTTTAAAGGGGAGGACAGAACGAGGCGGAAGGAAGGAAGTGGCGGGTCGTGGGAGAAGCAGGCAGCGCTCTGAAGAGGGGCGGGGGGGGGGGAGCGAGCAGGGCTGTCCCGAGAAGAAAAAGTTGCCACTGTGCGGGTCATTCTCCCCAGTTAATATAAATGCGAACATAGGGCGTAGTGGCACAACAATAAAAGAAAATATTAAAACATTATTATTATTATTATTATTATTATTATTATTATTATTATATTTCATCGCCATGACCATTTACTTAGATATAACTGTTCTTGTAATATCGCACAAAACAAAGTTGCATGTACGTCATTTTTTACTGCTTTGTTGCTGCCGCCTTGCACATCTCTTCTTGACCTTCCAGATCCAGAAGACGGGGCCAGGCTCCTCCCTCCATCGACCTGTCAGCTGGCATCAGCCTGCAGCAAAGGGAGAAAGAGAAGGGATGCAGAGCCACTCAATTTGTGCTCCTAAAAGGCTATGAACTTCAGGTGCCTCCTGTCCTGGAGCTATTCTGTCCCAACTGGTCTTTTGAACTTGTAACTAAGTACATTAGCCAGCGTCCATGTATTTTCTCTTTCCACCCTGGTCCATTTTGCTTTTGTGCCATGCCCTTCTAGATGAAGCTCAAGGGCAGGGACTGCCTCTTCTTTAGTGATTTGTAAGCTGTTCTGGGAGCCTCGTTTGAAGAACAGGATTAAAATTAAAATTCAGAACCTGCAATTTATAGTACTTTTTAGTTCATTCATATGGTCAAGAGGAACGTGTCTTCTGGCTCAGGTGCATACTCTTAAGTGTTTGGGACAAAAAATGTTCCCCTGTATTCATTCATCGGCTGCAGTTCATAGAATTGTAGAATCCTATGCAATGCAGGAATCTCAGTTAAAGGATCCGTGACAGATGGCCATCCAGCCACTGCTTTAAAACCTTGAAGGAGAGAGTGTCCACCACCTTCTGAGGGAGTTAAAGGGTTGCATGTGAGCTATCCAAAGATCCATTTGACTGCTTCGCTGAGTTCAACATATATGATTACAGTAAGGTTACCAGATTTTTTTCAGTGAATCCGGGGACACTTTTCAACTTCAATGGATCTTGTATGGGGACTGATTTGTAAATCCAGGGACTGTCCCCGAGAAACAGGGACATCTGGTAACCTTAGATTACAGCTGAGATCTAAAGATAGAGTGCTTGGATTTAAGTAAGTTCCAGCATCCATGCTGCAATCCTATGCACCTGGAATTACCTGGAAAAAAGGTCCATTGAATTTTCTCAGAAGTAAATACTGTATATATGTGTAGGATGAGACTGCATGGGTGATTATATTCAAGCACTCTGATCCAGTTGTTTTGCAGAGCAAACTAAAGGCTACAGTTCTTTAAAAACTTATCCTCCTGTAGCTGCTGAACTAAACAAGATACTTTCAGAGTTTGTGTAAATATGCTGTTGATTGCTGCCCAATTTAGCAAGTAGTATGGCAGTGCTTACGACTTGTAAGATCATAGCTCTGCTTAGTGTATGTTACCACTTCAAATAATCCTATTGGAGCTGTGCCTGATTAATTCAGAGCTGCTTCTATAAGAGGCATTTGAGAGTGTCTCTAGCAAACACGAGTAAATCAAAACAGAATAAACACACTACAGTTTCATTTTACTTCAAAGCACTAAGCAGAATTACAAATATAATTTTATCACTTTACACGCTGAAAGCAATTTTTCAATTACAGGACAGTTTGTGAATGGACAATTGGGAAGGTAGTCTATATGTTACATTTATAGTGTTACAGTATATAAATAATGACTCACTATGCAATTTCATTTACTGCTTTGTGTATGTAAACAATAATTTGCTTACATTGTGCATCATTCTTATTATGCTAGAACATATATAGCTTAATAAATATATTTGCTTGAAGTTTATTGACCATAAGGTAAAACATTCCATTATGCAAAATGAGAATTCAAATAGAATACTTAGAATCATTCAGATGTAGGGACAGAAAGATCAAAGGGTATCTACCACCAGCAAATTTAAGCATAGCACATGGTCATCAGTCCAAGAAATAGCAACTAAATGCACCAATTTATAGCATCTTTTATAAGTTACAAAAGCAAATAAAGACTAGACCAAGGCCTTTTCAGCACTGGCCCTGACCTGGTGGAACGCTCTGTCGCAGGAGACCAAGACCCTGTGGGATTTGACATCTTTCCGCAGGACCTGCAAGATGGAGCTGTTCCACCAGGCCTTTGGTCTGGACTCAGTCTGACCTCCCCTCTTTCTTCTTTTTTCGATGGAACCCCTTATATGGGGTCCTGCATATAAATTTTCCCTCGGCCCTTTTGCTGGCCCATGTAGGACCAGCATGGATAACTGGCCCTGATGAATATTTGATGTTTTCTTCCCTTAAGGTCTTGATTTATGGGCCGCCAGTAAAACGAGGCTGCATCTTAAGCTGTATTTTATGCTGTATTTTAATTAATTTGTGATTTTGTTGTTTTTTTTAGCTGTATTTTAAATTTGGTGTTAGCCACCCTGAGCCCAGTCTTGGCTGGGGAGGGCGGGGTATAAATAAAAATAACATTAAAATAAAAATTTTTATTATTATTATTAGGGTTACATATTGCACTTTGATTGCATAACAAGTATCAAACCTTAACAAAGTCTAGGAATTCATTAAGGGCTCTAAGAGAACGAACTCATGTGAGCCATTACATAATGGGTAGTTGAATAAATAATGTTCAATATTCTCTATCTAGCTTTTGTATATTTTAAAGCAGGGTTGCAATTTTTCTTGATTTTACTGTTTTATCTTTTGTAAATGGCTTTGAGGGTGGGTGGGTGTTTTTACAATCAAAAGGTGTATAAATTTCATGAAATAATTAAAATAAACATCCTATTATGCTCAGAGGAGAGTGTGATGAGAGAGGGGGGAAATATTGCATAGTCTGGAAGAGTTTATAATTTTTTTTGGCACGGTGAACTGTAAGGCAACAAGGCCACCTAGAAAACATTAGAACTCATTTTGATGTTACACTGCAAGAACTTCTCCAAAAGTTAAGTCAATCTCTTCTAGATAATCATGTCAAATATGCTGAGACGTTTATAGGACAAGCATAATATACAAAATAGCCTTTTCATTTATTGCCCCTGTTGAAAACATTGGCCTGTTTAGGCAACCTGGTGTCAGGCATATGACTTGGATGGCATAAGTAGCATATTGTGGAAAGAGACTTTAATAAAATGGAAAGCTAACTTGGGCATGAAGCAGTGCAGCAGTGTCACAAGGAAAGCACAAGAGTGTTCTTAAGAACTAATTCTGGGTAACTTCCAAAGAGGTCAAATCAGCTTCACTTCATGTTTCAGCATCATATCAAATATGAGCAACTACCTCCCCCACACAAAGGTCTTAAATTGTTTCTCAAAGAAGAAATGTAATTTGGGGGAGTGCTAGTTCCTGGGAACTTGGTGGACGCTGATAAAACCATCGATAAGGGTTTTAAGCAAGAGCATGCAAGACCTGGTATAAAAGGAAGTGTATACACCCTCCACAAGTAAGTATGCAGGTAAAAATTGTTTTTAAAAAGCTGAAAAGTAAACAGAATATTGTTATAGGATGGGGGGCAGTCTGGATGCGCTCTGGGTGTGTCTACAGTGCTCTCTGTGGCACTTGCTTCCTCCATCTCTTGCTTGTTCTTCTCCCATTATTGAGGCTTCTATTCCTTCTGTCTGCTACCCATTTGCAGACTCCTAAATAGTCAAAGTCTCTTCCTTCTCCACAATTGACTTCCAATCTTTATGCCTTCCAGCTGCCCTTGATCTCCTTAGCCACCCCTTCTGAGTACTCTGCAACTGAGCTTCTGGGTCATTCTGAACCATTTGTAGAGGCTGAACAGGCAAAGCTCTCACCTTCTTATGTGTGAATTTAAGAGTCTTCATAAGCTCACATCGGAGGTCGCCATTTCCCCCTTCAAGGCTCCCCATAATCTGATGGCATGACCTATTCAGTCTCTGGTTCTGCAGCTCCATTTGCTGCTCAGTAATGCTTCTGCTGTTCAAGACTGCTTTTAAGCTACTCCATCATCTGCATTTGCTTCTCTGCTTGCTGCTGTATCTTCAGTTCAATGCTTTTAAGCTGCTGGAACATCAAGTTGATCTGTTCCAGGAGTGTTGCTGTTTCTCTCACCTTAGCTCAGGCACAGCTTGCTCACAGTTCCTGTTCCAAGAAACACAATCCTTCTAACGTCAGTATTACACGTACCTCAGTCTCTGACCAGTGGGAGACTTCAGAGGTTGTCGGCCGGGGGCGTCCCACCCATGAGGCCGGGGCTATTCCACCCATGAGGTGAATTGAGGTAGCCACCTTGGCTGGTGGAAGCCCAAGAGGTGCCCCCTCATGGGTACCTTGCCTGCCCCACCGCCGCCACCACCACTGGTGGAGAAGTGGTGCCAGAAACAGAAACAGCTCATTGAAATCTTATGAAATCTCACCAAGACTGCATGAGATTTCAGTGAACTCTTGAGAGAACTTGCTGGGTTCTCTTGAGAGAACTTGCTGCACAACCAAATAAGGGAGGGCGTGGAGACACTGAAGTATGGCATGTTTCTGTTTCACCTTAAGCGGTGAAATGGAACAGGACATGCCGCCCTGGTGCCAGCGCACCATAGGTTGGGTTTCCTTAGAATGAAGGTGACTTGATGGAAGACAAAAGACGAACTGGTTAAATCAGCTATGATACATTGGGTGAGAGATATAGGGCATAATATAGGTAAAGGTAAAGGGACCCCTGACCATTAGGTCCAGTCGTGGCCGACTCTGGGGTTGCGGCGCTCATCTCGCTTTATTGGCCGAGGGAGCTGGCGTACAGCTTCCGGATCATTTGGCCAGCATGACTAAGCCGCTTCTGGCGAACCAGAGCAGCACACGGAAACGCCATTTGCCTTCCCGCCGGAGCGGTACCTATTTATCTACTTGCACTTTGACGTGCTTTCAAACTGCTAGGTGGGCAGGAACAGGGACCGAGCAACCGGAGCTCACCCCGTTGCAGGGATTTGAACCGCAGACCTTCTGATCGGCAAGTCCTAGGCTCTGTGGTTTAACCCACAACACCACCCAGGGCATAATATAGAATTGAGTAAATGAGAGAAATTGTGGGGTAGGCAGGAAGATCTGCCCCTTCTTCTGGAAGCACCACTAGCTAGTAGTTTCTATGGCAACACACCTGCACTTGGGAAACCCTTTAACCATGCAGAGATGCTTAAAAGACTTTGCTAAGGCATTAACCCAGGAAACAGCCTGGTTTGACCACTTAAGCAGTTCCTTCTACAGCCAGGGGTAGTGTCAAAGCCTGAGCTTGTAGACCAGGCTCCAAATCCCCACTTGGCCATGACGCCAGAGGCGGAAGAAGGGGGTGGTGGAAGCAGGCTCCCCACGTGTCACCACTGAGGAGGGGTGACAAAATGGCGGGCGGTACTCACCATGGGGCCTGCAGCGTGCCCGAGCCACACGTGTCTTCTGGGAGTGACGTACTGGCTTGGGCACCCGCAGGCTCTGCACTCCCCAAATGGCCCACCCGCTGCCTCCCCCTCAGCTGTAGGAGGCAGGCAGACTCCACCCCAGGCATGTCGCCCCAGGCACCTGATCGGAAGCTCCATGGTGACCTTGGTTCAGTCACCAGTTCTGAGTTTAGCCTACCTCACGCGGTTGTTGGGGTGAGGGTTGGAAAACTACTTAGGAAGGAAAATTGAACGGAGCAGGTCGAGGGCGTGGCTAACAGATTGGGACAGTAAACAGGAGGCCCTGCATGCACTGTAACATTTTATTACAGGTCCCTCCTTATGTAAGCATATATTATCAGTTTGTGAGGAAAGGAGGCAAACTTTAGGAGAAAGGTATGGATGGGAAGACATGATTCTGCTGTGTTTTTAGATATTAAAATGCTGCCAAGTAGCATTTTAGTTTGAGCTTGTTTATTGATCTTGCAAGGAGAACGACCCAGGCCTTCATAATAAATTATGAATAAAATCATTATGCAAAACAAATACAATCTCATCTTTTAAATAATAATTCTACCCTCAGAAAGCTGAGCGGATATGTTGCTGCAGCTTTCAGATAAAGAGGGGAAAGAAGAGGAGCACTCTATGTGGAAAATACCTAAAAAGCACAATCTGTTAAACACAAAACCTGTTTCCTCTCACTTTGCCTCAGCTGAATTAAGATCAGAGAAGGTTGCTATGACTAAAAATCATATATCCCTAGGAGCATTTGTTCTGTTTCTTATTCTGCTCAGGGTTCCCGTGGTCTATTTGCTGGGCTGCTGTAACTGTCTTCTGCTTGCCAAGCTCTTTGTGGTCTGTGAGAAGTCGACAGTGAAGAAGAAAAATTAAAGCCGCACATGCAAACCTTGTGGTCTTAAACACTCTGAGCTGAACAGTGTCCTCTTCTGTTAGTCATTTCAACTTCCACATCTTAAAAGGTTTCTATAGGCAAATTGGGAGACCAGTCTGTAGCAGTATGCAGCTTCAGCAATTGGAAATAAAGATGCGATTGAGGTGGCTGTTGATATTGCACCCTGAAAGACCCCATAATTAAAAGGTTTCCTTCTACCTCTCATTACTGTAGCGATAACTGATGCAGTGCTTTCACAGGTAACATAGGAATATGGGAAGCTACCTTAAAACAAGTCAGATCACTGCTCTGTCTAGCTCAGTATTGTCTACATTGGCCTGGTTCATACATAACACTAAACCATGGTTTATTACACAATGGTTTATTAAACTGTGCCTTAGCATCACGTGTGAAACCAGCTCAGCAGCTTAGCTACAATTATTAACATTCAAGGCTGAACAACCAATGGTCTTAGCAATCTGTCTCACACGAAGAGGCCTCAGTTTGCCCCAATCGACCCTCACTCTGTGGCTTTGGAGCAACATTTCACCACCTTTCACCACCACTCTTCAACTCATCCAGGCTCCCAACCTGAGCAGCACGAATTGTTGCCCACAAGCACCCACAGAAATGGAGCTACCACACCTTTTCCACAGCAGCAAAAGAGCAAAAGAAAGGAAGAGAAAGAAGGTAGCAGCAATAAGCTGCACCTGGTGTTTCTCTCCACTTCCTGGTCCCCCTGACAAAACTCATGGGTCTCAACATCAGCAGGGCAGTGAGGGAGTGATTGGCAGGCAGATTTGTTGGCTTCTCCCATCTCTCTCTTCCTTAGCTGCCAGTGCAAACACCCTCTTGTACCAATACATAGCTGTATATGTGATACAGGAGCATGAGGGATAAGAGCTTCCATTTGTATCAAGCACCTCATGCCTACATACTGCTTTTGGACACTCAGGCAGGGAGTCCTGAGGGCAGGGTTAGCATCAGAGGTTGAGGCCACCCCCCCATCCATGTATTTAGTGTGCACATAGAGAAAACTTCAGAGCAAGGGTTGGGTTTCCTTGTCCCCTGTGGGATCTACACGGTGTACTGAAGATATAAATAGTTCACAATTTATTTATTTTATTTTTTTAAAAGTTCTGCTAATCCTATGCATGACCCAAAACTAGGGATGTGAAGCCTACATCCTTCCAGATGTCCTACTACAACTCCCCTAATCCCTAGCCATTGTCCATGCTGGCTGGATCTGATGGGAGTTGTGGTACAGCAACACCCAGTGGAATTTGCTGCCAAGGAGTGTGGTGGAGTCTCCTTCTTTGGAGGTCTTTAAGCAGAGGCTTGACAACCATATGTCAGGAGTGCTCTGATGGTGTTTCCTGCTTGGCAGGGGGTTGGACTCGATGGCCCTTGTGGTCTATTCCAACTCTATGATTCTATGATTCTACACCTAGCAACCCACAAACTTCCCATCTCCAGGCAGTGCAACTGTCCCTTTTAAAGAAGGGCATCCCAGATTTACAGAAACCACCCTGGCCTTCAAATCCCAATCCTGAATGTCTCATTTTGGATCCCGTGCTCTGGCTGAAAGATGGAACCCCTCTCCTTCCTCCTTCCGGCAGCTGTGCTAGCTTCCAGAAATGAAGCATTGCTTCCAGAAGTACGTGGGCTGGAAAGCAGAGTACTGCGGCCCCTGAAGCGGCTGAGGAGGTGGTGAGCGAAGGTGTGTAAGGGGCCCTCAGTGGGGTGGGGGTGGGGAGTGGTGAGCTCTGAGGGAGGGAGCTGATAGCCAAGAAGGGGCGGGGCCTGGGTGAGGGGGCATGGCCTCCATCAAGGTCATGTACTGATTTGTCTCGCTAGGATGTTGGAGGGTATGCCATCTCTGGCATTTAAAATAACACCTGTGGTACACAATCAGGAGGAGCTGCAACATATCAAAGAGAGAGGCATCTTAAAAGCCATGAAATACAGAAAGCTTTTAACTGAGGCATCATAAGCTAAGTAGCACTGTGCTGTTAGTCCATCACCGAGGAGCCTATAACAGGGAAAAGCCTGTCCTGGCTGTACATCTGCTGTTAACGTTCCTGAGGAAGGAGGACCTACACAGAAGCGTTGCTCTCCTCAAATGGAGCCCAATGCTGTGTTTAACAGCAAAAATAAGCATGTCACATTATGACTGAGCATCCCTGCCCTTACAAAGAAATGTTCTCTGTGTGTAGAGAGTTGGGGGTTGAATGTGTAAAGAGGAAGTGGCATTCTGTTTTCCTACCTAAACTTTCTACCTGGGCACCAACAGCTGCTTAGAACTCCCTATGTAACAACTAGCAGTAGATCAGCAGGTGATATTGCATACAGATAGGTAGCCGTGTTGGTCTGCCATAGTCAAAATAAAAAAATTCCTTCCAGTAGCACCTTAAAGACCAACTAAGTTAGTTCTTGGTATGAGCTTTCGTGTATCTGAAGAAGTGTGTATGCGCACGAAAGCTCATACCAAGAACTAACTTAGCTGGTCTTTAAGGTGCTACTGGAAGGAATTTTTTTATTTTGATATTGCATAGTTTGTTATCGCCATCATTTGGTCTAGGCATGCAATGGCCTCTGAAGTTTAGATTATGGCAGTGGAAGGGGAGGGGGAGGAGAACCCTTTTAAAAAAACAACAACAAAATTGTAAAATATTTCCTGCATACCCTAAAAGGTTCAAGTGCAGTCCAGAATAGTGTGTACATGGCAGTCACCCAAACCAGGCAGAAGCAGTACCTCACATAAGTGGAGCTCCGTTTGTTCAAGTTGCCTCTTCTTGATTTGGAAAGATTTCCTTCCACTTTTCTGCCATTCCCCATGTCACCAGCCCTGCTATTCAGGACTCCCCCAGAGGCTTGGGAGTGGGGAGAGACAGGAGAGACTTGTGGTGTGAGAAGGTCTTCCACTTCTGTACCTTTGCTTCTTTCCTGGTGCATAGATCTGCTCTATGGGAGACAGTCGAGTTACCCATTCCGGATGGAGTTGCACTCTCTTTGAATGAGCAAGTGCATGGCCTGGGGGTAGATACATGTTTGACATCAGAGGTCCAGGTGCCCCCTGTGGCTAGGAGGGCCTTTTATCAGCTTCACCTGGTTGGCAAGCTGGAGAGATAGTCCTTCCATTGCAGTTCTTGTTTTGGTAATATCAAGGCTGGATTTCTGCAATGTAGGGCTGCTCTTGGTTTTGGCTTTGAAGCGTCAGCTGGCGCAGAGTGTGGTGACCAGGCTGCTGGTGAAGGCAGCGGGCTAGCAATATGTGACACCATTGTTAAAATATCTGCATTTGCTGTCCGTCTACTACTGAGCCAGGTTCAAGGTCCTTGTATTAATCTACAAAGCCCTGAGCAACTTTGGTCCAAGCTTGATCACAGAGATCAACTGCTGAAGCCTTGTTGGCCATTCCGCAAGCTGGCAAGGCTTGTTTGACAACAACAAGAAACTAAGCCTTTAATGTCATTGGCCCAGTCCTGTGGAAGACACTGCCAGTAGCAGACTGTGCCAATTTTTAAATGCCTGCTGAAAACCTTTCTATTCCGTCAGGCTTATGCAGGCGATTAAGAATACAGTACATCTCTCCATAAGTTAGCCGATTTCTGATCTTAACATTTTTATATTGTTTCCATTGCATTTTTGTCTGTAAAAGAAAGAGAACTCTGTTGCGTATGTCAGGTTTCATGCTGTTGCGATTAGAAAAAATGTCTTCTCTGAGAGCATTAAATCTGGAAGAGACGGCTGACATTTGTGAAGAAGACAATGGACCTTATCATTGCAAAGGAAAGTGAGCGTGAGTGCATCTAAGAAGACAACTAGATGACTAATGTAAATTGTTTTCTGGGGGTGTGCATGGGTTTGACGATGGATCTCGTCTCCATGCAGGTTTTTTAAAATGATGTTTCCAAGTTTATGTGTGCTTTGAGATGCAATTCAGGTTCCCAGGTGCACTATATAAAATAAAGCTCTGTGTTCCCAATCACTCTTATCGGTAACTCAAAAAGAGTTTTAACTCCCCATCCCCCCCTTTTTGCAAAAGATTATCAAATTTGCCGGCATCAGGTGGATTAAGCCTACTAAATTGCAGGTTCAAGGGAATGATAAAAGGGTCTTGCAAATAAAAGGGACAGCAATATCCTTATAGGCCACCTTCAACAATCCATTTTAATTTCATACTTTCAAGAGTGGGGTTCTTTTTCCTATTTTAAAATGATATATGGGCAAGTGTTGTGTATTCTTGCTTGTACTTAAAAGAAAACACACTCGCAGCTTTGCACTGGTCAGTTTAGCTTTCCCAGTGCTTGTTTGTGTTGGGAGAGTATGACATCCAACTTGCAATGCAGAGCTGTGGAGGATTTTTGTTTTCAAGCAGGCAGGGGACAATTGATTAAAAAACAAAGTATTATTTTTATGTTGTTAAATGAAGCTTTAAACTAAAAAAAACCAAAACCCTCTACTGCTCTGCTCCAACCACAATAATCCAGAGCTCCTCTAGCGCTCTGTAGGCAGAACTGAGAAAGCCTCACTTCTTGCCAAGCCCACAGACCTGGAGTAGAGAGAGGTGAGAGGTGAGAGACATGGAAAATATAGATATATACTGTATAGAACAGAATACAGAAAAACAGAGTGGCAGTGCAACAAGGAGCTTTGTGGAGTCTTGATTAGACTCATGGTGCTTTGTTGACCTCACAGTTTGTCCCAGGGAATGGTAAAATCAGCCCTGATACAGAGCAGTTGCAAATCCCTAATACTTACCCTCATATATTCTTGTTGTTTAGTGTAGAATAGTGGTAAAGAGGCTGAGCTATGAAACAGAAATTATCTAATCTTGGCCTCTGCTATGAACTCACCAAATGGCCTTCATCTCATCAGCATGTTTCAGCTCTAGCCCCTTGGATGTACGATATAGACACGATAATAAAATTGATCCAATTTTACAAGGAAGTTGTAAGGATTACAGAGTGTATTCCAAGGCGGCAATCCTATGCACACTTACCATGCAGTAAGTCCCACTGAACTCAATGGGTCTTACTTCTGAGTAGACGTGCCTAGGATTGCACTGTAAAAATGCTAAGGAGTACGAGGTGCATATTTTTTTCCTGCTTGCCCCCCATTACTTATGAGGGCTTCCTTTAACAAGGGTGGGATTACAAAGGGAAGAAAGGAAAGTAAAAATCCAGTGAATGCGATCAAACAATAACGTAACTGGAACTGCTGCAGCTTTCTGTTCTCATTAGTTACTTCCAGTGAGAATTGCAGATCTTGAACAAATGTGATTTATTGAAATTACATTCTTTGGAATTTAAAGCACGGTTGTCATTTGACGAATACAAATTTAAAATAAAAACATTGATAATGTAGTTTTGGCAGCTGCTGAAAATTGCACAACAAACATTATTGAAAAGATCTTATACCAACATAAGGCTTATGCTTCAAAACACGATGTGGAAAATGTTTCCTCTTTGCGTCAGCAAGTACTGCAGTAAGAGAGAGAGAGCACTTTGTCCTGGAAACATTGAGACTATGCCCAATTTCTCTAATATCTGCTGGGATTCTCAAAACCTAGGGTGAGCTAAGTTTGATCCAGCAAGGCACTTCTTATATTCTGAAGCAAGAGTGCACACTCGGGATTGCAGGTTACTTGTGGCTCGTCTGTTTCAAATAATGGCATGTCCTCTTGCTGTAACGCATTATTAGGGGGTCATGGGAATCCTAGTAAGCAGATCCCTCAAGACTGAATTCAGCCCAAGCCCTGTTGTAAGGTGCTGGGCAATGGGACACCCAGCTTTCTAGTTGTTAAGTAATGGGGTGAAGGTGAATCATTAGTTCTTACAGCATCAAATTGACATTGGCTCTGTGGCTCTGCAAGTGTAGCTAGACTACATCTCCCATCAACCCCAACTATTGCCCATGCTGGCTGTGGCTGATGGGGGTTGCAGGTGTTCTCCAAGGCTTTGGACATTGCTTCTTCCTACACCATTCCCCTTCTTTACCTACAGGTGTCTGGCAATCACGTTCTACCCTTTGCCTACCTTACAGAACAGGGTGCAATAGAGGAGCTAGTCAGAACAGCACATCCTGGGTATGAGAGAAGACAGGTGTGATTCTTTCCCACGGAGCAACTTTTGTGTCTTCCGTACCATTGAGTTCAAAGGGGCTTACTCCCAAGTAAGTGGATCTAGGACTGCAGTCCTAATTGCGCAGTACAGCACTAATTGCTTATTTAAATGATTTGTTTAAAAATGTACCGGTTTGTTCTTAGTACCATCAAAAGAAATAAAAGGTCAATAAAAGAACGAGAAAGTTGTAACGTCAGTTATCGCTTTCCTATCAGATACACCCCTACTTGCAAGCTGGTTTCTAAAACTCTACGACAAAAGGAAAGGGAAATAGGGGAAGGGAGAGTTGAAAGGCTACGGGAAGATTTAGATATGTTTTAAAGGATGAGAAAGAACCTCAGGATTCAATTCTAGAATTTGGCTGCAGCCAGTGTAAAGAGCCCAGGGAGTCAAAGTGTAGTAAGGCTAGAGTCTTGGTCTAGGACTGGAGAAAACTGAGTTCTAATCCCTCTGCCTCCATGAAACTCATTAGGGTCACACCCACAATACAGTCAAAGCACTATTATACTATTTTAATAGTCTTAGCTTTCTCCAAAGCATTCTGGGAACTGAAGTTTGTTAAGGGTGCTGAGAATTGCAGGGAGACCCTTATTCTCCTCCCAGAGTGGTTTAACAATCTGTCCAGGGAACTCTGAGAATTGTAGCTCTGCGAGGAGAATAGAGACCCGCTGACAACTCAGAACCCTTAAACTACAGTTTCTGGGATTCTTTGCAGGAAGCCACGGCTGTTAAAAGTGGTATAAAAAAGGTAAAGGGCCCCCTGACCATTAGGTCCAGTCGTGGCCGACTCTGGGGTTGCGGCGCTCATCTCGCTTTATTGGCCAAGGGAGCAGGCGTACAGCTTCCGGGTCATGTGGCCAGCATGACTAAACCGCTTCTGGCGAACCAGAGCAGTGCACAGAAATGCAGTTTACCTTCCTGCTGGAGCAGTACAGTGGTGCCTCGCAAGACAAAATTAATTCGTTCCACGAGTTTTGTCGTCTTGCGATTTTTTTCGTCTTGCGAAACACAGTGTCGGGAAAGTTTTGGAAAAGCTTCAAAAATCACCAAAGTCTTTAAAAACCTCAAAAAAGGCTACCACACCGCGTTCTATGAGTTGCTCCTCGAAGTCAAGTCGCAACTGTATTAACGGTGTTAAGAAAAAGGAAACAAACTTGCAAGACATTTCCGTCTTGCGAAGCAAGCCCATAGGGAAAATCGTCTTGCGAAGCTGCTCAAAAAACAAAAAACCCTTTCGTCTAGCGAGTTTTTTGTCTTGCGAGGCATTCGTCTTGCGGGGCACCACTGTACCTATTTATCTACTTCCACTTTGACGTGCTTTCAAACTTCTAGGTTGGCAGGAGCAGGGACCAAGCAACGGGAGCTCACCCCATCGCGGGGATTCAAACCGCCGGCCTTCCGATCAGCAAGTCCTAGGCTCTGTGGTTTAACCTACAGCGCCACCCAGTGGTATAGTCGTGCTTTAAACATATGGTGTGGATGTGGCTTAGGTGACCTTGAGCCAGTTACTCTCAGCTTAAATCTCTGCACTGGGGAGAAGCAGTGTTTGTTGCCCTGAGCTTCTTCAGTGAAGAGTGGGATAAAAACGAAATAATTAAAACAAACGGAAAGGAGAAAAGGAAGCGATTCTAGATTTAGGAAGACTGGCAACAATAAATGAATAAAGGAATGGTGAGAAGCAAAGAAGAGAGGGTGGAAGAAGAATATGGGAAGCTTTATGTTTAAGAAGCAAAAGCTTTAAAGCTTGAGACAAGAGAAAGAGAGCAAAATGGAAGGGGAAAGAAGAGGAAACCAGAGGCTGAAGAGACTACAGGAGCAGCAGCATGAGGAATGGAAACAGGACACAAATCAGAGGAAGACCAACAAAAGGGCACGATAAAGCACACACAGTGATGGAACAAACCATGCCTTTTGGCCACCACCGTGTGAGCTACCGGAAAACTATTTGGCAAGATCAAATCCAAAATGTTGTATTCTTGCTGCTCAGTACATTTTTTGGTGGGGCAATTTTACCTCTTAGCTTGGGAGCTAATAGCAGCTAGGAAGCAGATTGGACTGAATGCCAACACCAGACCAGGAAGCAGTCCTGATCTGCCACAAAACCCCACTGGCTGCAGGCTGGCATCTATGTAAATTGGAAGTATCATGAAAATGGAGCAAATGCCGATGTTCTGTCGTTGAAAACAAAACAGGAGTTGGCAAGAAACGTAATGCGCCCTACGCGTTCTGGGCTACTGCTCTTCTTCCAGAGCAATTTCAGGCAAGATACAATTAAATCAGACAAGCTAATTACTCCAGTCCCATGGATTTCAAGGGGAACTAACTTAGCCTGGAGCCAATGCAACTTATAGCTAAGGCCCATTAAAACCAACACAATTTTGGAGCACCTAATGGCTGAATGGCTTGCAGCAAACAGCACAGATCCAAACAACTGTGTGGGTAGTTTGGTATGGTCCCTGGTGGAAGAATAAGGTTAAATGTGTTTCTTGATGAGCAGGAACCCCTTTCCCTCAATTCTGTGTTGCAAGACTCCCTCTGGCTTCTTATTCTTCATAATAATAATAATAATAATAATAATAATAATAATAATAATAATAATAATAGCATTTATTACCTGCCCTTTGCCAGCAGGTCCCAGGGTGGGTCCTGAAAGCACACATCTCAGGTGTCAAAGGTAAAGGAAGAGGCGCAATATGGCATTGTGTCGGCTGCGGAAAATGAAAAACAAACCTCACGGGGCATGCTCAAGCTCTTGAATGTATCTCAAGCAGGTCTTTGGATGCCAGCCTATGCATTTAAAAGTTACATTTTAATCCAAGGCATCAAAACACAAATGGAGTGCTGACAATGGAAGGAAAGGGGAAACGGCTGCCACATTCTAATAATGATTAAAATTGAATAATGAAGAAAGACCAAAAGAAAAAGAAAAAGAAAAAGTTCATGATATATTTTGTTTATTATTGCTCTCAAAGGGCTTGGTAGTCAAATATACAAGCTATGTTCTATTAAACCAGAAGAAAATAGTGTAAGGTATAAAATCTATGCTCACTGTTCCAACCCAAACCGCTTGATATTCTTCATGAGACACACTTACTGCTGTTTCCAGTAATACTCTCTCACACGTACTCTGCATATTTATATAAAAAACTAGTTGAAGAGACAAACCAAAATTTCAAGCCAAAAAGATGAGCTGCCATGTACTAGATTGTGCCATGTTGTACACTTCAGTTTTCAAAACGGATATGTCTTTCTAAAACTGCAAACAAATTTATGTATACTTTGCTATGTCTTCAAAAACAAGATATGATCAAAATGTCATGATATGAAAACAAAACAGAAGGAAAACATCTGCTTTTTCTCTCCATAATGTACATGCAGTACTCCCAATACCTTTTAGCAGGAGCCATTTGCACTAAGTGGAGGCTGGTCACCTATTTTAACAGATCTGTACACTCTTTGCTTCCTTGCAACATTTCTTCCTGCATGACCCCTGCCTGCCCCCCCCCCCACTTAATTCTGTTACAGTGTCTGGCCTTATCTATCAATACAGAACTCCTTGCTCACAAGTAATGCACAGCCAGGGGACTTTCCCACTTTGTTTTTGTTATTTAGTGCATTTAAAATATATTCAACATCTTCTTCAGAAAGCAATAATACAGCATCTGTTAAACGGAGGAAAGAAAAAAACCTTTCCAACAAGGAAGTGTTATTTACCAAGTGCTTTTAAAAAACACAATCCTGCCTGTTCAGTCCTCTGGTTGGATAACAGAGAGGAAAGCTCTCTGCTTAGCTGTCTGTTTAAAAACAAAACAAAAAGCAGAATATATTTACTGAGTAAAAAATAGTCATGGCTGGATTCTCCCCAAGAAGCACAGGTTCAACTTCCAATGAAGTTAATAAGTTGTCTGCCCTTACAGTCAGGGTAGATTTTATCCCCTTTCAGGAAGCGTAGCTTACCGATTCCGGAACTGACAGTACAATGTTATGCTAGGGGAAAGCAAAATTCATGGATACTGTGGGCTGTGACTTAAGAAGAATGAAGATCTTTTTCTGCAATAGTAGTTCCCTCACTGAAGAGGCAAGCAACCACTTTATTTGAAAAATGGCTTGTCTCTGCAGAAATAGGAACGGATAGCGCAGTGTTCTAGCTGCATGGACCCTTCTCTTGCATGCCATTTTCTACATGTTTGGATATTGGTTGTTTTGATCATGGCTCCATAGAACAATTCCAAAAACCTTTCACGTAGACATCCCTAAGCAAACATTCATCAGCAAGAGAAGCCGTTTCCACAAAGAATATTTCCAAACTTCAGAGTGGCAAGTTGCACATAAAAGTATTCTCAAACAAGCTCCTGCAAGTGAGGAATAAGAATAATTAAAAAATGCTAACATTTGGAAAGTAAGATGTCACACATTTACCCCTGGCTATGAGAGGATGTGTGTGTTACTATCACATCATAAGGAGCAGTAGGGGCCCAATTCTGCTTTGAATCCCATTTATAAAGCTTAATTCCTATTGTTTTTGTTTGTTTGTTTTTTGGGTGCGGATCTGATTGCAAAATTTGGTCCCAGCACTGGAAGATGATATATGCCACTGCCATATACTTTCAAATATTTCTGTGATGCAGAAATCAATTTGCAAAGCCCTATTGAAGGCAGCTGCACACAAAACAGTATCTGAAGGGAGACTTTGTGACTAGTCATTCACCTACAACATTCGTTATATGGAGTAAACCTAGAGATGCTGTGCCAGTCAAAACATGGTTGGCTTGAAGGCTGTGTCAAGCAAACAAATAGCTTTCCACAAGGAAGCAACTTCAATGCATTGTGACTGAGGGCAGCCACCACATCACGAACCTTTCTATTTAGCTCTTATATGTCTTTTTTGGAGCCAGAGATTGTTGAAACCAAACCAGTAGCTCTTAATGTGCAGCAGAAAATCCTCAATAAGTCTGAACCTTTTAAAAAAGCTTCATTGATTGCTGGATGACCTGGCAATATCCCGTGATAATGTAGGCAAACTGACATTCCAGCCCTAAGCACATTTGCCTGGAAGAAATTTTGACCTGAAATCAGTAGTGTTTCCTTCCAAGTAAGTGTGCTGAAGGCTTCAGAGGTACAGTACCAGCCCTGTGTTATCTACTACAATTAGTAGCTTTTTGAATACAATTTCTTTCCAGGTTCCTCTGTTGTTTTATGCTGTTTTTCACCACAAGCCATACAGGAGATTCTGAGAACAGACTTTCTCTTTTTTTGCAGTGGGGGTAGAACTGCCAAGATGACATGACTGAGCAGGCATAGTCATACTGGTAACAATTTCAGGGTCATCATATAAGCTTTTTGTTTTGTTTTTTTAAAGAAAGAAATAGCAAATCTATGTAGGAAACTGAGCTAAGCACATCCCTGTTTCAGCTGGGAGTGCATGAGGGGTAAGTAATGTGTTTGTCGAGTAGGGAAGCCTGGAACCGCATTAATTCTAGTGCCTTGTTCAAAGTATGTGCTTATCAGTCAGGTACTGCTGCCATTGGAACGCCACGGGTGTACAGAAATGAATAAATATTAACCTAAAAATAAAACATCTGCAAATAAAACATCTGCAAGGATGAAGTAGCTTTTCCAAACTGCTTCCTCCTCGAGGAGCAGCTGTTAGTCAACTGGAGATTGTGTTTTGCTGCAATTCATGCTGCCTTGCTTGTTTGTTTTTTTAAAAAAAGATGCCATGAATAAGAAAATATTAGTTTTAGCAAGAAGAAACAATCAGTAGCTCCTCTTGCGAGCAAGTGTTGTACTCTTGAAAGACAAACCAGTTTATCTGAAGATGCATGTAGCTACACCCATTAGTTCCCCCTCCCACCCACAAGAAAGCCAAAAATAAAACAAAATATTAGCCCAGATATTTTTTTCTCCCCAAACTTATGAACACAGGGATCCTTGGGCAGGTAAGTAGTCAACTGTTTCCTCTTCCTCTTGAATCTTCCAATTTCTTCAGTCTTGGCTCAAGTATTAGTAGTTATCAGTTAATAAGAAAAAAAAAAGATAAGTTTTCTAAGAGTCTTTCTTTCAATGAAGTTAATTTGATACCATAGTCTTGTTATATGTTTGGAACTGTATCTGTGAAGTTATTCCTTTTTCTTGAATTCTTGGTTGCCGTAGCTGGAGCCTTTTTCTATTTCTGTTACGCCGATCAGTCTGCGAACTCCAAATGAAGCTTTAAAACAGAAAGGAAAGAGAGATGACTGAGTTACGCCGCTCCTTGTCCATTAATGATCTGTTATATACTGAAAAGTAAACTATAGAGAAGGTAGCAAAATGTGCGCATATGCATGTCTGTGTACACCCATGCACATTGGGCTGTGCGTGTGTATGTGTATGTGTATATATATGTGTGTGTTGTGCTGATTCATTCTATACCACCCCCCAAAAATTCCTAGCTGTTAGAAAGAGGAAGGACCAACTCAGCGTGCTAAAGCCCCACCTACTAGAAATCCCACTCCACACTACCATACCCAATCCCATAAACTCCACTTCTGAGTTTTCACTCGTTTTAAAGTTATCTACAAACAGCCAATAGGAACCAAAAAGGGACAGGGAAACTACGGCCAGGGATAGGGAAGAAATTTTATTCAGTTTGTATTTAAAGGTGAATCAAATTAATTTGCAATAACCAAAATAATATACAAACTGAATGTCAGACATCTTTCTAAATTTGCAGTGCCGTTTTCTAGCCAAGTAATGTGAACAAAAATGCACACGCTAAGGTAAACTGTGCATATGAATACATATCTTTGTGAAAACAACATACATAAATGTACCATATTATGGGAAATTTAAATATTAAGGAAAATAAAATGGATGTGTTGGCAAAATTGCATAGTATGATATGTATATTAGGAGAAAACTGCACTCCATTTGCAGATTTTATTTTTTGAAATTGCAAACAGATGTGAAAATGCGGAGAACTTAATTTTAAGGTTGGAAAGATGAGAGACAGAGAGAAACCAAAATTGGTACCCATTTCTACCGGTGGCTTACCAGAAGTTGTTGGACTATAATTTCCATCATTCCCATTGGCCATGATGGCTGGGGACTGATGGGCAAGGGAGTGCAACAACATCTGCAGTGCTGCAGGCCCCACAGGCCCTGGGCTGGAATGAAAGCCAAGCCCCTTAGGACCCTGAATTTTGCATCATTAAATGCTACATCTGCACAGAACACCAGTGCAGAGATCAAGCATCTGATGAGGACTCCAAGGAGTAAAAGGCAAGAGCAGGTACAACAATTAAACTAATTTTAAAAATATATTTAACAATCCATTCAAATTGTGTGTGTGTAGCATTGTTTTTGTTTATTACTATGTTATGCACTTTTTTGTTTTGCAACAACAACAACAACAGAATTGCAGCCTAAAACAGCACAGGCTTTAGTACAAGGAGAAAACTATATATATAGGTGTCTATGTGACGAAAGGGCTAATGTATTAGGTTTGTCTGGATGGTCTTGGGGAAGTAACTGTTGCTCAGCCTCAAAATACAGTCGTACCTTGGAACTCAAACGCATTGGCTCCCAAACAAATCGGAAGTGAGTGTTCCAGTTTTCTAACTATTTTCAGAAGCCGAACATCCGGAGCTGCTTTCACGGCTTCTGATTGGCTGCAGGATGCTCCTGCAGCCAATCGGAAGCCGCGCCTTGGTTTTTGAATGTTTCCGGCAGTTGAACAGACGGAACACATTCTGTTCGAGAACCAAGGTACGACTGGACAAGATTCTGAGTACACTTCTCAAAGTGGTAATTATTAGGTCTAACAACCGCTGTGTTTCAGTACAGATAGATGAATGCAGTTCTTATTTGTCTTAACACAATCTTCCTTCCCCACCTCACTGCAAGTCAGCTAACAAGCTGAGAAAATGACCGTGGGGCCTGGCTGTATCACAGGATACAGATGTACACATTCAGCTCAGCGTTTATTACCTGCTCCAACAAAGCCCATGAATGAAAGAATCAAGAGAGGAGATCCGCTTGCAAAAATGCCAAAACCAAATTTGAAAAGAGGAGACAGGACAATGGTGGCCCAGAACAGAAAGTTGAGGAGAGTCCATGGTCTTCTGCGAGGTTTGATTTGCTCTCCAGGAAACGTACCCTCTTGATTATACTTCTCTTGTAAAGCATCCTTGAAGAGAGAAAGAAAAACCTTTCTAATTTGGGGACACACAGGGGTGCATTCATATCATTCAATGCCTGTACATTTTAATATGGTCACAGAGGCAGGTCTCTGTGACCCAGTACTCGTTGCTGCAGGAGCAATCTGTATTTTCTGTTCCATCATGATTACTTAAAAAGCAAAAACACCTTTTTAGTGAAACTAGGCTCTGCTACTCTATTGCCAACCAAATCCTTTCTATATTCATTGTGCCTTCTTCTGAATGCCATCACTGTCTGGATAGGAGATGGTCTCCCTGATGGTTAAATGGCAGGATATGGTAAGAAAACAAAATATAAATAAAATACAGTCTCCCAGGAAGCTGAAAGGTGTGTCAATGTCGCACTTTACATTATTCATGTAACCTAGTCACGAAGTGTTAACCTGAAACTACTGTTAGTCCCATCAAGTGTTATGGCTACTGCTTAAACAAAACACAACTTGTCCTTAGACGTATGTGGCAATGGATGAACCCAAGTTATTCTCAGGCAGCCCCGAGAATTCAGGGCCACATTCACACAATCAATTGCAGAAAGTTAGAAGGTAGTAAACTTAGGCTGCATTTGCATGTAACCCAAAACCTTGGTTTTAGAACTGCATGAGCCCATACAAGCCCCAGGCTCATGTGCTTACAGCACCAAGCCCTTACATAAAAGTTGCTGTTACCGTGTAAAACCATCTTCAGTTTCAAGCTTATTATTCCCCTAAGGCAGGGGTCTGCAACCTTTAAGACAAAAAGAGCCACTTGGACCCGTTTTCGAAGGAAAAAAAACTGGGAGCCGCAAAACTCGTCATTATAAAAATAACTTTTTTGTCACTTTTTTATTATTTCTTTGTTTGACCCCTCAGAATTACTCCTCCTCATAGAAATAAACATTAAATTAACAAGTTACCTTTTTTTGTGTGTGTGTTCTTCACTCCCCTTCAAAACAGTGACCAGCATACATGCCCCTTACAATATAGGGGCGGGCGGGCGGGAAGGTGATGTCGGGACGGTGCATGACTAACGCACGTACTGCCCCCATGCGACGTCACGGCCAGTACAGCGCCTGCCACAGTGGGGAGTGTCGGGGCGCACAATGCGCCTCCTCCCCTCGCTAGTATCCGCCCCGGAGCCGCGGCAAAGGTGTAAAAGAGCCACATGTGGCTCCGGAGCCGCGGGTTGCAGACCCCTGCCCTAAGGGGAGCTGCATCAAGTGAGCTGTAACTGTATCAGGTTACCTTTTATTTTCCCCACTGATTTAACTGCTATATACAATACGTGGTAATTAGTCTCCAACTATTTCCATTTCCACTGACAAGGGCAGCGTAAAGAAGCAAATAAGAATGCACAGCGCTGCTGGTGAAGCATAGCTTGCAGATCAGATTAGCACAGAACCCTCAACCCCTTTATCTGGTGGGGGTGAGGATCCGACTTGGGCAGATTCTAAAACACTTAAGAAATCAGCCCCATTGATTTCAGCGGGATTTTTATTTCTATGCTGCCTTAGGGATGAATGTGAAAAATGAAGGAAAACAGGCCACCCAACCCAATGGAACCTTTATTAGCAGAAGTTACAGTTTTCTCTTGAATTAGTATTCTCTCTCATACAATGAAGTATCATCTTTAGAACAAATCAGATTCCTGATGTTTTGTTCAGTGTTAGTATATCCATTCCCCCCATTTTTTTGCTACTGTGAAACCCCATTGCTCAGTAAAATTCACATGATATAGAAAAGTCAGGATTGGGGCCCCATTTGTGGAGGAAGCAACATATCGCATCACCATGGTCTAACAGAGAGTATATACATTCAGCTTTGCACACCTTATCTTGAGATACGAATGTGGACAAATGTCAAAGCACTTTCCCCATGGTAGAAAACATGTTTATGTTAAAAGAATCATAGGAGATCTTCCACGAAGGATCTTCCATATTACATCTAGTTGCTCCCTTACAGATATAGCAATGCTGTCTTCTTTGAGAATTCATTCACTTAGCATATTATTCCATAAGATCTTAAAGGCAGGACAAGTGATTTACCTTTTCTTGGTAAAGTTTATGGAGCCACTTTGCTGCTTCCTTTTCGTCCAAAGGGATATCTTCTAGTGGAAACCTCCTAGTTTGTTTGTTTTTTTTTTGAAAGAAGGTTCAATAAAGAGCATTTAATAAAGAATGAGCATCACAATTACAACTTCTATGCTACTTATACTGAGTGTTCTGCTCTAGATGAACACAAGTTAAAGTGAAAACCCTGTATTGTCACATTCGTACCATGAATTTGCCACTAGGGGGTGCCCACAGCCAGAATGCAAAGGTTGCACAGTGGAACACTTCTTGCTTTGTACAAAAATGGATGGGTGAGTTTATTGAGAAGTGCTATATATATTTTTTAAAAATAGTGGCATGATTCTCTTTCTTTCACCCAAATGAAGGCTACAGGCCAATGGTGACCAAAGCTTGGGTCAGATAACCATAGGAACTTGAAGAAGTTTGTGAAGAAATTCCCATTGTCCTTCTACTCTAAGTAGTGACAAAGGTTAAAACGACAATAGAGATTCTGTTGAGGAACCACACAGACTGTGACTCTTTGGAACTTGGCTGTCCCTGTTATAGCTGTATAACAAATAATGCCGTTTTAGTTTGTTGGCTTGAGGAAGCTGGGAACATAAGACAGAACTTGTCTGTTGAGCTGAGTGTTGTCGGCTATGACTGGCAGCATCCAAGGGTCTTTCTGAGCACCTACTCTGGAGCAGGATCTAACCAGGGAACCTTTGGGTGCAAGTGGAACAGACTCCCACAAGAGGTGATGGACTCTCCTTCCTTGGAGGTTTTTAAGTAGACAGTCATCTGTCTGATTGAGATTCTTGAACCACAGGGGATTGGACTAGATGATCCCCGGAGTCCCTTCCAACTCTAAAAAAGGTAAAGGTAAAGGACCCCTGACAGTTAAGTCCAGTTGCGAATGACCCTGGGGTTGCGGCGCTCATCTCGCTTTACTGGCTGAGGGAGCCAACGTTTGTCCGCAGACAGTTTTTCCGGGTCATGTGGCCAGCATGACTAAGCCACTTATGGCCAAACCAGAGCGGTGCACGGAAATGTCATTTAACTTCCCAATGGAGCAGTACCTATTAATCTACTTGCACTTTTTTGGGCGTGCTTTTGAACTGTGAGGTTTGCAGGAGCTGGGACAGAGCAACGGGAGCTCACCCAGACGCGGGGATTTGAACCACCAACCTCCCGATCGGCAAGCCCAAGAGGCTCAGTAGTTTAGACCACAGCGCCACCCACTTTCCCTCTTCTAACTCTACAAATCTAAAAAATCATGTGCTCTCCCATAACCCCTCGCCCAAAAGCACATGTCTTTCAGAACACAGCACCGGTGTGAGTTAAAATGTTTGCTTTAAAAAAAAAAATAATGGTGGGAGAGGCAAGTAATGGCAGCCACTGCCATGTCATTCCATGAGCTGTACAAGGGGCAATGTCTGGAGATGGTTCAGTAATTTTTTGTGAAAGGTGAGCTGTGGACCACTTTGGAGATCCCCAAAAGCCCCATAATCCTTCAGGGCTTTCAGTTTGACAGCCCTGAACTAGATAATTCTTCTTTTCCTAGGGCCATAAAAAGCAAAGACTGTGGCAAGCCTGATGACATGTATATCTGTGGGGCACCAAAGAGATGACAAAGCCTCCTTCATCACCATTCACAAGGGTAGAAATGACTTGCTTCAGATACGCCTGAAGCGGATCCAGTCAGAAAGCATTCCTGGCAAGTCTTTTACTGAACAAAACAAAAACAGAGGAGATGGGCCATCCATTCATATGGCTGAACAGCAGGCCTAGCCGAAAAAGCATAGGCAACGGGATCTCAGAACTTCAAGCCAGACTGGACTCAGCTATCTAAAAGACACGAATGACTGTACTATGCAGTTCACCAATCTTTAAGAGAGGGCAGTAGGAATTTATGGAGCTTTACATAATGTACTTTCCCACAACCACATGGGTTTGTCAAACCAAATATGGAAGATGCTGAAATGGCAGGCAGAGCCAAGCATTACTTTTACAGAATTCGTAGTCGTGCTGGATGCATGCAACAGCCTTCGTCTTCTAATATTAATGGGGGGAAAGAGGCTCTTTCATACTAAGCCTGAACAGCTGAAGTATCCCAAATCCATGCGGTGAAAGAACATGGGAAAAAGGAGGCAGATTTACCACCATATTTGGACACTGTGACAATTCTGAAATACGTGCCATGCTCTCAAATACATGCCATGCTCACCTGACACACATATCAGCTTTGTATTTCTTCCCATAAAGGATTCCTAATAAGGAGGGGTTCTTGTTTCCTCTGAAGTTTAACGTTACATCGTACACGGCTGAAACTGTGGAAAATGAGAATAGGTCACCATTATTTTAGCCTCTAGAATCCAACTTATTTAACTGTTATAACAAGGCATACAAACAGAGTTCCAAATAATGAGGTGAGGCTCCTGAGACTGGAAGCACATCATTCTCCCAAGTACAATGCTTCACTGGCCGGACAACGTCAACACAAAACTGTGCTGCAATTCCAACAGCATTTAAATGGGTTAGGACCAGCCACGTTCATTGCATTGAGTAGGACTTGAATAAGCATCTTACTGCTTTCTCAAAATTCCCAAAGTGTCCCGCTGTTTTACTGCTACTGAACATGTCTCTGGTTCATGCACTCCCCATGCCCCTCTCCTCCTTTGGCACATGAGTGAAGAGAAGTTCAGAAGCAGTGTTTGTTTCATCTGAATTGCGACAAATGGTAGTTAGCTCAATTCATGGTTTATCAAACAAGCTACGATCAAACTGCGGTTTCTGATACTCGCTTTCTGTGGTGTGTGTGTGGGGGGGGACATGATAAAGCTAAACGCAATGGTTGTTGTTGTTTAGTCGTGTCCGACTCTTTGTGACCCCATGGACCAGAGCACGCCAGGCACTCCTGTCTTCCACTGCCTCCCCCAGTTTGGTCAGACTCATGTTTGTAGCTTCGAGAACACTGTCCAACCATCTCATCCTCTGTCGTCCCCTTCTCCTTGTGCCCTCCATCTTTCCCAACATCAGGGTCTTTTCCAGGGAGTTTTCTATTCTCATGAGGTGGCCAAAGTATTGGAGCCTCAGCTTCACGATCTGTCCTTCCAGTGAGCACTCAGGGCTGATTTCCTTAAGAATGGATGCATTTGATCTTCTTGCAGTCCATGGGACTCTCAAGAGTCTCCTCCAGCACCATAATTCAATAATTAATAATTAATTAATTTTAATAATAAATAAATAAATAAATAAATAAATAAATAAATAAATAATAATTAATAAATAATTCTTCAGCGCAATGGTTAGTGAACGCTTTTGATCTCTTCCTTGTAGTTAAGCCAGAGGAGGGGACAGGGAGCAGGTTCGTGCATTTAATGCTAAACAGTGGTTTAACATGACATCTGAAGCAAGTTACCCTGATTGTATAAAACACAACAGCAAACTATGGTTTGCTGCAAAAACTGAAATAATGGAGAGAACCAGATTGCTTGAGCATACAGGGAAGAAAAAGAGACGAGGGAGCTCATGAGTCAAAGCCTCCTTTATGTAACACTAAGTTGTGGTTTGGTGATTAAATCTGAACTCAGCTCTAGTGTTAAACTAATGGGTGTGAATCTTAGTCATGTTGCAGCCAACAGAAGTGAAGAACCCTGAGATTATACATACATGAAGACGGGTATCTATATGTGACTCACAGAAACACAAGGGAAATTACTTCACATATAGAAAGAAAAAATTAACATTAATATTAGGTATCTTCACCTCTCAGAATCTCACAAGCATGCTGAAATGTGTGTTAAAATATTTCCCATCTAGCAGAAAAGGGAAATTAATCCAAGCCAGTGTTTTGCTCAAGGCAGTTCTTCATCCAGATTAAACTCTGTTGTCTTCCCTAGATTCGAGTGGCTCTTATGGATTAAACACAATCCAGAGGAAAGTACATGTAAATAAGTGCTCCTGAATCAATAGTATTTAAGCACTTAAGTGGAAGCTAGACACTCTTTTATTTCCTCAGGTTTTAAATCACATTTATACTTCTCTGGGTTGTGCTGAGTGGAGGTGGGGGATAATTTCAATTTGCAGAGGGAAGTGCCATAATCTTTTATCAATAGTCTTTAAAAAACACTGTCACACTTTTAGAACACCTGGGTAGATTGGGAAGGGAGAGGAATGTGGATGAGGAATGGCATAAATGTGATAAACCTTCCACCAGTAAGTAGGGAAGGGGACATTGTGACTTTTTATGTCTTCCTAACCTCCCCAGAGGGACACGGGTGGTGCTGTGGGTAAAAGCCTCAGCGCCTAGGGCTTGCCGATCGAAAGGTCGGCGGTTCGAATCCCCGCGGCGGGGTACGCTCCCGTTGTTCGGTCCCAGCGCCTGCCAACCTAGCAGTTCGAAAGCACTCCCAGGTGCAAGTAGATAAATAGGGACAGCTTAATAGCGGGAAGGTAAACGGCGTTTCCGTGTGCGGCTCTGGCTCGCCGGAGCAGCAATGTCACGCTGGCCACGTGACCTGGAAGTGTCTCCGGACAGCGCTGGCCCCCGGCCTCTTGAGTGAGATGGGCGCACAACCCTAGAGTCTGTCAAGACTGGCCCGTACAGGCAGGGGTACCTTTACCTTTTTTAACCTCCCTAGATTCTGCAGAACAGTTTTGATGCTGTTGTCTGGAAAGACATAGCAAAACTTGTAACCCACAATTGTATTTGGCCAGCCATCTGTCCTATTTAACAGCCTTGTCTGTGTGGCATAAGACGAACTTACACCTCACATGCACGCTGGGAGCGTTAATTAGTCAATGTTTGCACACCACTTTAGAAATGTGAAGTGCTAAGTAGCAATATTAATTTCTCTGAATTCAAAGGGGAACTAATTAACGTATTAAGAACTAATTACGAAATAAAATCCAGCGGTCTAAAACGTCAACATTAAAGTCAATACTGATTTTCCACTGAAGAAAACAATAATAATCTGGGGACCAACAGCAATGAATGCGCTCAAGAATCACATCCACAAACACTGCAAGGAAGGCCAAGGAAATAGATACCTGTTCCCCTGAGACACTGGACGGCTGTTGTGAAACCTTTGGTTCTGGGCAACAGGTGATATTTGAGCTTAGGCAATCCTTTGGATTCTGCCACTTCCATACTGATACGATGCTTGGTCTCTGTAAAACGAGTTCCTTCACAGTACAAAAGAAACTAATGGAACAGAACAAGAGGGGAGGGGTGGAAGAAACATCCAAGTGTTACTTCTCAAATAAAGAAAACATATGGAGAGTTTTCTGGGGACCAGTATCTGGATTCATAAACTTTTGCATCAGTGGAAAGATTGCATGACACCAAGGACCCAGAAACAAAAGAAGAGCTCTGTTGGGTCAAGCCAAAGGCCCATCTAAGCCCAGCAGCCTGTTCTCATAGTAGCCAACCATATGCCTAAGGACAACAGCACTCTGCCTACCTGCGGTTCCAAGCAACTGGGTAGTCAGAGGGATACAGCCTCCACCTATGGGGGCAGAACACAGCCATGGTGCCTAGTGGCCACTGATAAACCCTCTCCCTCAATCATTTCAGGAGGCTGCCACTGAAGGGAGAAGAATCCTCAGGCACTATTGCTTTTACCAATCATTCCTCTCCAGAACTCCCCTCAGCTTCTAAAATCTCTCTCACCTTCAGTACCATGCCAGTCCCAGAGCTGGCAACAGGTACACGAGGAGACTTACCAGTATGGTTAGAGCATGGACCTCAGAACCAGAGCACCACCACATCTTTCATGGGGAGATTTTCAATGCCACACTCCTCCCTGCTGCAACACTTTATCCCCCTCTCCAGAGAGCTTTAACCACCACTAGACTGCCACCCATGACTATTTGCTTGCTGGACGTATTCTGTTGAAGTGTTTTGCCTCCCATCACCATCCTGACTTGAACAGAGGGCTCAGCACTTTTGCTGATGTCTGAATTCCACCTATTCCTAGGTCTTAAGGCCTCAGGCTCAAATAGGAGACCCTGACCCAGAACTCATTTAGAATGAGAACATGCCCATACCTCAGATTTCCTCACATGCTCAAAGCATCCTCTTTAGGGTCATTTCATCACTTTGTTTTCCAATAAAGATATCAAAAACTGTATTTTTTCAGGGGGAGATTCCCAACATGTAAATTTGGAGCACATCAGACCATTTGTGCATTGCGTGTTAGTATTCAGCATATTAATACTATATCCAAATACAGTGATGTTGCAGGGTCACTTCTGCAAAATCTGTACCTCATACTAAAAAAATGGGAGAAATTCAAGATAGCACTAAGGAGATTGTTCTGTCAGCTCAAGCATTGCTGCTTGCCTGAGGGAATGATCTCCCCCTCCCCCCCCCCATGTACTATTTTGGGGATTTTTCTGACTGCTGCTCCCCACCAAGCCAATTTAGGGGGTTCAAGGGAGGAGAATGGAAGGCTAACTGGGCCAGTTAGTTGAATCCGGCCCATACTTTTGTACCACATACAAACATACCTGCCAATTTCAAGTTGGAATTCATTGAATAAGCTGCACACATGAAGGGTTTAAATCAAAGACAGCTGAAGAACCTACCTGAGGTGAGACATTGAAGGCTATATACTATTAGACATGAATCCACATACAGATTTGTATATAAAATCTTAATATGGCCACACCCACACACACCATGAAGGAAGACCACACCTTTCACCATCTTGTTCAAAGTGCCAAGGACAGGCCTTGCAAAACTTAACTTACCCACATATACTCTGGATAATCGGACAATCGTTTTAGACCTTCGACAACTTTATCTCTGTCTTCTTCCCATTTCCTTTTGCAGAAAACAATCTCCAGGAAGTACCATGTCCAGCCAATTAGGGGCACGTACAACAGCTCTTTCTTAGCAAGAACTTTTGAACTCTGAAAGGAACACCACAAGATAGTATCCATTTGTTTGTTTACAACACATCATTTACAAATAGTGCCATTTCCAAAACTGTTCTGAAGCGGCCTAGTAAGGTGATGTTGTTTTTTTGTTTCCTGGAAATTACTAGTCTCATCATCATTATTATTGCATGTATATCCTACCTCCAAGGAGCTCTAAAAAACATGGCTTTCTCCCCATTTTATCCTCACAACAACCCTATGTGGTAGGGAGGGTTCTGTGTGTTTGTATGTTTGTGTGTGTGTGTAAAAGTGGAGGAGGAGAGAGATTGGTCCAAGATCAATTGGGCTGAATTGGGAATGTGAATCTTTGTCTCACCTGTCTGAGTCTGAAATGCTCAATTCTACTTTTAGATTGGATTCCTGTCTCATTACATATGCTAATCATCTGCACACTATCCCTTGCTTTTCCTGTAGCACTTGCTTTTTCCTGCAGTCATTAACAGTCATCAACAGGTTTACCATACCCATTGAGTCAATCACCCATCTCCTACTACCCTCCTGAGAAAAACCCCACCCTACCCTCCCACTATATATAAGGGTCTGGTGACTTCTGTTTCAGTGTATCTGAAGAAGTGTGCATGCACACGAAAGCGTATACCAAGAACAAACTTAGTTGGTCTCTAAGGTGCTACTGGACAAATTTTTTATACATTTCAACTGCGTCAGACCAACATGGCTACCTACCTGAATCTAATTTTGCTGTTAGTGGGAAGGAAATTTATCCGGTGTGACCATTTAAACACCCACGCCAGCTGCCTCCCTTTCCCAAGGTGAAAAATAAACCTGACCATACCCCTCAAATTAAAAGATATGCAAGGCTACAAGTTTGATGCACTCACCCCCAAGACGCCAAATCGCTCTGTCATGGTCCAGCCACACAGAAAGTCTATTTCAAAGTTGTGGTTCAGGATGATGATGACATGCTCTTTTCCAAACTTATCAACTGTAGCCTGGTCTGAGAACAAAGTGCATTCTGTACCAG
Source organism: Podarcis liolepis (assembly GCF_965112155.1). Taxonomy (NCBI): domain Eukaryota; kingdom Metazoa; phylum Chordata; class Lepidosauria; order Squamata; family Lacertidae; genus Podarcis; species Podarcis liolepis. The sequence goes on from NC_139558.1 coordinate 50,477,897, forward strand.
ACCACCATTCCAGCAACATCACTAATTCTAGGTCACAGGAGGAAACAAAGAAAGTAGATTAGGCCTTAATGTTTTAAACCACTGTATATGGCAGACTATTATTTCCAACCTTTTTAGCTCTGTTAAATGTGCAGTTATATACTATCTATACAGGGCAGAAGCACAACAGTTTTCAGAGGTTTTGTTTTGAACACCCTAGTTTCTTACTGGTGACAATTTTCTTTATTTAAAAGCTCCACTTTCAGTCTTAAAAGATATGAATTTCAGGGCTGCGAGAGCACTTTTAAATCAAATTGGCCAAAGTTTACAATACAGTTTCCAATGCCGAACAAGTCAACCAGTCTGATCAAGAGGAAAATCACCAAGCATTGTTTCAAAAGCTGTTACGATTACCCAACCACATTATCCAATTTCGATAATTTTTGCTGGGATACAAACATAACTCTGCCATTTAATTAACTATATAATTAAGTAACTGGGAGTGGTGCACAGGACGGTTCATTCCTTTCCTCCACTCACTCTCTCCCTCCTTCCTGCAACATACATTTTCCCTGCAGGGCCTAACCACAGCGAACCCAGTAATATTAACTGCAGCTAAAGGTTAACAGGTGTGTTGAACCAGAGGCGAACTGTTCCAGAAGCCATCTTGGTAGTCAATATAACCCCACTATTAATTGGTAGCTGTTGTAGCAATGAGCTCGTATATGTTGATATCCACTTGATTTGCTGTAGACTAACCGGCTTGCTTTGATGCTGCCCTTATCTGTGGGCAGCTTGGAGTGCTGGGCTGAGAGTTCAGAAAGGGAACTACCTGTAAGATTTGGAAATTTGCCACCTAGGCCCTCCCTCATCATGATCAGAAACAGAGCGTATGTTCCCAATGGCCTACTTTGCTTGTAACGCTTAGTCAAACTATAGTGTGCAAGTACACAGAGCAAAAAACCACAACTGCTTTGCTCCTTGCCCAGTTCTGCTGCTGTGCTACCCAGTGATAAGCCATGTCTTGTGCTAAACAATCCATGAGCTATAACCATAGCCTTTTTTCTTGGTTTGTTTTGTGCAAGACATGGCTTAGCTCTGGGTAGCGTGGCAGCAGAAGGACTGAGGGAGGAGCAAAGCAGTTGCTATTCCTGCTCTGTGGCTCCATGGTTTGTATGCATTCTCAGTCACTGTGTGCTCCCTTCCAGTCTCAATGCCTATTTGATCCCGTAATGATGATGAGTAAGCAGTCAGCAGCATTGCCTCAGCACCAGCCCAAGGCCCTGTTCAGATGGCAGCTTACTGCAGCAGAACTTGTTTAAAACCTGCATCACTCATAAAAGACTCTGGTGTTTTAAAAAGGGAAGTGGCCGCATTTTGTTCTGCACAGGTTTACAAGCACTGGTGCATTTCTGTTAGTGTCTGGATTTTTTAAAAAATTATAACCCATCATACAACTGCAGGCAGATAACAACTATGTTGTTCCTTCCCTACAATGTAGCCCAAGGAATAAAGGAACCCAAGATCCCACCAGACCATTTGGAATCTCTGTCTGTGTTCACACATTACAGTAAACCATACTTAATGGTCTACAAGGAATACAGAGATCACTCCTACTTCACTTCTCTCCTAGTGTGAGCAACAAACTATGACTCCTGGCTTAGTGTTCTGCCCAGGGAGAGGGCTGTGGTTCATCTGGAGTGAAACAAATCTACAATCTCATTCGGATGTAACACTAAGCTAGTGATGGTGGTTTGTTGTTTCTATTCTTGCTAGAGGAAGAGCACTTTCATTATGGTTTACATTGCTATGCAAACACAGCCACTATTTGCCTGTCTGCTTTTCTTAAGATGGGAACCCTCTGTTAATACTGGACAGCTTGAAGAGGAACTTTTAGACTCCAGGAGTATTTCCCTATATTTTCTGACAGTTCTTGCCAACAGCTTGAGGGGGAAGCAAAAGGAACAGAGAATTGGTTCTGAAGAAATGTTTGTAGCCTGAAGTACTGACTTCACTAGTGTTGGGAAAATCCCAAGATCCTTTTGCTTTTCCTGAGCTTTTACAGCTCCAATATTGACATCTTAGAAACTGAATTAAATTTTTTTACTTGTTAAGCCTTGTACAGAAATGTCCCACCCCAATAAATCTGACAGTGGTTCCTGATGTATTTTTCCAGCGGTGCATTTTATTCTTGTGTGGTTTAAAAGTAGGAAAAACTGGAAGTCAGAGAAGTACATAACAATATACTTTACAGAAGGAATGGGGGACCTCCCCCACCCAAATATTTCTGAATTACAACTCCAATCATCCCTGGCTACTGGCTATGCTTGTTGAGGCTCATGGGAGTTGTAGTTCAGCAACATCTGAGGGAGGGAAGTTCGCTGGAGGTGAGGAGTGAGACAGAGACAGAGAGTGATGCTGGTAGGTTCAGCCTTAAGTATCACAACTTATATACAGTACTGCCCTGTGATCTTTGGATAAAGGGTGGTATACTAATTTAATTAACAAACAAACTAAATATATTTTAACACATGTATATTTTAACAACTTTAGCTTTGTGTTAATCAGCTGGTCACCAAGTTAATAAACCCCACACACCTGTTGCACCTGTGGAACGCCCTCCCATCAGATGTCAAGAAAATAAACAATTATCTCACTTTTAGAAGACATCTGAAGGCAGTCCTGTTTAGGGAGGTTTTTAATGTTTGATGTTTTATCGCTTTTTATTAATAATAATAATAATCTGTTGGGAGCTGCCCAGAGTGACTGAAGAAACCCAGCCCAGATGGGCGGGGTATAAATATATTATTATTATTATTATTAGTCTGAAAACTTGAAGAGTGGAACATCACTTAGCCTTAAAATGAAAAGAATGTCATGGCATTTAAAAAAAATGATTATGCAAAAAAACAAAACAACCAAAAACAGCAGAGGGGAGGGACTCAATGTAGAAGCTGCAATGTACAAAAATCTTGCAAACAGTAAACTATCCATTTAGACTTGGATGGAGCTATTGTTGCTAGGAGAGTAAAAACTGAACATGCTGAGCTCCCCCCCCCTTTTTTTTCTTAAGTCATCTGGAGGTAGCTAGAATGAATAAGGCTGGAATATAGATTGCCTTCATGAATTAAAAATGCAGCAAAGTGTTTTCTCTTTGCAGGAAGTCAGACGAAACATCCGTGCTGCTCTACAACAGGAAAGAAGCTTTTTCAGAGAAGTGCAGCACTGATCATTTTAGTTAAGAGCGGCACAGCAAGAGCTTCAAATCTCTGAAGGGAGCCGGTCTGTGAATGACTTTCACATGGCTGGCATCCCATGGTGAGGAAAAGGTTTACAGTTCTAAAATTACCCCATCAAAAGTTATACTGGGGTTTGTTTGTTTTTTAAAGTGTACAATGTATATGAAGCCTTTTTTAAAAAAATTAAAACATAAATAAAGTTAAATTAAGATATCCTTGAAGAGCAATCTGGAAAGGGGGATCTAGTCTAAAGAGGTCAGTTTATTCTGCACTATGTACGCAATGATCATGACAGACCACCATCAACAGAGACTTGCGCCTCTTTCCACATCACACTAAATGCCATGCTTGGTGGTTTCACATACTCAGTTGCGAGTCCTCAAGAGATGTGTTATACTGAGTGTTGTGTGAATCAGCCTGCTTAAAAAGCATAGATTGAGCTCCAAAATGCATGGGTGCTTCGGCTGGTATACACAGGGGGAAAGGGCAGCTTTTCACTACAAACACAAATTTACTTTTCACAGCAAATTCTGCATTGGGGAAAAGAGAGGTGTGGGGAGTTGCAGCATTTTTAAATCCACTGACTTAACATCCTCTAAAGCAGGGTCAAGAAACTTGTGGTCCCTGCAGGTGCTGTTGGAGTTCATCTCCCATCAGCCCCAACCAGTGTGGTCAAAGATGATGGGGGTTGTAGTTCAACAAAATCAGGATGAACACAGATTAAGAGTCCTGATTAAGAGCCTGAGAAAGAATGCTAAGAACACAGCCGTAATCACGGTCAGCCTAGTCTCAGGGGTGGAATCGGTGTAAGACCTGGATTTTAACTGGCTACTTAAATACTAGAAACCTATTGAGTCTTTGCTTTACAGCTGCAAGGCAGCTAAATAAAAACCTAGTTATTTCCCCCCTCCAGGAACCAAACAGTTACCTATGAATACAGGAAAATCCTCTACATCTCACACAGCCAGCCAGCTAAACAGGTTTGGGAGATGACCTGTATACTCAGCCGCATTACAGTGAAACAGAATGTCTTGTCTAGCTCTACCTAACTATGATGGTTCAAAGCTCTCCAAGAAGCTATTGTTCTCAAGATGCCATAGATTGAATCTGTTGCCTTGATACAAAAATGAGCTGTATCATTAGTAGGATGTCGTACCAATGTCCCTTCTGAAACAAGCCCAAACGGCCAGCTTTTGGCATTGACGTTTTGTCAACTCCCAACCACCTGCCTGTTATCTATTCCCCTGTCTCACTAAAGAGGTCACCTAATGAACCTGAATTGCCATGTCCTTCCAGCCTTGCACACACACACACCCAGTGTCAGCTGTCAATCTGCAAGATCCACCCTGAATGGGAGCTGCAACTGGAATTGTATGTTTGTAGAGATAGCCTTGTCATAGTAATATTCAGAGTTCTCAGAGTAAGTGAAAGAAACAAAGGGAAAGGAAAGCAGGGAAAATGACCGTTCAGCAAAAAGCTAGCATTTCTTCATGGATAAAGATAACAAAGTGAGCAGTCTGAATTTAAGAACTGTTAGTGATATTAGTGCAGTGCTAGCCAACACAGGGCCCTCCAATTGCTGTTGGACTACAACACCCATCATTCCTGACCACTGGCCAGGCTGGCTGAGGCTGATGGGAGCTGGGAGTCCAACAAGATCTGGTGGGCTACCCCTGTATTAGTAGATCATGCTGTTCGTAAAACTCCTTGAGTGAAAGCATTTGGGTACAATAGAAGCCCATTTAATGCTTAAGATGATTTCATCTTTATTTCCCAGTACCCTCGTATAAACATGAAGACAGGAAAAAAGTAAAAAAATAAAAAGCACCCTTCCCCAGCCTGTTCCTGCCAGGTTGGTGGAAATGCTACTTTGGCGTTTTTCAAAATAAGGACCCGAAGAGGAGAGCTTCTAGGCGACGTCAAAAAATGTCGCAAGCGATCTCAGTAATGAACTTGCTCCTGGAATAACCTAGTCAAAAAAAATAGCATTTTAGCAGCAGTTCACTATGAGCCAGTTCAACTGGATTGTTTGCAGCGTCTGTTTTCCACCTTAACAATTTTTCAGAGGAAAAACTGTCCCTTAGAGCACTTTAAAAGTTTAAGAACAGTTAAATATTTAAGGTACACAAGACTATTTTGTGTGTGTTTGCTTTAAAAAACAAACAACTGAGATGGCTCTCCCTCTAGAATTTCTGTCATACCTCAGGCTCTCTGAATAACCAATGCAATGTGACTACAATGGAAGATGTTTAAAAAAGCTTTTGCCCCAAGTTACAAACCTGGGAAGCACTGCAGTGAATACTAGAGTAGACAAGGTTGGTAGGGAGTAAGAAAACAGGCATTTGTGCAGGAAATTTGAAAGTAAAAGACGGTCTAAAGGACTGGGAAATGAGACAATGAACAAAAACAGGCACTAGAAAAGAATGAGAAAACGTAAAATATACATATGGGGGGGAGGCAGGAAAGCTGTAAGCTGGGGGAAAATGAAGAGTGGAAAGAGGAACAAGGCAACAGGATATTTCATATCTCCACCACTGGCAACAGAGGGTGTGTGTGAGAGTTAGGCTTGTTGGCACTAAAGCAATGCCACAGGAGGAAGGAACAATGACCAACCACTTGTGGATATCTACTGTATGGAAGGATGAAGGGCCTATCCTAGCTATGCAGGCAAGTGGTTTTTCTGGAGGGCTGAGAGGGAAGAAGCAGGGCTGGAACAGGCCCCCTCCAGAGAGCTGTTTTTGTGTGTGTGGCTATATTCTGCACAACATGCCATTCCTGCATGTTGTGCTTCAGAGAGTTCTCACCTCAGGCCCTCCTTTTAGGTGCAAGGCCATGGAAAAAAAGGGGAAATATGGTACATGCAGAGAAGTCCACCGTGCAAGAACAAATCCCAGCGCCTAGCAGCTGCAACTATAGATCAGTGTTTCACCATCTGCACCCACGAACATTGTTCCCCACTGCTCCTAAGGAGGCCTACCCGCTATAGTCTGAAGAAACTACATTCCTAGTTGGCACATAGAAATCAGAGCATACTCACGGCTCCACAATGAGTAGGAAAGGCGGCAGTTCACTCTTCGATAAAACTGCTTGTTTATAGGCCAGAGGATTAGCGTGCATAGCTGGATGAAGTTAATGATGAACCCACTCACAACGAAGACGAACCCAATCAGGAGGTGAACTATAAACTGGGTCTTCAGAAACGCAATTAAGCCCATGATAACCACTTAGTAGCGCTTGCAAGGTCCTTCACTCAGAATTACCGTCCTACAGAAAAAGAATGAAAGAAACAGCTTGCTTAGCAAACAAAACATTCCTAATCTAGAAGGGGAGGGGAATGCTGATATTTCCTCCCTGCCAAGTAGCAGCTGAGGAATCATAAATGGCATGTTCACCCCCAGGCCAATTTCATCCAGGTCAAGAGTTGGTTAGCATTATATTGCAGATCATGTTGGGAAAATGGAAACCATTCAGCTCTTGCACACCTGCAATTCCTACACAGCTTGATTTTCCAAAAGCTCCAGAATCTGGTGCCACAATATACCGTATATGATGGTTTTGCATGGGCATGAACAGCAAAACAGAACCGTCTTGCTTTTACGCGTAAACAATGGTTTTAAAACAACCTTTAAAATGTAAGACAGCCTCCTCACTTTCTGAATACATAAGACTTGCAAATCATCAGGGGAGTTGGATGGGGAATACTGAGCCTTTTCCTATTCACTAAAGTCAAAAGGTCACCTCCCTCTACAAAAAAAAGTGTGGGGAAAAGATAAGGGAAATGAATATCTGGAAATGGTGGACCATGGGCCAAATGCATACTTGTGAGAGTGCTTTCTGTCCCAACAGTCGCCAGCCATAGAAAAGGCAGATGTGAAAGAAACATTGGCTGTGGTGGCGAGATCTGTTGCTTTGGCCCTTACCCACTCTCAAAATACCCTTTTTGCAAAGCTGAATGGGGCAAAATACTCTCAAATAGCATAGATGCTTCAGATTCTCACTAATTTCAGAACTATCTGTAATCTGATAACATTCTCCACCAAAGTAAGCCAAATTCTGCATCAAGAAAAACCGGATCCTTTGAAAGTTTGCATGCTTCATATGGATCCAGATTCCAGGAGCATCTCTATCATTAAAGTAACAGGAATCTGCTTAAAATGTGAAAAAACACCAATCATAAAAAAAGAAAAATCAAGATAATTTGTCCTATTGCTATTAAATTTGGTATGCAAAATCCCTCAGGTATTGGGTACCAGCAGTCCAAATTTCAAGTAAACTGGATTAAATAAACAGCTCACTTACATCAGTTTAAGAGTGCCCACCACGTCAGCCACATATTTCTCATAGCTGGTTCTCATGATATGGGGGAGACTTAAATTCGTCTGTATGGAGCAGCAGATTTATATATATTAAAAAGAAAGAAAAAAGTGGAGTGTGCGGTGCCAAGATGTACCTTTTGTTTAGTTTTTGAAAATCTGCTGTGTTTGGTAGGCCCCATGTTTTCCAGATTCTGCATGTTCAATGACTTAAATTTAGTTTATGGCTGCTGGGTAGCACCTGCCACTAGGGGGTGCAAGGAGAATTGGTACATTTGTAGTTGTCGGAAAAGAATTATAGGTCAGGTAAAAAAATGTGCCACTGCACCCACTCTCGAAATTCGTAGAAAAGAACGGGGGGAGGGGGGTCAGGGAAAGCAAGTTTTGTTTTGAGCGGAAATGTAGGAAGAATGGAAAATGGGAGAGGAAGCAAAAGTTATGCTAAACGACCAATGTTGTGTGAGAAGGCTGAATAGGAATTAGCTGGGTGTTAGTGGGGGAAGGGGAGATGTGCTTGCATAGGGCTTCTGGGAAGGAGACAGTACTTAATTAAAAAGCAATACACACAAGCTCAATTCTGACAAATAATGTTTAGAGAGCTTGGGGCCTTAACCTGCCACAGCCGTCCCGGTCTAATGTAATCCATCACTTGCAGCCTGATGTGGTACAGCCCTTGTACACCATGAAGGCTGTCATTTGTTGTACAGACACACATCGTGTGCTCACCCTCAATGGAGTCTCCACGTGCCTACACTATGTTTTTGCCTTCCAACCTTAATCCTTTCCCTCTTCAGGCCAGGAGAAAAACCAAAGCTGGAGACAGGCACAAGGGCACCCTACTTTATCTCAGCTTTGGGTCTTCTCAGGCTGCTTGGTCGCCCACAACTCTCACCATGTTGCCATCCAGATAAGATTAGTGGATGAGCTCTCTCTGGATAGGAATTAACCAAACTCTGAAGAGGCATAGCCCAACAGCTAGGCCCTGAAACGTATTTTTCACTCCCTTAAAATCCTGGTGCTAAGTGTTCCTTCAGGGAAAATGACAGTTTCCTTATTAAAAAGGCAAAATGATTCCAACTCCTACACATCAGTTGCTCCCTTCCGATTGCAAGAATGCATCTCCTTGATTTTCACACCACGGAAAAGCTGAGTGGGCTTTGATTCATTCCAGAGTCAGACCGTGGAGGTGGCGAGAAAGAGTGAGATGAGACAAGCCCAAGGCTTCCAAAGCAGAGGTGGCAAAGGCCTGGACCTCAAGGTAAGTTAACTGAAGGAAGTTTGAAGACAGAAAGCGTCCCTCTTTTCCTGCTCCGCTGCGGCCCTCTAACTGGGAGTGCTCAGGATCCCCTTCTGAACTACTTGAAATGGGGCTCAAGGGGCTGGTGGAGAAGAAACATTCATTCATGGTGCTGTGACCCAAGAGTCCTGCAATGATCACAACATGGAGTAAATAAGCTGTAGAGTACCTGGCTGCTGGAGATTAAGGGACCACTGAGCCTAAGCATGACAGTATCACACATGACAACCAGACAGAACCTTCACGGACGCTCCTGTGAGCCCGAGAGCCCACATCAAGACCTCACCACTCCAGGTGGTAGGTAGTAGGCTATAAATCACAGGAGTGGCTGTCTTCAGATCAGGGTGTTGGCCCCTTAAGAATGCTCTACCATGCGAGTAGAGGCTTAAAGGGGCTCAATTTGCTTTCAACCTCTGTTGGGCACAGAACACTCTGTGGTTCTGCAGTTTCTGCCCTGCCTTGTTGTCTTGCCCCATGGGCTCCATCCCAGCCCAGGACGGGATATCCGTGAGTACTTTACGATCCAAGCCAAATCTTGTGTGATTTCCACCTACCCCAGAACCCTAATCCCCATGCCAAATCCTCTTATTATTTAGAAGCCCCCTCCAACATTCTAGAGAAAGCACAAGTAGCTGCAGGGAGGATGGGATAGGCAACATGCCACTCTGAACTTCTTTAAGTTTGCTTATCATAGGATCCAAACCAGTTTGTCCCCATTTGAGCTACTTTCATTCAGATGGCAATGAAATAAATTATATCAGATAGGTAGATAGGCAGATAGATAGTGTACAGGCATCCCCCTACTTAACATGTGATCAACTCTCATATGCGTTTTGCCAAGAAATAGTTAAATAAATTCAAACTTGGAAATGACAGGAGAGAGCTGGAGAGTCCTTGTGGCTCGTGAGCAGGCCTTCCCTGGAGCCCAAAGAGGACATCGGTGAGGGCGGGGGAAGCCCCAAAGAGAGCAGAGGTGCAGTGGGCTTTGTTTAGGCTGCTCAGCTTCCCCACCTAACAGCTGGTGTGCAGGGTATCACAGCAGCTGATATTTACTTGCGCATATTCCAGCCTCCTGCCAGCCCCAGAGCTTCAATTTTGGTTGCATTTTGGGATACAGTATTTTTTATATTGATTGGCGAGAGAGCAGCAAAGAGGTTGTTTAGAGGCTTTGTAGAGGGTACACCCCATTTTATGCAATTTCACTTGTGTGCTCGGGGGACCGGAACTAACCCCTGCATAAATGGGGGGGGGTGCCTGTATATAAATTTTCATTACATAATGTAAGCATCCTTTTGCTCTCCACATCACCTACATAATTTCAACCTGTGTCTGTAACCCTAAGCACACTTATTAGGGATCATGGTGGAATTTACTTCCAAGTAAGCATGCCAAGTATTGTGCTGGGTTTTTTTTCCAACTAGCAGGAAATTATCTCTTGATGATGATCAAGCAGTCCTGGCACTTAGCATGGAAATTATCCCTTTTCAACAGACACGACTGCTCCCTTTGGATATGCTATTTAAAGTCCAGAAACAAGAAGCAAACAGCAACTGGGTAAGAAGAAGGCACAGTTGCCCACACATGTGGGTAAATTACACCGCAAAAAACAAGCCAGCTAACTTGACAGAAGGCTCTGTGAACAAGACACAACAGCAATCTAGCATAATTAGTTACTTCCTCACACCATTACACATTTATAATTCCCAAACAATGTATTTGATATTTCTGAAATGAATACTGCTCTGTCGTGCTGCCATTCTCTCACAGGGCAGAGGATGAATTGGCTGGCCGCTAGCTTAGAAAGAAATATTCTTGTTAATGTCAATAATGTTCAGATCAAATCATGGAGGAAGTCTAATAGGTTAAGTTCTTGAATCCATATATTAAGCTGTAATTTCTGGGCATTGATTTTTCCATTTCAGCATCTAGACATCACGACAAGTACTCAAGGTAGCCTTACCCTTCCAACTCTACAATTCTATGAATGATCCACCAAGAATGAACTAATATCAACCTCACTGTTGACCAAACAACTGGCCATTTACATAGATTCTCCAAGTATTTCTGGCTTGAAGAGCTGACAACACAGAGTACATGCTGACATAAAAAGGGACAAAAAAGCACATTTCGTAAAGCAGGCATCACAATGACATCAGGCGTAAAGCACTTTGAAGTCCTGATGTCAAGACTTCAAATCACCTTGCAAGGCTCTGCTAAAACCAAGTTCAGAGTCAGTGGCCATATACCAACAACTCATTCACCTAAGGAAACTGGTACACTTGGAGTGCTTCCTCTATCAAGTAATATGTGTTTTTAATGGAAAAATCATACTACTATTGTTAGTTTTCACAGTTCTAAAGAAGCCCTTTGGAATGGGCAGGAAATAATAATACTTGAGAATATCCTATTTCCTTTCTTATAGGAAGGAAAGTGGTTCAAAGTACTGTACATACACTAAGGGGATGTGGGGAGGGGCAGGTTTTAAAGAAAAAGCATTACATTTGCCTTGACTTAATCCAATGGGAATAGATAAAACTAACCTAATGAAGTACAGTACAAAGAGAAGGCAGATATAGTTCTGGATTAAGAAGCAACAGTGGATTGAGAAAAGTTAATTTTACTAAAGCATGTGTGATTTAAAATAAATACAAAAGTAATAATGAGTTTCATTCTGGGATACCAATTACAGTAACAAAAGATGGTTCTGCTCTATAAATCACAAGCTTCATCATGTGATGAACCCAATATTAAATTTCAGTCTGAGGATCCTCTGAACTAATGTTTGTGAAGAGATCAAACTGGAACAGGATTCAAGGCATTTTTTATGTGATCAAATGCACAGTAAGCCCACCACTATTAAATTTCTATACAGCAGCTCTAATGTTTATGCTTTGACATCTTGGTTAGATATGTCAGGATCTCCCTATTCTGCTTCAAACTTAGTCCTATTTAGTGGCTTAATTTTGCTTACAATTTCCAAAACTGAACACACACATAGATAGTGCAACAAATCTGAAATTCTAGAAAATTATATCACAGAACTCCACTTAATTCAATGGAACCTACCAGGTAAGTGAATGCAAGTATTAGTAACCTAATATCCATTTTATATTCTATTCAGTGGTTTAAAGAAAAAAAAATTAGGCAAAAAAGAACCAGACAGTCAAAATGACCCAATCAAGACTTTGCCAACTGACGTGTTTCTTTGGAGCATGCTTTTATCCATGACCATTGAAGACATCCTTTTGTATGTTGCTTAAAATAGGAACGTTTGTGGTAAGGAAAGCTAACTGTACAAATCGCATAGCTATCTTTTAAATTATACCACTGTTATTTAAATTTATTTTTAAAATCTGTTTAAAATCTGGAAATATGTTTCCAGGATGGTTTACCTTCACAGGTATCTTATTAGGCAGCCATTCAACAACAATGCCCTCATTTCTAACACTAAAACTGATTTACCCAGAAAGCTGAGAATTTAAAAGAAACTGCCAAGGAAAATGTCAACGCAGCTGACAAATTACCCCTTTTTTGCCACAAATATATTTCTCATTTTTTTCCATATTATTTATTTCCTCTTTAAAATCACCATCGCCCTGTGATCTTCAGATGAAGAGCGGTGTAGAAATTTAATAAATAACAACAATAATAATCCTCTGCTTTTCTTCTTTAAATTGCATCTTCAAAGGGATGCACAACATGTTTGACCTTGGTCTACTATTTAGAAATGGCACTCCACATTACAATTTCCACCTAACTTGACTTTTCCCCTGTTCAAACCGGCATGCAGGCAATTTAGACCATGCCAAATTTTATTCTGAGCTGCTGTTCTCCATATACATACAGTAAGATCTAAGATGGGACACTGCTTTCCCATTTCAATGCTATTGCATCAATTAACAGTGGTGTACCCAAATATGTCCAGCTCAAACAATAAGCCGATTAGCTGAATGGGACTGAATTGCAACAATCAAAACCAAGCAACCCAACTGTGTGTGCTTAGCTGGAAAGCTGAAGACAAAGCCAAACTGCACGGGGTCAGGAGGGGCAGGGAAAGAGTCCTCGAAGACAAATATGAACATAAGAAGAGCCTGCTGGGTCAAGCCAAATGGCCTATCTAATCAAGCATCCTGTTTTCACAGTGGCCACCTAGATGCCTACAGGACACCTGCAAGCAGGACTAGAGCAAAGCACTACTCTCCCCTCCTGCAGATTCCAGCAACAAGACAAAGCAGAAGACAGGACATAAAATGACAATGCAGTTAACGCCACGCATTCTGAACGGTGCCTATTTTGTTCCATATGCTGTGAAAGAGTTGCAAACACGGATAGGAAACAATATATATGTTTGTTTGTTTAATTCTATTTATGAATTGCTTGATATAAAACATCTCAAAGTGATTTAACAATAGAGGTGGATCTCATCTTATGCTGATTTTACAGGAAATGGGTTTTCAGAAAAATTGAAATTAAAAAGGGGCCAGAGAGCAGAGGGAAACCCTGAAAGGGCTGTCCGAGATCTAGTGGAAGCCCTCATGTGACTTTCCAAAAGCCTGGAAAGTGAGGCTGAGAAGGAGCTTAAAAAGCTGTTTCCACATAGTGCTTTCATGCCATGGAAAGAGCTGGAAAGGCCACATGAGACTCTGAGGGAATCTCCCATGAGTTCATGAGACAACCCCACAGGGGGCTTTTAAAGCTTGCAGGCCCATCCAGAGGCCTCATGTTACCTTCCCAGAGCCTGGAAAGCATGGCTTAAAAAGCTCTCCACTTTGTGTGTGGGACAAGGCCCATTCAGCGCCAGCTTCAGACAGGTAGGGATGGTCATGCAGGGCCATTCTGGGGGTTGTTCTGGCCTTGTGCAATTTTTCTTACATGCATGTTAGCTGCAAACATAACCCTTTTATATGATGAGATCTACCTGCACAAATACAGACTGCGTCAGTTAAGCACAACTTTATGTTCCAGTGTGAGTGAGGCCTCATATGCTTCTGAAGTTAACAAAAAGAATCCATAAGACAAACTTGCTGGATCAGATCAGCTGTCCATCTAGTCCAGCATCCTGTTCTCCCAGTAGCCCATCTGCAAGGGAGGATCTGAGCACAGCAGCATCCTCTCCTGCTGTGGTTTCCAGAAAATGGTATTCAGATGCATACTGCCTCTGTCTGTGTAGACAGAGCAGTCATCATGGCATGTAGCCACTGAATTAATCTTATCCTCATTTGAAGCCATTGTCTTTTAAAGCCATACCTTCCATAGTTTAACTATGTGCCATATGAAGAAGTACTTCTATCTGTTCTGAATCCTGCAATACTCCCCTTCATTGGATGAGTTCTGGTGTTATAAGAGAGGGAGAAAAACTTCCTTCTAGCCACTTTCCCTACGCCATGAATAATTTTGCAAACTCCTATCATGTAGCCTCTCCCTCCCTTTTTCTCTTATCTAACAAGCCCCAAACGCTACAATCTTTCCTGCAACCTTGATCGTTGTGGTTGCCCTTTCCTTAACCTTTCCAACTCTACAAAATCCTTTTCTGCACAAAGTATTCAAAATGATTAATTGACTTCAGTGGGACCTAAAGTCAACCAACTAGACTGGATCCAACTTAAAATGACAATACAGCAAATACCAACAGCTGTAGAAATTCACCAAATGGAGGGAAAATTTGACCTTAAGGTAGGATGGTTGGTGGGGTTGTTGTTTTTCACAATAGTGGGTGCCCCTACAGGAAAAACACTTCTCTCCTCCCTAATCTTGGCTCACAATAGGAAGGTATACAGAAAATTGCAGAGGATGGGGAAGAATGCAAGCGAGAGTCACTCCCTATGATACACAGATCTAAGCTATTTAAATTTTTAAAGATAAATCACTAGCACTGAAGTGAATAGGAAGCCCATGCAGATGAGCAAAAATGGGCATATTAAATTCTCTGTACTTTGCACACTGACCTCTACTGTACACTCCCTTAAAGGGAGATAGGAAAGGTTTCTCTCAATATTTTATTGTGTTGCTCTCAAATATTATCTACACATAATAAATTCCTGCACTCTGCTAGGAGGGCCAAAACAGCCCAAAAATTGCAGTTGCTTGCAAAAGCCTAAACCAGCTACTTGAAACTGCTGATGCTAGCTACAGGTCAGAAGGTCGCTTCCTGCCCAGCCAGAAACTGCTGTTAACCGAAAAACCACTAGCAAGATGTTTCCTGCCTTACTTCTGCTTTTAAGTAATGCAAGAATAGGAAGAGATACGAAGAGAATGCTTAGCTAGAAAAAGAAGACACGTGTACAAGGAGGTGGGAGGGAGTGCTTGGCTTAGCAGAAAGACAGGAATGTTTAGCAAAGCAATAAAATTGTGTTTAGCAAGCAATATTTGCTAACCGATTGGGGAAGTTTGCGGGTATAAGAAAGTCCGCCGAAATGTCTTGCTTTACAGCCAGTATATTTTTAGGAATTATCCAGCAGGCTGTCTCTGAGTACAGACCTTGACTCTGTGCTCAGATCTCTCAATAAACTCTTTTTCTCCAAAGAAGATTTTGCTTTCCTGGTACTTTTGTTCCCTCCGAGGTCCAGGTAGATGGCGAGGCTAATGGATCCCTAGGTAAATAAGGCTTCATCTCTCTGGGGGCTCGCCCGGGATCAGCCCCCTTCCCAAATACGGACCGGAGGGCCAGGCTCAACCAAGGTGAACAGCTCCGATCGGCGTTCGCATTTCCAGTGCACACCCTGCCAGTTTGTAGGGGGAGATTGCCACACCGTCCTGGAGCGGAGACATCTAGTTGAGGGAGAATAAGAGGACAGAACGGCGCCGAGGGGACAGGTCCGCAGCGGAAAAGGTAAGCCCGAGGGAAAGGGCTAGGGGCCCGAGGGAAAGGGCTAGGGGCCCGAGGGAAAGGGCCAGAGGCCTGATCAGCCTCACCTGGTAGTTGGCAGTAGCGTGCCCGGCAGTAAGAATGCCACCAGGAAAGGAATTGGTAAAGGTTTGGGAAAGGGAATGGGGCAGAGGGAATTGAGTGTTTTGTTGACATGTTGTGTGTCAGATACTCCAGTGGATGAATTGTTGAATGAGGGCTAAGGCTTAGTGTCCCCTTGGCCGAGCGATTGTAGGATTGTGCATTTTCTGACAAACTGTAGCATGTGGAGTGTGAGAGAATTTTGAAAACCCAGTTAGGAGCGGTAGTATCTGAAAAAAAAATAGGGTCTGGAGCAAGCCAATGTATTCCTCTGGAATGCTTTTTAAATAACTGGAAAACAGCCACGAAGAGTGATGATTCAAATTGAAAAACAGAGACTCAAAACTTTATGTGAGGTGGACTTGCCAACCCAGGGAACTGCGTGGCTTTGATTTGCAATTAATCAACCCCCTGTGGCAAATCAACCCCCTGTGGCAAAATATATTAAATGTCCACCCAGACCAGATCCCCTATATCTCTACATGGAAGACCAATGTAAAAAAGAATCTACCATGGCTAAAGTCTTGCTGTGACAGCAACACACAGAACAGGATTTGTACAGTGAAGCCTCTGGTGTTAGAAGACCCAGAAGATGAGGAGGGGGAGTGATTAAGCCACCACCTTACACTCCACCAACAGCCCCTCCAACCCCCCCCCCCAGGCCAAGATCAAGAAGCACAGGGAGGTGCTGGTGTAGGGGGAGGAGGACCTGCGAAGGAGGATAGTGAGACGGAAGAAGAGGAAGAGTTTAGGAAGACACTAGATGATATGAATCAAGGAAAGAAAATGTGGACAGAAAGACAGAAAAAGAGACTAAAAGGAGTTTGTAAAGCCATTTGAGGAAAAAGTTGGATGTAAGCCCCTTGTTAGTTGAGACAGCAGAATACTGCACCCCTGAAAAGAGGAAGAGATGGCAACGTAAGTGGGGACAGGCAGCGAAGAGAGTTATGTCTCACAGACAGTATGAGAAAACCAGGAAGGATCAGGCAGCCGGAGAAATGCCCCTTCGGAGGGTTTATGATCCACCAGCCCCTGTCCCAGCTGGACAAGCGAAGGCACCACAGACAGCATATACCCTTTTCAAGTGCAGATGTTTGTAATTGAAGAAATCAGAACCCCTCTTTTGAGGAGAATCCAGCAAAGATTATAAAATTGTTTGAAGGGATTTTTTAAAATCTATAATCCCACTTATGATGATGAACAATATCCCCTGGACTCACTATTAACTACAGAAGCATTGCTTGGCCCCTGCATGAGTCAACTAGGGGAATAGAGAAGGATCCTTTTATATGGGGCAGGGAACAGCAGCAGGCTTTTCAGGATCTCAGAGTGACATTACAACGAGCCCCAGTGCTTGGCATCCAAACCCCGAGAAGCCTTTTACCCTGTTCACAGATGAAGACCAGGGGGGTAGCCAAGGGAGTCTCATGCCAGAAACTGAAAAATTGGCAGCAACTTGTCGAATACTTGTCAGAGAAGCTAACCCCAACAGAACAGAGGTTGCCCCCCCCCCCCTGTATGAGAGTGATTGTGGCAGTGGCCACCCTACTCACAAAGGCAGATAAATTCACGTTTGGACAGGACACCAGCTGTGTAACTCCAAGAGGAAGTGCCAGATGCTGTTATTACATTCACGCCTGAAGTTTCAGGTTACCACAGCCCTTAACCTAGCTACCTTATTACAGGTAGGAGAAGGTGAACAAGGGAGCTGCCCACTCAGTCTTACCTGTGCCTGTAACAAAACCCACAAACCAAGTGGTTAATATAATTGGAGCCACAGGTAAATCGCAAAAGGCCCCGTTTTTGCAGTCTGTTACCTGCTGCCTAGGTGGCCAAGTAGCCCAGCACAAAATTTTTGTATATACCAGAGTGTCCCATTCCTTTATTGGGCCGAGACTTGTTAACAAAATTGCAAGCCCAGATTTCCTTCCAACCAATGGGGGAAGTAATGATGACAACTGGACCAGCAGGAGAGTTTTTTTTCTTTAGAAATACCCCTGAGAAACCATTGGTGCTTGATGATGGTAAAAGAAGAGGAGGGAATCCTCCCTGTTAGCCTGCTTCATGATGTTGACCCTGGACTATGGGCGGAAGATAAAAACCAATACCCCATCCCACGACAGGCAGCTGAAAGAATGTGGGTGCATTTGAAGCGATTGCTTCAACATGGAATCTTGAAACAATGCCAATCACAGTGAAACACCCCACTGTTGCCAGTGAAGAAGGAAGATGGTGGGTACTGCATATAGGCCCCAAAAGTTCTGGAAAATAGGAAAGGAAGAACGGGACTTTGAAAAACCACTGACCCAAGAAACAGGGTCTAATTGGGTGTTCATGTTGCCCTTGGCTTTGCTTAGAGTTTGTAGCCTCCCATTGAAACGTATTCACTTGTCACCCTTTTGAAGTGATGTTTGGGAGACCGGTTCCTTATGTGTGCATGCTTTCACCTATCCCTGCTCAAGATGTGGAATTGAACAATTATGTACAGTGTCTCTCTCGAGATTCTCTCTCTCAACCCAGGCCCGAACTCCTTGCGTGACCAGTTTGAGCCAAGTGACGAGGTGTGGATAAGACTGGTCCCAGGCACCACTGCAACCGTGCTGGAAGGGCCCATCTGCTCTCCACACCCACAGCTGTGAAGATCGCTGGCACCACCCCTTGGGTCCACCACATTCAAGTGGGGAAAGCTGCTTCAGATTGGACTGTGTCTCAGCATCCTGAAGATCCCCTCCAGTGACGACTGCCTTGCTGATATCACTCCAGAGGCTGATATCTCTACGCACGGTGAAGAATTGGATGGGAGGGGCGCCCGCAGGCAGCGCCCCCAACGTAGACATTTGTTCTCCAGCCAATTTAGAGGCACCACCAGAACTTTTGATATTGGTACCAGAACTCACTCCAGACGATGTGGAACCACGTTACACCCTTGATGAACAGCAGTGGACCAGCCAAGAAGGAACAACGCTCCAGGAAGGACCAGACAGCCGTGTTTTTGTGCCCCAACATCTGGCCAGCACAATTGTAAAGAATTACCACGAGTCCACCCATTTGGGAGGCCCAGCTGCTAAAGCACACCTTGGGAGAATATTCTACCTCAACTAACTGCTGCTATATCCCAAAATGTGCCCTGTGCGCCAACCAAGAGACTGAGAACTATCACCCTTTGAATTTCTATATGGCAGGCCAACCCCTTTCGTCCGAGACATCCCCGCCAGTTTGGGGCAGATGGGAGATCACATCACCCAAGAACAAGTGCAATTCCTGTGTTTGTTGTGTGTGTTTGCTTTCTTTCCAGGTATTCCCTCGAGCGTACACCTGCAGTCCCGTGGCAGTCTCGCTGAGCCGGTTCACCAGTCCCTCTGGGTGACAGCGTCTGGCGACCCCCTCATCCCCAACTGCAGTGAAAGTAGTCGAGGTGATCCCCTGGGTACATCACACGCATCTGAAGAAGGGTGTCTGGACTTGCAAAAGAAATCCTGCTTACCCTCTGAAGTTGATCATCACCTTGTGTCTGACGCTACCAGGAAAAAGCGTTAGGCCACGGGCAACGCGATCCTGCGACTAATCATCACAAGGACAGTTACAAAGACTTTCTCTTTTCTCTCTTATTTTCTTTATTGACTTGCTCTATGTCTTATTGCCCTGACCCTACCGAACCATACCAACCCTATTGGCCTGCTGGCCTCTGCTACGACTGGTTCGTCTTGCCGGTGGTAAGAGATGGCGTGCTCCTTGGCTATTGGAAACTGGGGTCTGATGAGATTGCCGTATTGAGACACCCCACTGCCCCGTTGTGGCTCCTCTCCCACACCACTGACCAGCACGCGTGGACAGTGCTCTTACGGGAAGCTGCAGAGACGATCGAAATCTATCTAGTTCTGTACCGCTCTTGCTGTTGTGGGAGGGTAGTCAACTGTTATCCGGAAGGTAGAGCACTGTACCAACCTCATTTGATAGAACAGGTCCTACTCTTAACCCAGGTCATAGATGGGACAGAACCTATCTTAATGCAAGTATTGCAGGGGTGGGAGCCTTAGCCAGGTGTGCATTGAAATTACTAAACAAGTGCCAGTAAGAATTGCCACCCCAGGATTTCAGCTTCCATATGCTCTGGTCACTGGGGAGGCAGCACGAGAGTTCAATCCACCCAACAGGGTTAATAGAAAAATTGACCCACATAGTGGGAGCATCAGCTCACCGGTGGGCTCTCATCCTTGAGGCTCAACAGGTAGTCGGGCACAAATATCAGTGGGCTCTTCAACAATGAGCACACCCCCTGAATATTGGTGGGAGGAACCATGAAGATATTGAGTTTGGTGAGTAGGAGTGATATGTACCGCCCTTGTCATATGGATGCTCTCGTATTTCTGTTGGCATGAACGGTATCGTATTTGTGGGAAGAATAGGCCCAATAATGCTTCTATTGCTTTTCTGCTTCTGTATACCCTGCTTAATGCAATGCCTGCAACATATGATGGGAAAGATGATGTCTCGCATGATGGGACCTCGCGTGATTGCTGTAATGAGAGAATATAGACCCCTACCCCAGAACGAATCTAAGTAATAGATTGTTCAAAAGAAGAGGACGGAGTAAAGGGAGATAGGAAAGGTTTCTCTCAATATTTTATTGTGTTGCTCTCAAATATTATCTACACATAATAAATTCCTGCACTCTGCTAGGAGGGCCAAAACAGCCCAAAAATTGCAGTTGCTTGCAAAAGCCTAAACCAGCTACTTGAAACTGCTGATGCTAGCTACAGGTCAGAAGGTCGCTTCCTGCCCAGCCAGAAACTGCTGTTAACCGAAAAACCACTAGCAAGATGTTTCCTGCCTTACTTCTGCTTTTAAGTAATGCAAGAATAGGAAGAGATACGAAGAGAATGCTTAGCTAGAAAAAGAAGACACGTGTACAAGGAGGTGGGAGGGAGTGCTTGGCTTAGCAGAAAGACAGGAATGTTTAGCAAAGCAATAAAATTGTGTTTAGCAAGCAATATTTGCTAACCGATTGGGGAAGTTTGCGGGTATAAGAAAGTCCGCCGAAATGTCTTGCTTTACAGCCAGTATATTTTTAGGAATTATCCAGCAGGCTGTCTCTGAGTACAGACCTTGACTCTGTGCTCAGATCTCTCAATAAACTCTTTTTCTCCAAAGAAGATTTTGCTTTCCTGGTACTTTTGTTCCCTCCGAGGTCCAGGGGGATGGCGAGGCTAATGGATCCCTAGGTTGATCAAGCTATGCCTATTGTGCCAGAAAGTTTAGCATTCCTGGCAACTAACTACAGTAATCAAATTTCAACCAGGCTGTTGCTCTCTGCATTTCATCTACATATGAAATGGACCCTGCTAACAAATGCATATCAAACAATTGCTTATTGTTGGCTCAGACACAACTGTGGAGTTTGGCATCACACAAGGTTAGAAACCTTCCCTACTTTGAAGGGAGCATCTGACTGGCCATGGATTTGGGTGTCTGTTGGCTGAGGCAACAGGTGGGTCTCTTCCACCTGAGGCAAAGGCTAGATTTTGCTCTTTAAGACACCTTTTTGGTAAAGGATGCAATTTTTAGTAGCCCACGTTTTATACTTTGCTCTGCAGTTTTAGAACTGCAGTCCTAAAACACACAACGGAGCAAGTCTCATTGCCAAAAATACACATTGATAGAATTACACTGTAACAATCCAAATTAGGATAAAAATACTAGTAAGAATTCTATCTTATGTGTCTGAATTTAGGTTTCCCCTTCCCTACCCCCTCAAACAAATATTACATTCCCATTTGTTCCAGTCTGTTCAGAAGCTGTGGTGCTCACAAAATCTTCTTCTTGTAAACACAGAAGAAAGTGGCCAGGTGCAAAAGAGGAGACAGCTCCTGTACCCCCCAAATAGTTGTGTAGAAAAGATAATGTCAGAAAGCCAGCTCAACTTAAATAAGATACACACCGTGCCTGATCAGTTTTCCTTCCAACTGTCATATGCCTCAGTCTAAGTAGCAGGCAATGTGGTACCCTGCAGACTTTGTTGGACTCCAACTCCCATCAACCACCACTCAGCATAACCGACAGCCAAGGATGATGGAAGTTGTAGCCCAGCAATGTCTGGAGGACACCAAATTGGTTTCCCCTCCCCTAAGAGATGAAATAGTGGTATTTTCCCAGAGTTCATTGCCAGTAAAAATATTGTTAGCCTACTCCTGTACATGTTTAAAAAGCCACCCCAGGGAGATTCTGAAAGCAGTGCAGTTCAAAAGTATAAGTTGTGTGTAAGTAAGGCTCACTGCAGCCAAGAATCTAAGGTTTCTTAGCAGCTGGGCTGCCCTATATGGACCAAACCAGTGTGTGTGTGTGTGTGTGTCTGTTTTAAGCCAAGGCACAGCATCATTCTAGTTCAAAGCGTTCAAGCTCCCGCCAAATCTATTAAGAGAACAGTCCTCAGCAGTACGTTGCACTGTCTTCTGTGGTAACCTACAACTGCATTTGGGGCTATCAATATCCCAACTGAATGAGCAAGTTGCTCATTTATTTAGCATCTCCATCTGTCCTGACTGTAAAGAGATACAGAAATCTGTGCTTCACATAACCACAAATGGCTACTCAAGACAATACTTTTTTTAAAAAAATGGACAGTGATCATAAGAGATTTTGTAAATGTTATATTTGAATGGTTTGATGGGCAATAAATCTTATGTGGGCTTCACTCCAGAGAAAGCCAGGTGTTTGATTTTCCCCCCCCCCAACAATTCGGGGCATCTCTGCTCAGAATTAAGTCACACTAGATGCCTTCAGACATCATCATAAACCATCATGGTTTATGATGATGGGAATAAGCCTAGCCTTTTTCTGGCTTTTTCTAGCCTTTTTCTAGCCGATCGCATGGTCGGCGGTTCGAATCCCCGCGGCGGGGTGCGCTCCCGTCTTTCGGTCCCAGCGCCTGCCAACCTAGCAGTTCAAAAGCACCTCCGGGTGCAAGTAGATAAATAGGGACCGCTTACCGGCGGAAAGGTAAACGGCGTTCCGTGTGCTGCGCTGGCTCGCCAGGTGCAGCTTGTCACGCTGGCCACGTGACCCGGAAGTGTCTGCAGACAGCGCTGGCTCCCGGCCTATAGAGTGAGATGAGCGCACAACCCTAGAGTCTGGCAAGACTGGCCCGTACGGGCAGGGATACCTTTACCTTTACCTTTTCTGGCACAGGCAGGAAAAGCCTAGAACCTTCAGTTCGTAAGTATTTGTTTAAACACAGCTTGTCATGATAACTGAACCAAACAAACTGTGGTTAACCTTGGCAAGCATTTGAATCAAACCAACTTCAAACTGTGGTTTATGAAGAAAGTTTCTCAGTAAAAGAGTTAAGAATAATCACAGTTTAAGATTCAAATGTAATGTTAAACTTGTAGTTAACTGAAAATTGGATCTGAATTTTATATTATATTTCCTCAAGATTTAAAAGCTGCTTCTGGAAGTCTAGTGGAAGTTTAGCAGTAATTTCTGTGTTAGTTTGTTTGCAACCCTACTAACTCAGAAAAGTCATGGGAGTCTTGCACTGTACGGTAATTTCACATGGTGAAATTTGGGGTTGTATTCTGGCATACAGTACTTTCCCACCATTTAAAATTTAGCACGGCAAGGCAATATATCCATCAAAAAGCCACAATTCCATAACGCAATAGGAACTGCAGTGTAAAAGTGATGTTAGAAATCGGAACAAAAGTGCTAGCATTATCACCAGTAAAACTAATAAAATAAAGGCCCTCCAGTAGTGTAATGGGGATTTCCCCCCTCCTCATCCCATGCACCCCCAGTGTGCCCCCAAGCAGCTCTGGGGAGGTCAGAAGAACCCCCAGAACAGCATGTGAAGGGAGGAAAGGGGGGATTGTGCTAGCTGTGGAGGTAAAATGCTTGTGCTGATGGAACGATTGCTATGCCATTACGTTGAATTCCTCTGTGTGCATGTGTATACACAATAATTCTCTAATTATATTTTCACATTTCATCAAATTCTGACTTTAGTACTCTTATCAACCTCAGACCCTTTGGAAGGAACAAGCTGTAAATACAATCAGGATTTTAACTGTTAAGTGACAGGTCAAAAGGCTATCATTGGCAATAACAAATTCTTAAGCACTTCTATTCAAGAGTATTCACACGGTGCAGGAACTCGAGGTCAAATCTGGCCAAGCCCTCATTTCTCCAAGTCCAGTAAAAAATGTGCACAAATTATACTCCTTGGCCCAAAGAATATATAAGCCAAGAGGTTATAAACTCAATTACGGTACTCTCTGTAGAACTACAAAGGCTTTTCAGTTTGAGGGGGAGGCAACTACTGTATATAAATGATTTTTATTTTTATTATTACAAAGGAGAGTCAAACAAAATTTGATAAAGTGGGAGAAACAAGGCAAGTGTTTGACTGGATACACATAGTGTACAAGTGACAGAGTATATAAAGTATATAAAGGTTAGCAAGCAACACATAGGATAACCATTTGATCCAATCAAACTGTGCTCCTCTTTAAGAGTTCTTAAAATATTCCAAGCATGCAAACTAGAAATACAAGCATAGATAAAATGGGAATAGTCAAGGGTCTTAACCTAAAACTAACCAATGCATGCTCTCTATGAATTGTCCTTATACAAAATGCAAACAACTAATCATTTTATAATATTTCCATATGATGCTCTGCAGTCCCCCCTCTCTCTAACTCCTTCCCCATTTCTTCCAACTGCAATCTAAAAATGCAGTAATTCTCAGTCTATAAAGCAGTGATGGCCAAACTTGGCCCACCAGCTGTTTTGGGACTACAACTCTCATTATCCCTAGCTAACAGGACCAGTGGTCAGGGATGATGGGAATTGTAGTCCCAATACAGCTGGTGGGCCAAATTTGGCCATCACTGCTATAAAGGAATGGGTTTGGCAGGTGGGAAAACACTTGCAAAATGGCAAATAATAAATTGCTGTCTATAACACAGCACAGAAAGTAAACCAACTGCTGAAAAAGTTTTAATTTAGTTATCCTCCGATGCTCTGCACAACCTCAATGGAAGGTTAGGTCATGTACCATTTCTTGGAATTGTTCCCATTTGTAACTGATCAATGCGAACAAGACTAATCTAGTTGTCAACTACTTGGCTAGTCCTAGAGGCGTTTCAGCATGTTCCAAGCTGACAGGACATCATCAACTTCCTGAATCAGATCCTTATTGTAACTAGAACCTCTGCAGGTGTGAAGAGTGTCAGTTCCGATTTGTGACCTTTTCTGTGTCCCTTGTGTGTCTCAAGATTCTGCAGAGCAAAAGCTCTGCTAGATTCCTCACAGCATCTTCCTAGTGCCCATTACTCACAGATGACCACAGGTAATCCTAGAACTGTAGAGTTGCAAGGGACCACAAGGATCATCTAGTTTAACCCCCAGCAATGCATGAATCTTTTTGCCCAACATGGGGCTCAAACCTATGACCCTGAGATTAAAAGTCTCATGCTGTACAGACTGAGCTATCAAGCTATCAGCTCATTGACCAGGCCGCATGAAGCAGATGGGATATGGAGTCCAACAGCATTTGGAGGGCTACAGTTTTCTCCAGCCCTGTAATATATAGCCCAAACCTGGCTGTTGCTATCTGACCAGAAGAATAGCACAGTACCTTTCCTCATTTCTAGAAAACAACCCAACCCAGCTTCTGCCCTGTGCTTCATAATCCATTCCCTTAAAATGTGTTCATTTATTTGTGGTATTTACACCCCACTCTCCAAATTACTTTCCCAAGACAGCTTGCAATGAAATATCAGAAACACACAGATACGTACAAATAATAAAATGTCAGAGAAAAGTTAAGCAGCAGATAAAACGCAACATAGTATCAATAATTAAAAATAATGCCGCGTTTTTAATTGGGGATGGGGAAGTTATAGCCTTCCAGATGTTGCTGAACTACAGCTTCCATCATCCAGGCACACTGGGCACCTTGGCTACAGCTGATGAGAACTGCAGTCCAATCACACCTGGAGGGCCACAGGTTTCCCATCCCTGTTTCAAAGGACTAAGAGAATAGAAATATATTTTGCCCAGAACTGCAAAAGTAAGCAACAGGCAAGACCCAGTATAGGGCTTATTTCCTAACTGCAGCACCAACACCATCAAGACTCTTTCTGCATCCAAGCAGCATGGGGAGGCTCACACGTATAACATTGCCTTTGTCATTTTTTTGAGAAACTGTGAGATCCATAGTTTTACCTAACATAATCTCAGTTATTTGAGAGAGTTGTTTCCTATAGTTAAGCAGGCTGCTTTGACCTCAATGAGAGCAAGAGACCACTGGCAGAGTAACAGCAAAACCAGGTTAATCTCCCAATATGCAAAGCTGGTAGTCAGCAATCTCTGGTGTCATCTGATCAGTTCATCCTGACTGAAAAGAGCCGAGAGCTACATGGGCAGAAAATCTCAAGTATGTTTAAAAAGGAACACAGACGCTCAAGCATTCCTGTAGAAACTGGGTTATCAGGGTTTCGGACTGAAACACTACCAAAGCTGGTGGCTACAAAAAGAGCAGCTTTTGTTGGATTGCCCGGTCATTAGTGGTGACATTAAAAAAACCTGGCAACAGCATTGTATGTTTCTCTTGAATCTAAACATTGAGAATCATAGAGTACTTACAAAAGCCAAATTAAACTGAAGGCTCCTGTCTCCATGTTCTGAGGTATATAATGCTTGAAATAATTAGAAGTATCCACTTAAGCCACACTCACAGAAGACACATGGATATCAATGAGCTGCATTTGATGCTAACCATGGGTAGGCAAACTGCCCAACTGCTTTCTAAATCCAGCCAGTGGACAGTCTGGGAATCAGCATGTTTTGACATGAGTAGAATGTGTGCTTTTATTTAAAAGGAATCTTTGGGTTATTTGTGGGGCATAGGAATTCGTTCATTATTATTTTTTCAAAATATAGTCCGGCCCCCCACAAGGTCTGAGGGACAGTGGACCAGCCCCCTGCTGAAAAAGTTTGCTGACCCCTGATGCTATCCATAGGTGACTGGAAGAGCTTCTGATCATGCAGTGGGCCTTTGCCTTTCTTCCTTCCCCTCTGTGGCCTCCCAGACATTGTCCGTATGTTGGGGGACCCTCCAGAACAGATTTGGGAGGAGGGTATGGAGGGGCACAGAAAATCCTGTTGCATGAGTGGAAATTTACTTGCCCATCCTTGGATTATGCCTCATGGAAATAGATTATTTAAGTCCACGCTTTCACTGGGTTTCCTCTGATTATGGCTAACATCAGATATCACCCAATGTTTCAACTACAACTTAAAATTGTTTTAATTTGATTAAACTTACGGACAACTGAACATTTCCCATTTTTTGTTTTAAGTAAAGCTTAAAAGTATAATACGATGCCCTACTTTCAGTATTTTTCAATATACTGTTTGGCCTAGGTCACTAAATATGGAAATTCACATTCTCACATTCCCTGAAGACAAAGTCTAAGGGCACAGTTTGGGTGGAACTGTACACCTACAAGCTTCAGGAGAACAAAAGTATTCCCATTCCTACTGGATTGCCATTTTATCAGTTTCTCTACACCCAGAATATGCACTGGAATAGTTTCTCTCGCTACAACATCAATAACTTTGGTTAGATACAGAAGGAGCCCTACAGAGAAGAATAAAAACAATCCAAATTCCTTCATCTCTATAAAACATCCTAAGGCAGATATTACAGTTCACTTGTGTAGCTAGTAGTAAACAAAAAGACTCAAGGCCAGTGTGGATATAAGAATCTGTAAATAGCAATAGGAGGCTAAAAAGCAAGACCTCTTCTATGATATTTTAGAACCTATCACCCTCCATTTCATCACAAAAGATTTCTCAAAACACCTGAGCTCCACAAATAATAAGTACCACTGTGAAGAAGGGGAAGATCGATCTAAAGTTACAAGCTACTGTACTAAAAACCACATTTGATACAAGCAAAGTTCTCAAAAAGACATGTGATCCCAGCCTTATGAAGTGGGAAAGAAACCTACAGAACTTGTTGCGTAATTTGCTACTTACCAGTACAGGTAATAGGCTAAAGCCAGGGCAACCAGTGTCGCACAAACTCCAGCTAACAAACATATTCCCGACTGGTTTGCCAACATCTTTCAAATTCACTTTTGCTTCCACAAAACAAGTAAGTGGTGGCGGGGGCTGGGGGGGAAAGCCACGGGAAAAACAGGAAGATGACAGTCCCTTGCTTGAAGAACAAATCAGTCTTGACAAGAAGGAAGGATTATGATGACAAAAGCACACTGTGGTAAATCGGGAAACATTGCTGTTACTTAAAAGCTGCTTCCTCGGCAACAAGAGACGGGCTGGTATCTTCTCCTCTTGTCACAGAGGCATCTTGTTAAACCACCCAAGTTCTTAAAGCTCCAGCACCATAAGAAATTAATGTAACACAGGCATAGGTGAATAAAATTGTAAATACCTTGCAATAAATGATAGTGTCAGTGTTGACATACTGAGTCTTTGCCCTAATCCAATAATCGCCTTAAGGCCAATTGCCATGCACAAGAATATATCACACTGTATGGTGGGGAGGAATGGCAGAGGACTGGGGAAAAATACATACATACATACATACATATCCCAGACATATTTTTTTTAAGTGAAATCTACTATTTCAAAATAAAGTAACAGAAATCTTGAAAGCTGTAGTTCTTTCAATATAAAATGCTATACACACACAGAATTATTATTAGTATTATCATAAAGTGAAAGAGGGCATAAGAAAAAGCAGAAGGGCTTTGAAAAGAAAAAACAGGGAGAATAACTCTTAAGTCCTATAAACTGGTGAACCATAATCCTACTTGAGCTTCTTGGATAAACCACAGGATAAGCTAAGAACAAAGAAGGATAATATTCTATTATGTTAAAGAACAGTACAGTTGGGATGGGAGTCAAAGAAAATCTATTATTTGCCTAGTGCCTTATGAATTACCGGTATTTGTCTCTGGTCAAACTATGGTCAGATATTCCATGAGCCCAAGGTGTCTTTATGTAAGTGGTAGCCTGTATTTTTAAATTGCATCAGGGATTTGTCTTGTAGAGAAGACTGGATGGAGCAAGGGTTCGCTGTTCCCCAGCCCAGAAAAGATGAGGTTGCATGCAGACATACAGAGTCATTCAGGACCACACACAGTCTGCCCTACTATAAACATATAAGTATCTTAAAACAGGATTTTTTTTCATCTTCTGCAGTAGTTATGCACATATTATTGGTTAAGACTGCAATCCTTTATCCACTTATGTAGAAGTAAGCTCCATTGAACTGGGGATGTGTTGCAATTCCAAAACAACATATGTTTACGATGCAGACATATGGGTAGGGAAGGAAAAAGGTGCCCCAGCAGCTCAAAACCTAGGCCAAACCATGGTTAAGACATTAATGCTGCATTTACAGGATTCTGGCTGAAACAGAACTGATTACTTTTTCAGCAGCATGGCGCTAGCCAACAGATCAGCTAGTAAGCAACCTGACTGGTTGACACAATTGGGGAAAATACCAGAAAATACTCAAGAGTTTCCACAAATACAAAAGCATGAACACAACATGTTTTGGTTTGAAAATGATTCAACACTTGTAAACTATCTGCCAAAGAAAGAAAAGAATTGTTATTCTCTTTTCTTCAACATATAAAGACACAGTAATTTCAAACAACAAATTGAAGCCTGTGATCATTCTATTTTTTTATAATGAGACTAAAGGTGGTGCAGACATCTGTGACCAGATGTTTGCCACATATACTTTCAAAATACATGATCAACCGCAGTCAGTGCTAGTTGTTTTCAAACATAGTAGGCATTGCCTGTTAAAATGCCTACATTGTTCAGAATCTGAACACTGGAGTGGACATCCCAGAAGACAAACCTGGGTCTAAAGTTCATCAAGCCCTGGACTCAGTCAATAAATGTACTATAATGAGTTTCCTAAGGACACTGGGGAAATTTTACATCTCTAAGAAGTCTAAAATCACAGTACTGTACGTTTAATAGTGATTCTGTAATACCAAACATTTGGATATCAGAAGGTGAAAGGAGTTAAAATAAAAAGCTGCTATTGGTATAGATTGGCTTCTGTATCACATATACTTTTTAAAAAGTACATCAATACTGTATTAACTATATTGTGTTGCCAATTCTAAATAATAATTTGACTTAACAGTATTGAAACTAAGCAGAATTCTTTACTCTTCTGGTAGGGTATGGGGGAAGGAAGGAAGGAAGGAAGGAAGGAAGGAAGGAAGGAAGGAAGGAAATGAAGAGCTGTTACTATAACTGAGAATATAAACTGTGCAATCTGGAATGTGTCCAAGAAATGGCATTTTCTAGTCTATTTAGCAAAACTTCCAGTATGTAAATGATGTCAAACTGCGATTCAAGAAATGAAGTACCAGAAGTGTATGCATTTCTGGATATGCACCTCAAACTGGGCCTGTTTCCCTCATCTAGGAGAGAACAGCAACCATCAGATCAACAAGTTAACATTTAAATCTGTAAAAGGAGCAAAATGGGCCCTTGGGACGTTTTCTGCATTTACACAAATCTTCCGGGCAATATCCGTATGAGCACGTCATTGAATTTCTGCTTCAGCAATTTTCATAATCTCCATTGCATACTTCAGGTTGCCAAAAATGCCACAGATATGATGTTGAGCTCTCAGCTGATACCTTTGCATTGCCCATAAAAACAGAGTTGCCATGACCTCTCTTTCAGGCGCAGAAGGTAGCTCCATATGCTGTGCCTTGCAAGAAAACTTTTCTACCTAAAAACATACCTGTGAAGAGGGGAGCTCTCTAGTCTGCTCTTGAACAACAAATGTTTCTCCCTCCCCAGAGCCTCCTTCATAGAACTAAATTGTGCATGGTCTATAAAAGACCATTATTCAAACCTATCCATATTCAAAATATTTCTCTGAGATATATTATGCTAACTGGAAGGAACTAGAAGTACTATCCCATCAAGATAAATAAAATATAAAACTATCTAGTGACAGAAAACACGTCTTGCTCTGTGACCCCCCCACAGGCTATAGCATCGTTGCCCCCCCACAACGATGCTATAGTCTGAAAATGCTCCTCATGAAACTGAATGTCGCCCAGCAGGTAACAAATTAATAAATTAACAAATTACGGAGGAAGTGGAGTGTTACCATCGCAGGAGCGAAAACTCCTGTCTTGAGTTTTCACCAGTCAATAGCTAAAATAAAAAAATTAAAAAATGACCTCTTGACTAAGAAAGGATGTGCTATGGAAACAATAAAAGGTATCTTCCTTTTTCCCTTGATTAAAATCTTTGTTGAAAAGGCTATAGGAGTGTGAGTACTCTGTCATATGCCATGGTGGGCACTTTTATAAAATGCCCAATCTTATTAGTGGCATCAGAGAAACAGGTCATGAATTAGGATATTATGCATGTTTAAGCACTAGGCATTTCTGACACCAGGGGCGCAGGTGGCACTGTGGTCTAAACCATCAAACCTCTTGGGCTTGCCTATCAGAAGGTCAGCAGTTCAAATCTGCGCAATGGGGTGAGCTCCCATTGCTCTGTCCCAGCTTCGAAAGCATACCAGTGCAATAAGACAAATAGGTACCTCTATGGCGGGAAGGTAAACGGTGTTTCTGTGTGCTCTGGTCTCCGTCATGGCATTCCGTTACGCCAGAAGCGATTTAGTCATGCTGGCCACATGACCCGGAAAGCTGTCTTTAGGCAAGCGCCAGCTCCCTCAGCCTATTTCTGACAATGAGGATTATTATTCTTGTAAAGACATGGATCACATACTGTTTATCAGCAGCTAGACTGGAGATCTTTAAGTACTGGAAAAATACGGAACCACTACCTATTTCTTAATGGCAGCAAAGAACAAAGAGACACTTGCTCTCATGCACAGAAATTTCATGTACTTGGTGGTGCACTAAAGAATGAGAAAAATACCCAAAATGAAATCAAACACAACAGCAAACCTCAAAAGAATAAGCAATAAACTAGAATAGGTAATATTTAGGAAATGTGAAACTCAAATACATACAAGCACTTAAGAACCCATGAAATGCACTTTTATAACTACAAATGTCTTTTTTTTAAGGACAGCCAGTTTATAAGCCACTCCAAAATAAATATATATGAAATGCAAAAAAAGCAAACCCCTGATGGCCCTCTAGGCAAATCGTTACGAGTAACTTCCTTCATAGCGCATATTCATGTATAACTAATACCCATACATGTTTCAACCATTCCCATCTTTCTCACTGGTTTACTGTAGTTTAAATAGTCCCAATTTCTGTATTACACATGGGAGAAATGTTACCATGCCTTTCAAGCCAATTTCCTCAGTCTCACACCACATTGTGAAATAAAGGGATCAAGAACATTATCTAATGATTCTGTGTATGACACATGTACTCCTTTGCTTTTTATTCTTCATCATCCTACCACCTCCTTTCTGTAGCTTCTTGCTTGACAAAGAGTTCTAAAGTTTGTAACTACTTTGTAATATTTTAGTTGGTACCCAACTGGATTTTGTATGTGGTTCTTCTTCTTTTTCTTTTCTTATGAATCAATATGACTAAAGTCCTAAAAAAACACCCAGTTCACAACGAGAAGTTCCAAAAGATGTGAACTTCTTACATTGGTTACGTATGATTAGAAGAACACAGTGAATCCAGATAAGATTAAAATGTATAACGTTTGTAAGGATTACACCTTCCTCCCAGCCTTCCTCTCACTGAAAGCTCTTTCTTCGGGCAATAACCCATAAAGTCACACAACAATAATGGAAGAAAAAAATGGAAACAAAGAATTTCTATTTCCTTAATTCTGTAACAACCCACAAAAGATTGCTCTGTAGCTCTCTGGGAACGAAGTTTCTTTGACAGTACTGTATTTCTCAACAACAGTTTTCTCTGACTAAAGTACTGTGTTAGACTACCATTCAGACCAAATTCTTGCTTTAACACATAATCTTATTAGTGAGCAGAAATTTCTCACACAGTAGAAGGGATATAGTGAAAAGGCACCTTTGGACCTTTGAGTGACTAGGCGCTATCGTACAGATCAGCTGACATGAGAGTTAACAAAACAGCACAGGTCTGATTTGTGAGGAAACATGCTTAGGATTGTGGCCTTAGTTATTTAAATGCTAAATTGAAGAGACTGTTTTGGACTGTTAGTAAGGCAAGTAAGCATAATGCTGATGACGAAGACTAATTATTCAAGTTCAGGATTTAACTGTTTCATAGTTTAATTCTACAATCTACGGGAAAATCTAGGTACTAGCTTTGGTGTAAACTGAAAGAAAAAACCATCTCAATGTTTTCTTTCAGTGCACTGGACTTCCATTTAGCCAGCCTTTTGATTTCATTAAATGTTGTAAAAGATTTCAATGGTGGAGTGTGTGTGTGTGTTTTCCAGCAGGGGGTGTTCTACAGTTACAGTCCTGGCTCTCTAAAAGCAACTGCAGCAGTGATCAGAAATACAATTTTAATTCAAAAGCACTGACTGCTTTGAATTCTCCTGAACCATGTGCCTTTTCTACATATTATTTAAGGAAATAACTTTATAAACACTAAGTTTGGGCCAGCCAAGGAAAAAAAAATTCTAAGAACAGAGATGAAACGATTTATCTTCTACCAGAAAAAACAGACTTTTTGTCTCCAGTTGTAAACTTCAAGCAGTAACAACAATAGAGAAGTACTACCACTGTTGCATTTTTAACATGATGACCTCCTTTACCACAATACTTTAATGCAGGTTTTATTTATTCAAAATAAATTCAGAAATATGAACCACAGTGCTGCAATTATCACAACTTGCAGGCCATTTTCATTAGTACCATATTTTAAAATTGTTGTAACCCACCTGGGACCTTACAGTGAAGCACAGGTAAGAAATATAATAAACACAGCAAATGACAAATTGTAGATGACTACCACAGGCCTCTACTCTCCAGTGTTTTAGTCCTTTATCAGTCCTGGCTCACTCACCATTATTTGCAAATCAAGGAGGCAGGCGAGATAATTTGAACTTCTATTTATCTTGCTTTCTGGTTTCTGATCCTTGAATGTTTTGCCAAGACATTTTCATGAAATAACGAGTCCTAACAGCTTAAAACCACTGTTATAAAACAACAGCAACTGTGATTCATGGAAGATGCAGAGAGAATATTTGGAGGTTAGATACTGACAAATCTTGCTGCAAGAATCCTATACAGTGGACGCTAAGGTTGCGAACGTGAGCCGTGCGGGAGGAACATTCGCAACCCGCAGTGCCGGATCTGCGTGAGCACGGGTCGCGATTTGGCGCTTCTGCACATGCGCTGAAACCTGGAAGTAACCCATTCTGGTACTTCCGGGTTCAGTACAGTGCGCAATCCGAAATCGCACAACCTGAAGCGTCTGTAACCCGAGATATGACTGTATAGTGCTTTGTAATAGAGAAGTGGAAGTAAGCATTGGGGTTTACAACAAGACACACTATGGATGCTTTGGAGGAAATACCTAGTAGACTGAAATTGCCACAACTTGTTAAGAAAACATTCACTTATTATTCATAAATTGTATGTTATACAATTTCTAAAATATGATGAGTAACTAGTTTCCTGCACATTTCCTCTTCAAGCTATTTTTGAACTGTTCCCCCCTCAAACTGGGCTACGAAAATGAAAATGAAATTGGTGGTGCATATGTGGCCTGTGGAGCCAGTGCAGAGAGAATCAGTTTGGGGAGAAAGGTTTAAGCAAGCCCCCCCCCCCCCGAATATATCCCACCAACAACTGCATGTGGTTCCATCCTTCCCTGAATGGAACATCAGCTTTTACCTGACATGCTTCAATCACATCCATTTATATACCAAATCAGATAGCATAAGAAGTTTCAAAATACAACCATTTTGCAAGAAAAACAGGATTTTAACAAAAATGACAAAGAACAAATCTGATGAGTACAGCATTAATGTCTAAATGCCTGATGGGAGAAACAAAGTCCAGGGTAAGAAAAAAGCGGACAACTTAAATGCACAAAGACCACCCAAATGGCTCAAAGGATCCAGTATTTTGCCTATGCAGTAGACTTAAAGGATAAGGAGGCAACTTGGAGGTGAAGAAAATTAACTGTTTACAAAAGCATTCTCCTCCTTCTGCCTTTCTCATTCGCACTGTGATCTTATGTAAAGGGACCCCTGACCGTTAAGTCCAGTTGCGGACAACTCTGGGGTTGCGGCGCTCATCTCGCTTTACTGGCCGAGGGAGCTGCCGTTTGTCTGCAGACAGCTTCCGGGTCATGTGGGCAGCATGACTAAGCTGCTTCTGGCGAAACCAGAGCAGTGCACGGTTTACCTTCCCGCCGGAGCAGTACCTATTTATCTACTTGCACTTTGACGTGCTTTCAAACTGCTAGGTTGGCAGGAGCTGGGACCGAGCAATGGGATCTCACCCCGTTGCGGGGATTCGAACCGCCGGCCTTCCAATCAGCAAGCCCTAGGCTCAGTGGTTTAGACCACAGCACCACCCACGTTTACCTAAGTGACCTTTATTTACCATTAGCCACACTTCCATAACTTTATAACCAGGACAAGCAAGAAAGAAATTTCCCAGTCTCTCAGTGAAAGTTTATGTGCAGAGAGTGTTCTATTCAGAATAATTGTAAGCATAGGACCAGGTGGAAGAGGATATTCTGAGTGAATTACTCCAGGGTTGTGTGGCCGCAGATCAAGATGCATCAACAGTTTCTTACCACAATATTTATTTTTATAATAGTCCTCTTGAGACCCACTTGAGGTTGTGTTTTCCCTGTGTTAATTAGTTGAAAGCCCACATGGGAAACAAATAATACCTCTGAGGTTACAGAACAGCTTTACTGTATTAAAAAAAACCAAAAAACTCAGCAGAGACACAGGGTATACCCTCTTCTGCTTAAACCAATTTTATCTAAAATCTAAAATATTACTTGTGTAAAGCATAAATGACCCATCATCATTCCCATCGTCACCAGTTACATGGAATCATCCGTAGCAATGGCCTAGTATTCTGCTTTCAAGCCTCTTGGTTCCCAATGCAGTCTGTTTGTTTATTTCTTGATGTTTCTTCAACAACAAAATATGTTTTACTCAAGTAACCTTTTAAAAGCTGCCTTATCTTCCCATAAGTCACTTTTTCCATGATCTGCAACAAATAATTGTCTTGAATCTGAATAAAATATGTAATTACAAGCAGAGAAAGGCTAACAATAAATTGGAATTTAAAGAAATGGAGAGAGATGTTTTGAATGATAGGGGGATCAAAATCATATGGAAAATTATCCTTGTGAGCTTCATCACATTGAACTTTGCACAGCACGTGCCTCATTTACTCATTTACTTTTGGCCTGAGTTCTTGGTGTGCTTTTTTCTTGGTATATTTAATAACAAGAACTCCAACTTATTTAATGTCATTTACTCAAATGGCACAGGTATCGCAAGGAAACTGAAGCAAAGTGTTGGCTATATCTATAGCTCAAAAGAGTATGCATTTGCAGATGAATGGCTCAATATCTTTAATGCACTCAACAGGGATACCTGCTGCTAAAGGACCACAAATTGGCCAAAAAAAATTCTAGGAAGAGAAAGTGTAATGTTATGACTAGAGAAGTAGGAAAATTTTCAATTTCCTTTCATTATTATAATTTGTATCAAACTGTACACAATCTTATGGTTGTAGGAATACATATAACACTCAAACTCAGGGAGAGCCAATGAAGCTGAATGTTGTAATATTCAGGACAGACAAAAGAAAGTTATTCTTCACACAGTGCAAAATCAAAGTATAATTATATCAAATAACTTCACTGATTATATGCAAGTATTAATATATTTTGCATTAAGTAACTATTCATTTCTTCTATTTTCTTATTGCGTTCTTTTTGTCATTGCAACATTTGCACTGAAAGTAAAATTAGGGCCTCCCTAATTTTAGGGAGTGTGGGCTACACACAGAAGAGGCTGTTTTTTAACAACAACAACAGCACCAGCAACAACAATTAAGTTTTGCCTTCTTTGTGTTTGAAACTTTCATCAATATTTTCCTTACATTTTTTATGAGTGTTAAAATAATATTTGATTATCTGGTGCTTAACATCTATTGGAAGTTGAGTGAACAAGAACATTCTGTACAGCTAGACATTCCATAATAGAGACACATCTACAAGAGCCTTTCTTTACAACCTAAGGAAGTATTCTATCCAAACAGACTGAAATTCAAGCAGCCAAAGCAGGCGAACTTTGAATCCTCTCTTGAGCTGCTTAACAGCAGCAGCAGCAGCAGCAAAACTATGATGAAGAATGAACTCAAAACAAGAGCTTGCAGATTTATAGCTGAGTTTAAGAATTGTTACATTTCAATTATTTCTCTTTAGTCAGCAAACAGACTACACCAAAGCACCATTCCTCATAATTATTTACTAATGAAAAGCAATCCATTAAATTTCATGAGCTACACAGAGGCTTTGCAGGTGCTCAGTGGCGTAGCGTGGGTTGTCAGCACCCGGGGCAAGGCAAGTAATTTGCGCCCCCTAACCCGTGGATTTGCGCCCCCTAACCCTAACCCCCAGATGTTGCGCCCGGTGCGACCGGCCCCCCCTGCACCCCCACTACGCCACTGCAGGTGCTGCATATTAATCTTCGCTCCTTTGAATCACGGGTAAGATAATATTTTAAAACTTCTTTTTCTCTCACACAATATCCCCTATGTGATGTGTGAACTCCATTACTGTGAGCATAATTAGCAGATGGTGCACTGATATCCTGCACTGTTTAACTTCTGTAACTCTGTCACACTATGAATGGAATCACACTTTCAAGAATGCCAATAATAAACTGGAGATGAATTACAATACTGTACTTGATTGTGAAGCTCTCATACACCCAGTTCAAGACTTTAGCCCCAAACCAGCCATTTGGGAACAGTTAGACATAAAAGTGGAACCCTGCTAATAATAAGCCTGCTGCTAATATCACAGCCTGTTTACGGGTGAAGAGATTAGCTTGGACTAATCTCAAGGTATGTATGCCTTTGTATTCTGAAGAGGTTTTAGTTACCTCTTGTGCAGTATTCCCCCCACCCACCCCCAAAAAAAGAAAGTTGGCAATGAGAAAGAAATATTTTTTCAGAAACCTATGGAATTCAGTTGTCCATACAAACATTTTATTTATTTATTGTGGAGATCATGGCCAGCATGGCAATAACCAGCCAACCAGAAGTGTTATAACAGGATGCTGGACTAGATGGGCATTTGGTCTGATCCAGCAGGGTTATTCTTAGATTCTTATGAAATGTGGTGCAAGGGGCTAAAAGGGGAAGGAAAATCATCAAAAATATTGTTTCACCCACTGGTGGGATTGTCTGCAGGATCTCGGTCCCATCCATCTGCAGAAGCCTACTTAGAAATCAAGCCAATGACTAAATAACCAACAGCAAATTAAAAAAAACCTGATAGTGCGTAAGAGGTAACTAAAAACTTTTCAGAAAACAAAGGCATACAGTAGGCCTAGCAGAACTTCTAGAGCACAAACTAAGTGGAGCAGGTTACTGTTTAGCAATGTCAATGGGCATGCCTGCATTGTTCGTATCGGAAAAAATATTCCTAAAGATAATCCAAGCTATTTAGAGCTTTAGGGATCAAAACCAGCATCTCCATGTACATCTTTAGGGAATTGTGATTATATAGGAGGAGACCTGCAGATACCTCTTGGAACAATAAACAAATACATCTGAAATAATTACTGGAACAAGATTAATGAATGCGCAGCAGCAATACTTAATGGGAATTTTAATTTCACTACAAAGCAAACAGTTAAGTTTCAAGAGACTAGGAAAAGCACAGCTTTTTATCCTACTCATGCGTCACGACTATATTCCCAAAGTACATGTTTAATCAAACTGAAGCAATTGCATTCTTGAGACTAGCACACAGCAAGTGTTGCTACCTGTGTTAAATGGTGTTAACTCTGGAAATCAAAACAAAAAGAGTACATCAGTTCTAGAACTCTATTCACTTCAGTGCTGGGAACAATATTACACTGTTGTGCATATTAGAGAATAACATGGGGTGGAATTCAAACTCTGAGCCATTTAAAAAAAAATCAGTTTGTGCAAGCTTATCAGATGCAACAATTGCCACTCTTTGTTGTGGGGGTTCTCCTGAATTTCCCAGAGGGGGGAGGAGAGCAAGGAAAGCTCTGTTCACATACAAATGTCCACAAAAGGTCTGGAGGGTGGTAACACAGGAATGGACCTTTTCTGCAGTGGCTCTCCGTTTGTGGAACCTTCTCCCCAGGGGTACTTGCCTGGCACCATAATTATATATCTATAGTCACCAGACAAAAACTTTCTTTTATAAACAGGTCTATGGCCTTATACCATCTGTGGCCTTTTAGAAGTGGCTGATATGCTTTTAATGTAATTAAATAAAGAAACAAACAAATCCAATAAATAATGATTAATAAAGAAAAGTTGGGTGAATCCCAACTGTATTCATTTTATTCCCAGCAATCTTCTCTCTCCCTCTCCCATTTTTTATTTAAACTTATTTTGGGTGGTGACATGACTGTTGACTCTTTTGTAAGGTTCATCACTAATTTCAATCAATCCACACCCAGCTCTCTCTCATTTTTTTTTTAATTTTGGGTGGTGACATGATTGTTGGCTCTTTTGCAATTTCTATCACTAATTTCAGTCAACCTACACCAAAAAGCCTAGATCCAT
This sequence comes from Podarcis liolepis, assembly GCF_965112155.1. NCBI lineage: Eukaryota > Metazoa > Chordata > Lepidosauria > Squamata > Lacertidae > Podarcis > Podarcis liolepis. The sequence continues at coordinate 50,517,432 of NC_139558.1, forward strand.
ATTCCCATGAGAAAAGCTCTTCATTGGCACACAAAAAAAGCTTCTTTTGTAACTGAGTGTTTCTGTAAGCAGTTTGCGGTATGGTGTGGGCATCAAAGAAGCGTTATAAACACCGTCATGATAAGATGTTAGCCCAGCATGTGGTGATGAAAAAGCCAACTTTTACATAGATTCCATCATATGAAACAGCAACTGCAGAACTTCATCATGCTGAAGGGAAAGCAGTCTTGTCAAGTGGCTTCATGTTGCACATGAACTGCCAACCTAGCAGTTTGAAAGCACGCCAGTGAAAGTAGATAAAAAGGTACTGCTGTGGTGAGAAGGTACACAGAGTTTCCATGTACTCTGGATTCTGTCACGGTGTTCCACTGCACCAGAAGCAATTAAGTCAGGCTTAACACAGTGATGAGTTGGATATGTAACGGATGTGGCAAATTTTTTATATCCAACATAAATACCAGCACCCTGAAGCTACGCAAATAGCTATTTGACAGCCACTGGAACTCCTTCAGTAACGGTATACTGTAATCTGATTGCAGTATTTCACCCCAGTGAGCTGTTGAACCACCACATTTCCACTAGCTGCAGATTCTGCATCAGCCTCAAGGGCAGTCCCACATAGAGCATGTTAAAGTAATCCAATCTGGAAGTTACTGGGGGCGGCTGTATCAATATCCTTACACATCTTAATATTCAATAGCACAAAAAAGCCCTTCACCATGGTCACTTGCTCTATCCCTTGGGGAAGAAACCCAAGGCATTCACAAATTCATTGGATTCTACTAGCCTCTGGGGGTGGACCATCCAAATTGTACTCAACAGAAAGCTATCTATCTATCTATCTCTATCTATCTATCTATCTATCTATCTATCTATCTATCTATCTATCTATTTATTTATTTATTTATTGACTGCTCTTCACCCTAAGGTCCCATGGCAGACAATATTAAAAAACAGTTTAAAACTTACAGATATGTACTCTCTAAAGAATCAAGAACAGAAGTAGCTGCTGCTGAAAATACAGCATTGCATGTTGCTGCTCAACTTAAAACCAGAAAAATATAAACTATGGGGTGCTCAGTGACAATTTTATGCCTGTGTGGATCAGCACTTCTATTTTTGTCATGTTATCTTTCTTCAATTGTGCTAGACTTCTTGCAACCAGACTTCCACTCGCATCTCCACCCTGTGGACAGCTTTCTTCTTAATATGTTCAAGGACTGCAGCAGCTGGAGCACAATTCTGCAGCTAGCAAATGTCATCAACTTTGCTCCACTCTGTAGCCTCAACAAGCTCAAGAGAGGGAAGTGTTGCCTGCAACTGCCTTGTGAGATGTTACCGCATTTCAGAATCATGTTTAAACTCCCCCCCCCCCTTTTTGACTGTTAGAATAGATGCCTTGGAACGTCAACGTCCACCAGTAGGAGGGGAACTCTGACACTGCTGCCAGACTACACTGCTAACATTATGACTGACACAGCAGTGCTTTGGTAAAGAAACAGGACCCTGGTCTGTATTAATCTGTTGCCATTGTTCCCAACCTCAGTGCAGTACAGTGGTACCTCAGATTATGAATTTAATTCGTTCCGGAAGTCCGTTCTTAACCCGAAGCGTTCTTAACCCGAGGCGCGCATTCTCTACATAGGCTCCCGCAGCCCCTGAAGCAGATTGCGTTCGTATACCGGGGCAAAGCTCGCAACTCAGAACACCTACTTCCGGGTTTGTGGAGTTCATAACCTGAAGCGTTCGTAAGCAGGACTGTTCGTAACCTGAGGTACCACTGTAAAGCAAGAAAGAGGAAGAACTGAAGTAAAAGGAGGGGAGATTAAGTGGGATTAGAGGCAGAAAATGGGGAATGATTAAGCAGCAGCAGAAGGACAAAAAACATTAAGCTGAAAGGTGGGGAGAGAAGAGGGGAAAGAGCTGGGAAGAAAGAAGCTTTTGGGAAATAGATTCCTTACCTTTGCTAGGGATGCACGGTGAGGTTCTGGGCAAGTCAGAGCTCCTTGAAATATAGGTGAAATCTACAGAGCTCAAGATGCAGTACAGATAATACAATTACGTGTCCCGGTAGGCTTGCCTAAATAAAAAAGTCTTTTTGCAGGCATTCAGAGCATAGGTGGTACTGTACTGAAAGGTAAGATCCCTCCCAAGGGCGGAACCAACATTAGATGGCATTTGTATAAGCTTCATATAAATTGAAAAACGCATTGAATTTGTCTCATAATAAACAGGCCAGTGGAGATCCCTGAGCAAGGATGCAATATGCTGACAGGGTCTCGCTCCTGTCTCCAATGGTGTTGCAGCGCTGGAATCCTATTGAAGCTCAAAAGCAGGGTGTGAATGCAATGTCCATCCATGCTGTTTGCAACTAGCATCTGGTACTCAGAACTTGTCTAACTTCAAGTCTACTCCAAATATAGCTTAGTTGGATACAGCTGTTGTATGAAACTTGAAATAATCACCTCTTCTTCAACCTAGTCTCTAGCCAGTGTCTGTTTTCCGTACTCCTACCGAATGGAGCCCAAAACTCTCTACATCGGGCACTCCCCTTAAAGGCACACAAGTGTTTTCATTAATTTCTATATCACAACCTTATGTAAGATGTGCACACAAAGAGCTTATTTTTCAGCATGAAAATAGAATCCAGACTTGCAGAGGACAGCTGAGTGATGCAAATAACGTTTCTCAGGCAATAAGCATTCATAATTTACATTATGCCAACAGTGAAGCAACTTTCAAATGTCACACCTTCTCCTATATAATTCTGGACATTAAAAACTGACATATTGCTATGCTGAGCAATATAATAAAGTGTGAGAAACTCTACCTTGCCACTGCTATTATACAGGGATCAGGTGAAGGCAGGTACTGAGGTCTATGCAACTGAAATGAGATATTGAGTTACTGTGGGTGTTGCAGTACAAGAGTGTAAAATGTATGAAACCAAACTACTACTTGTTAGTTTCTACATTGTTTTCATATAGTCTACTAAAAGTTTGCAGGATTCATATAATCTGTAAACTAAAGTAAACCAAGACTCAACTCAGTAGCCAGATGCAGTTAAGCATATGTACATTTAAGCTAACATGAGCAACAGGTTCCTGGTAGACCTGATGAATCATAAGTATAGGCTATCACAGAAACTTATTTTCTATTTTTTTAAAAAGGTGGTGCAAGCCTCATCATAAGGAAATGCTTCATCCTTGAAGGAAAGGGACAAGTGCCACAGATGCAAAAAGAAAGGCAGATCCCACCCGAAGTCTCTAGGGCATAACATAGTGCGAATCATCATGAATTTGTTTCTTTACTTGCTCATTCTATTTGTCAGTTGCTCAATAACAATCCGTCTTCAAACCAGCCTTCCTTAAGGTGGTGCCCTCCAAATGTTGTTGGACAACAACTCCCATCATCCCTTGGTGGCTGCAACTGATGGGAGCTGATGTTGAACATCTGGAGGGTATCACAATGGGGAAGGCTCCTTTGGGTGATGCTTCAGAATGATTAAAGAATGTTTAAAGCTCATTAAAAACATATAAATAAAGTTCTATACAGGAGCAGCAGCACTATTTATTTATTAAATCAGAGAGGTCTAAAAGGTTTCATCAACACTTTTGTATTTTGATTGTATTGTGTACTGATTAATTCCCCTGAGTCTGACAGCTTTTCTTGTTGTTCCATGGCTGGTGCCTTGGGAAAATTCGATCTTGCCCGCTGAATCAAAGTTCAGCTAAGCAAAGTGTCCCTTCGGATTTTTCACATATCTGATAGAATTCGATTTGGTGGGCAGGATTGAATTTTCGCAAGGCACAACCACAGAACAAGGAGAAAAACTCTCTGACCTAGGGGAATTAACTGGTATGAAATGCAATCAAAATATGGGTCAAGCAAAAAGGTGCATGAACCTTAAATATCAGAAGCCACAGTACAAGGCCTAACAAGTTTCATAGAGTAAATCAGCCACATTGAAACGCAGCATAATACTAGGGAGTAAAAACACGATTTAAAAGGCCTGTGAAAATAAATGTGACTTTGCCTGTTACCAAATAAGAAAATATATTGTGGGAGGTATGAATATAGTGCCTAAACTTGCCACAATGCTTCAGAGATATCATTTTTGTTATCTTTACAACAACCCTGTAAAAGAAGGGAAGGCTGAGGCAGAGAGACAGTGACTTGCCTAAAGCCACCTGGAAGCTGAAATGACAATTGAATAGAGGGCCCATCAACCTGCTCTCATAGCAACTATGCTGCTTTGCAGATGAAGAAACTAGTCTTTTGCCATACACACACGTAACTGCTCGCCACAGGCATGCCTCTCTTGTGAAATCAGAATTTGGTTTGTCGTAAATATAGATAACAAATTTCCCAGGCAAGCACCTGCTTGATTCTATGTTTCCCTGAAACTCCAAAGTTTGACTGTTGTAACACTGGCAATAAAAGTATTATGCAAAGAGGCTTCAGGCAAGGGAAAGTGTGTATGCAAGTGTCTACAAGCCATGCCAGCTTTTCCCTCACTTATTCAGAACTGCTCAACCCACAGACCTTTTCCTCAAGCAAGATTCATTTCCATCCTCTCCCCTCTCATCTCATTTTACACATATGTCTTTTACTTTCAATGGTTTTTTAAAGGGTGCAGATATTCTAAAAGAAATATACAATTGCATTTAAAATGAAATTTTGTGCCTCCTTGGTACAGATGCTTTCTGGGTTTGTTGTCTCTCAACCGAGGCTAGTATATTCTTGGAACAGAACAGAGTAGGATTTTCTTTGGAATGTTTTTTTCACAAGTCCCAAATCCTCCACTTAGTGCTCAAGTTAATTATTTTCTCTGTAATTAAACTGAAAAGAAAAAGGAACCCTGACACCTCTGCAAAGGACAATTAGAACAAGAGCAACAGCAGCCAGAAAATTCGGAGTAAAGAAATCCATTTATTCCTCCTCCCATAATATTCTGCAGAATCTCATTTTATGCACTGCTGAAGTGGAACTCTTTCACCTCCAGCAGAGAGTCACTGGCCCAGTTCACATGTAATGCTAAACCATGGTTTGCCCTATGTGCACAAGCTGTAATGGGCCGAAGCGAAGCCTTGGGATCCTGCACTCCCTGCTCCCATGTGGCCAGGAGAAGGACTTTCCTAGGTTTTGTTTTTACTTTCCACTCATCTTGGTTTATCATGTTATATGAACCAGAGATAATAGTTTAAGACAAACCCTGGTTAGCTGAAAAGGCTAACTGTATAACCCAATGTATGAAGTGGGTTGTTCTAAACCACAATCTCAAGTGCATGCATAAGGACAATCAAAGTTTGGTGAAAAGTGAAAGGAAACTCTGGTGAAGCCTTCCTCCCAGCCACACGGGAAAGGAGAGGGTAGAGCTCCAGATCCCAGGGTTTGCATCAGCTTCTTCCTGCTCATGCACAAAGTACTCAACCACATTTTAGCACAGTGTGTAAACATGGCCACTGCAGAATTCATCTCATTCACATTCCTACTTTTACCACACAGGCATACCATAACTGCGAAACACTGCCCCGGGAAGGGGGGGAGTGACCCTAATGTCATATAGATATGTAGTTAAATTTTATGGAAAGTAACAAATCCCCAGCAAATGTGTCACACTTAACACTCTTAGTACTTCCATAAGTAAATAAAGAATATGCACTGGATTACGGCTATCCCCTGAGCTTCTGAGCATCTTAATATATATGTTTTACATTGCTATTTTCAGATTACTCCTCAAACAAAAGGTTTACATTTTTATTTGAAAAGCCACTTTGTGTTCTATGAAACTCAGCTTTAAGCATTCAAAGGCAAGGGCCAATCAGAGGATTTCTTCCAGCTTTTCCTCAGCATATTTTGGCACAAAAACCTCTGAGACTTTTTCTTTTCCTTCCCAGCAATATTTTTCTTAAAGAGGTTGTTATAAATATCCCTGTAAATTTGGCAAATAATTATTCAGTATTCATCTTCTAAATATGTACATAAATTTGTGGAAGTAGAATGCTTTGCTACCAACTCTAATATTTGATCTTACCAGCCATTTAACTGCCTATGAAAGGACTAATCTTAAAGGGTGCGCCCACATTTTACCAGCAGAAAGACCTCAAAATTTTGGTCATGGCTACAGTAGTGAACATGTACTGATGGAGAAAAATACCCAGCTGGTACCCCAGCTGGTTCTCGGGAGATATGGGGTCAAGCAATGACACACTTGCATCGCCAAATAAATGGCCGTGCTCAACCTACATGGCAAAACACAACCACAGATGTCAATTTACACATTTGAGATAACATATTTCATTGATTCATAGGTTTTTTAAACCACCCCAAAGACTTGGTTGGTGGATGGTCATCAAAATGTCACCAATGAATAAATGAACTGCTTCTCCTTTGTCCGCCCAAAATTATCACTGCTAAATAGTATGCTTCCCTTGTGAAAGCCACATTTACATTGCAATTCGAACTCCCTATCCACTACTGCATTGCTTTAACCCACTGCAACTACCAGTCATGTCACAGTGGTGTCTCTGGTGCCCTTGTTGTTTGCTTCCCCTGCCCTCCATCTTGCATGAATGAGACCTACTGACTACTGGCTCATAGGCAGCTCTGCCAGAAAAAGGATGTGGGCTCTTCTAACTTGTACGTTGTGTGGGGAAAGTTCTGCAACACCATTCTGGCATTCCACTCCTTGCTATGTGATGCTTGCTGCCTTCCACACATGGCTAAAGTAGAGGTTTCATTAGCAAGCATTATTGTGATTCTGTTCTTGTGCTTTTGACTTCACTGCTTGGGGAGAGTGTACGTTTCTCGGCAACATTGCGTTAGCGCAGTGCTGGCAGATCAGCCGCCCAGAATAGCAAGACCATCGGATCAGCCTCTTGGAAGAACTTTGGCTAACTTAATGGCAGGTACTAAATTATGAATCTGGAGAAGAGGAGAAAGCGATTTAAAAGATTGATATAGAAATCATGCTGTTGCCCTCATCACCTCATATACTAAATGTAAGTTCTGAAATGGAAAAAAATAAAGAATAAGAGTTAATTGCAGCATTGGAAGAAACCATCCCCAAACTACTTGGAAGATTTATAAAAGCATGTATACAAGCAACTGCTGTCATTAATATGGTTAGATTATGCATGCTATAAGCGAGACTGCAGCAAAATGTTGCAGAATGGAGTGCGCCTATTCAGGGTTCCTTGCAGCCATACCCATTTCCATGATACTCCCTTCCACACCTCCTGGTCCCATCCCTGCTAGCAATAATCAGTCTGCATCGCAGGCTCACTAGGTGGTAGCTGTTTCCCCCTGAGGATTTCTTGTACGTTTCCAAACCCTGACATTTCCCTCAAAGCTGCTGATACCCTCATCATGTCTGTGAATGGCAATGTTTTAGCTACATAGGGCCCATGCTTGGAGAACAGATTTCCTATTAGTATCTAGGGTTGATCCAATTCTGTATATTTGAAGTAAATAAAGAAAATGGAAACAATGCCAAGAAAAAGAAATTAAGAATGGGGGGGGGGGCTGATACAGTCCTTACAACCTGCTGGGGATAACGGCAGCAAATATTAGAAGGCCAGCAATATGAGGAAACATCCGTTTAATCAACAGAAATATATTACTGGCTAAGGGATTACATGGGGGGGGATGGACAAAAGCAGTAAGTTTCAGTGACTAATTCTGATCAAACTATTTCTATTTAAGTCAATGATTACCAAACTCCCCTCCCCCCCCCCAAAATAAATCAGGGCAAACTTTAAAAAAGGGGGGGGGGAGAAATCAGATTTAACATTTTTAAAATCACCTGGTTAAGAATAAGTTTGAATACAGATATGTAAAACCTACCTATATTTATAGGTTGCTTTGAAATGACTTAATGACGACCTAGAAAACACACTAAGTTAAAGGTTCCAGGCTACACCTTGTTGAAGTTAAGCCAGCCTGGGTGTGATCATTGCCTGGATGGGTGGTCATCTAAGATCCACATGTAGACCACCTTGGGTTCTGTGACTGTAGAAAAGTAGGATATAACTTTATTTTATTTTTTAAAAACTACTTTTCTGCAAATAAGGAATCATGGGGAAAGAACCTGTTTTTCAGATCAAGCATCATCAATATGACACAATACGTAACTATTCCTTTTATTTTCTGGTGTGAATGCTGTTGTTTACGTAGCCAAAAAAGAACAACTCGTGTATAAAAGGGATCAACAGAAGCGTTATTTTTTTTAAAAAAAGAACAACTGGGTTTTTCTTGGAGTAGAGGGGAAGAAACACAAGTAATTCTTAAACCCCAGTAATGAGCCCTGTCAACCTTGCTGTTATTTTACATGTGAATAGTCCAAGTCAGTTTTCTTTAATTACTGAAGGCAATTCCTAGGCTGCTCAGAAATGCCCTTCTGAACAGCGTATATCCCTCCCTTCTATCCAAGCAGCCCCATAAGAGAACTACAGTTTGTAAGTTCAATTCCGGTATGGGACAACTGTATATTCCTTCATTGCAGCGGGTTGAGACTAGATGATCCTCAACATCCCTTCCAACTCTTTAACTCTATGATTCTACTGTTCCTGGAACCACATTCCAGGTAGACGAAGGGCACAGAGCAAGAGCCAGAGATGTAGATTGTTAGCATAAGGTCAAACATTGCAGATCGGTCAACACACACTCCTGGGCCAAACTAAGCCTCTTAACAGAATGATGTGCGTGCTCTCTCTCTCTCTCTCTCTCTCTCTCTCTCTCTCTCTCTCACACACACACATACACAGCCAACCTCAAGGTGAAAGAAGGGTGTTTATCTCCAAATAATGGGGCTCCAGTCACCCCACTCACCCCTGCTCCCTTCTCGAAAGCGGCTCTCAAAAAAAAAAGCCTAGTTGCAGGCCAGTATTGTATTTTGCATTTGAAAATGACTGTGATGTTTGGTGGAAAGAAGTGTAAACAAAAGACAAAAACTCCACAATCATCATTCTCGGTGTAGATAAGTAAGTAACGCAATGGGGATGCACACAGCAGGTGCTGTATTGTACTGATGCAAGCTGGCAGACCTTCTCTGTGAAAGACTTGAGGAAAGAATGACACCATCACAGGCCCTAGACAACCATGACAAGGGTATCCCTGGCAACGACACAAGCCAGTAGCATTACCTCAAGTTAAGACTAAAGATTCTTTGGGACCCACCCCGCAAACAAACCGTTATTGATTTTCTTTCTAAACATCCACACAGTTTGCAACGTTTCTCTCTCCACCGCCACCCCAGAGAACACATGCTTTCCACCGCTTCCATAAACTAGTTAGCATCTAAGGCTAACGTTTTTAGGGTTTTAACTCTGGCAGATAGATTGCTTTGTGACTTTAGCTGGTCTTATTGCTAGGTTTGTTCTGATGATTTATGGCTGTTTCACGAAGTTTCATAGAATCTGTAGCTTGAACCCTGCCATGGGAATCCATCACAATGAAGGGTGAGTTATAAACATTCTCAATAAAATAAACAAATGAATAAGTCTGCTGGTGGGTGTGGGTGTTTGTTTTCAAGTATCAATTTAACACCTGTAGGAGAGAGGATGGAAGAAATATATGGTGACTTTTTGGGGTGGGGAGGGGGGTTAAAACACCACTCCAAAATATGCTGATATTGCAAGAGCTCTTATGCTGCTTGGCAAGGACATGTAATCAAATTGAGTTGGCAGGGCTGGTGCAGGACAATGGATCACTCAAGTGTTGCATATATATTATAAAGCGAGAGGTATTGACCTGCATCACTGCACCTTGTGATCTGGTTGTAATATTCCATTCTGCCTCACTGTTGTTCGGTAACGGAACCTTTTTTCCCCCTGCATGGAGGTCTCAGCGTTCTTTATCCAGTGGCTTTTGTAATTGGTAAATAATGTATTCTGGTAGATTCATGAAGAAACGAAATGCGAAATCAGGAGGATGGGAACAAAATGAGAATGAATTGGCTCTGCTTGTCACTGGTTCTGGCTCCACCTGCTGCTACCTTCCCTGCCTTTTGCCCTATTTGTCTCAATGGGCATCAGCCACCAGCGCTCATTGCACTGTTGGGAGGTTGAATGAAGAGCAAAAAATAAAAATAAAAATCCTTCACATCACCAAAGTCTTGATTCCTTCAGAGGGTAGAATCCAATTGCTGCCCTAGCACTTTAAGAAGGGCTTCTGATCCAACAACTGTCTGGGAAGGAGGAGGTGATTTCTGCCTATACCACTCCCCCTCCACCCGCTAAAGCCTTCCACACCACCTGCCCCCCTGTTCTGAAAGGTTTTCCCATCTCTCTGGAGCCAATTTTCAAAGGCTGCTGAGACAGCGGGGGGGGGGGGGAGCAGGGCAGGGAATCAGCAGAAATTACCTCCCCTCTTATTTTGTTTGTGGAGGCATCCACTGGATCTGAACTCTTCCCATAAACTTAAGAACACCAACAGGATTCCACCCATATTCTGCAGCGTGAAATTGACTGAGATCCACTCTCACAAGCATTTCCAGTGAGGGAAATGCCTTGCAAAGGGACAGATTTAGATATCCAATAAATTGCTACCAACGAAAAGCTCAAATTATTAGCATATCAAGCAACCCTGACAGTCTACCCCTATTGATAAATGGCACCATTCAAACTTAAATGAAATGATTCACTAGCCAAACATGTGACAGAAATGTTGGTTTTCTTTATCACACTTTTTTACCTCTACCAGGCAATGAGATTTAAAATGCTACACTTGATTAATCAGTAGAAACTACTCAGGCTCTTTTCAAGCATGAATTTAATGCTCACAAAAGCAAAAGATTAGGTTTGACTGGAGCCAGGACTGCCAGGATATTGCAGGTATTCTGCAAATAAAGCTTTAGTCCTTTTACTCTTCTAGCGCCAGAACAAAACAGGGTCTATCAACAGCAATTCTTCAGTGAACTTTAGGAGATTTACGACACAATCTTGGACATGTCTACTTGGAAGTGAGGTTCCACTTAATTCAACAAGGCATACTCCCAGGAAACCGCGTAAAACAGTAGCAATCCTATACACATTACCGTATTTTTCGCACCATAGGACGCAGTTTTTCCGTCTTAAAAACTAAGGGGGAAAGTCTGTGCGTCCTATGGAGCGAATGCAGGGGGGGGGGCAGGCAGGAAAATCCCCCAAGAGCCACACACAAGCTTCGTGCGGCTCTTGCGGGCTTTTCCCCAGGAGGGAGAAGGGACTGACGCGGCCAGTCAGTCCCTTCTCCCTCCTCTAGAAAAGCCTTGCGCAATCTCTCCAGTCGGGGGGGAGGCTGCACAAGGCTAAAGAGGAAGCCAGGGCAGCGAGCGCGATCCATCCCCTCGCTGCCCAGGCTTCCTCTTTAGCCTTGCGCGCCTCTCCAGCCGTGGGAGGAAGCCAGGGCAGCGAGCGCGATCCATCCCGCTCGCTGCCCGGGCTTCCTCTTTAGCCTTGCGTGCCTCTCCAGCCGCGGGAGGCTGAGCAAGGCTAAAGAGGAAGCCAGGGCAGCGAGCGCGATCCAAAAGCCTCCAGTGGTGGAGACCCCCAACACCTTCCAAGGTCATAGAATTGCAGGGTTGAAAGGGAAACCCAGGAGTCATCTAATCCAGCCCCGGTGGACAGCGGGCACGATCCACCCTGTTGCGCAAGGCTAAAGATGCTGCTCAAGGCTAAAGAGGAAGCCAAGGCAGTGAGCGGGATGGATCGCGCTCGCTGCCTTGTCTTCTTCTTTGGCTGCACTGGAGAGGTTAAGCTCTTGGCTGGAGAGGTTGCACGGCTATGGATCCCGCTCGCTGTCTTGGCTTCTTTGCTCTCTGGGAGAAGTGCAGCCTGTCCCTTGCTCTTTGGGGCTGGGAGGGGGAATAATATTTTTTCCCTTGATTTCCCCCTCTAAAAACTAGGTGCGTCCTGTGGTCCGGTGCGTCCAATAGAGTGAAAAATAAGGTAATCTAGAAGCAAGTCTCACTGAATTTTGAATAGACATGGAAACCAAGGAATAACTAAGTAGACTATGGGGAGGCGGAAGAGAGAGTATGAGCATGTGTCTCCTTTGGAATGGTGTGTCTGATAAATTCTAAATAGAAAAGTGGTACAAAACCAATATAGAATACAATAATCACTGCCGCCAAGTAAATCTTCCAATTCAAATTTCACTCAAACCTACGGAAATTGCACCAAAGGGGGAATCTGATGGATTGAGCCCCACAGCAACTTAGTTTTCCCACCTAACTTCATCTGAGGTGGCTTGCAATGACATCATGACAACATTAAAAGGAATACCGTAATAAAGATACAAGTTATACTACCTCATATTATAAAGAACAGTGATCGCAGCAATTATTTGGTTTGATTTGGAATGGATTTGGTTCAGATTTTATTATTTACTTTGAATTGTATGTGTCATTACCACCTTAAAAGCAACAGAGGCCAGCTGAATATTTTTTTTGCCCCAATTAATTGGGAAGCATCTTCTTAATCAAGTGTTTTAGTAAATTAATATGATTGGCATATATACTGTACTTTTCCATGTATAAGATGAGGGGTTATTTTACTAGAAATTTATATTAAAAATAGGGGTTCGTCTTATACACGGATAGTGCATAGGGGTGACATGGGACTGGTTGCTGCCGCGAACTGGAGATTGTCAGTGGCTATTTGGGGTGTTATTTGTGGCTGCGGCAAGGGCTGGTTTTGATTGGCTATTGCTGCGGTAATAGGGCGGGCAATGGGCGGCTTAAAAAGCTCAACAACTCTGGGCCACCCCCCAAAAGAAGCTCAACAACTCTGGGCAATCCTCCCCCCAAAAAAGCTCAATAACTCTGGGCTGTTTCGATTGCAAGCAGAAAGTTCAACTTTATGAGCTACTGAGATTTTATTAGTTATATTCTCACCTCCAAATTTGCCTGTAGGCCATTTGAAAATCACAAGACAGAATTCAGTCTGCCAATTATCAAAGTAATTATCTGGGAACCCCTCCTTGTCTTACCTTAGGTATTCATACACCTATGGAAAGCATGAGTCAATAACCGTATTTCAAAATGGGCAATCACAGATGTGAAATAAGATTCCTTGTGATGCATCATACAAAATTTCATCATAGCAACAGAGACAGGCAACCTCAAAATGCATTTCCAACTCCTTTCCCCCCACTTTTACAGTCTACATGCCTAACCATTTCTGTTAAGTGCTCCATTTAAGTTATTGGTATGCAACTTGTGTACATATCTGCACACACAGGGTTTGCACTCTACCAACTCTAATACTTTCCTATTGCTCCCTCAGTAAAATATGCAGAGAATCATGCACACTTTGCCATTCTATCCCATGAATAGCCTGTATATTTTTCAGATTAAAAAGTTCCTAGCTGCCACCCACACATTTTCACCCATCAGCTCAAATATTATTATTAATGTCTATAAAGGCAGGAATAAGGGTGGGGTATAAATAAATAACCACAAGGAGTGCAATCCAGGCAAAAAATAATTTCCTTCTATTTCAAAGGAAGAGAATTAAAGTACGTGCTAGTTCCCTCAGCAAAATCAAAAGGACACTGAACTTCTGGTTTATTGCACCCTACAATGTTTAAATTCCAGAGATTCAAACTGGATTGTAAAAAATCAGTAAATCCACTATCAACATGCACAACAAACCACTTAGGCCAGGCTTCCTCAACCTCGGCCCTCCAGATGTTTTGAGACTACAATTCCCATCATCCCTGACCACTGGTCCTGCTACTGGATCACTGACCACTGGATCATGGGAGTTGTAGGCCAAAAACATCTGGAGGGCCAAGGTTGAGGAAGCCTGGCCTAGGTTAAAATCTATATTATGTCCCATATCTATTGCCCAGTGTATCATAGAGGCATAGAGGCTCTGACAAGCTCGTCTTTTGTTTCCCAATCTAATAACAGATTGTACATTTTAGACAAAAGCTTTTCTTTGTTTTGTAGAAGTTCTTTTTCAAATTGTGAGCTGTGGTCCGAAAAACCATTTTTCCTGTCTATTTTAATCATTTCATGTGATTCATGTGATATTATAACCAACCCATAACATGGCTCCTTACATTTTCCACTGATTTCAGTTTAGGTTCCCCCTCTGTAAAATGCAGCAATTCCCTGTAAAAAAAGAGAGAGAGAGAGAAAGCCCTGTTCTCATCTTGCCTGCCTGGATAGCAGGGCCTCTTCCGATAGACTTTAAGGCATGTGATGGCTCTTTCAGTACCGAAAGCGATATCTATCATCTAAAGGAAAAGTAATAACCTCCAATACTTTAAAGAAACAATAGGGACAGTTATTCTACAAATAGCCAAGGGTCCATTAGCAAAGCAGTTACTGTTAAACCTACTTCATCACAATCCTGCTCTCCCCAACACATCCTTCTGAGCGCTGGCCACCCTCTCTCCGGCTCCTTCTGATGCCAGTGTCTGATCTGATGATCTGTTCTGATGTCACAGAGGAGTTTTACAGGCAGGAGTGTCACAGACTCACTTTGCCATTGGTTTAGCTCTAATTTCACAGAAAAAGACCAGGGAGCTGGGTCATTAAGCAGGACTTCGGAAAACTTAAAAATGTGTATCAAACACTCCTTAAGCAACTTTTCCTAAATGTAACCACTTCATCCTTGTACACACGCTGTGGGCTTTTAAGAATCAATGCCTCGCAGCAGTTGCAGAACAGTCAAGTGGTTTTGGAGACCATGAAAATAATCATCATGTCCTATAACAAGACACAAATAATAACATTTTCCTATGTATCTAGCATATCAAGGTCTACAATATCGAAGTTTTTGGAATATGGTACATTCTTGGCTAGCTGCGGCACTGAATTCTGCAGTAAGATTTGACAACATTATATACCACCTAAATAGAAAATGTCGAGAATGTTCCTGTAATAGGTAGAAATTAAAAACCTATCAACTATTCCTAAGAGCAGAGGTAAATATGTACATCAATTATTCAAGAGTTATATATTGCTAAATGATAACTATTAAGGCAGTGTCACCCAATACTTATTAAAAGTTGGTTGCATTTTGGTATTGTGCACTAGGGACATTGTCCAAAGCTCTGCAGCTCATGAAAAACAAAAGCATTGGAATCTAAGTGATAATGAAATGAAATAATAAAAAAGAAACATTAATGCATTATATATACATGAAAGCATATATATGAGTATATGTCCATAAAACAGAAAATTATAAAATGCAAGCTGTAGCCACTTTATTTAAAAAAATGAAGTTACCCAAACAATACCAATACAGTGGTACCTCCGGTTACAAACTTAATTCGTTCCGGAGGTCTGTTCTTAACCTGAAACCGTTCTTAACATGAGGCGTGCTTTTGCTAATGGGGCCTCCTGCTGCCACCGCGTGACTTCCGCTCACATCCCGGGGCAAAGTTCGCAACAAGGAGCATCTACTTCCGGGTTAGCAGAGCTCGTTACCCGAAGCGTGTGTAAGGAGGACAGTACGTAACCCGAGGTTCCACTGCAATAGCTTGCACGATCTTTGGGATTATATCCTGTTTCATGCTTCTTCAGAATCAAATTGGAGAATTATTCACGGATGGCAGCCATTGATCTCATTATTTCCTCAATTTTTCCTTAATTTCTTTCAGGAATATGCTATTCCTGTTAATTGTAATTCTTCTACATACGCCTAATCATTTCAGTTCAACATTAAATGGTTGTTACTCCAAAAGCTGTAATCCAAAAGTGGAGAATTTTTGAATGTTAGGCAATGACCTCCTGCTACCCACAGCTTTGTCCATACACTTGTTCTATTTTATGAATTTAGGGTGGAATTGAAAGAAAGAGCAGTTTTATGATCATGAATAGTTGGGAGGCCAATAAGTGTTTTCCTGACTCTTCTTTCTCAAGACTTTTACAAAGGTTTTATAAACTACTCTATGAATTTTATCAAAGGTGAAAGGTATAAACTCCTAAAATTAAACAGTAATAAAAAGTCAAAAGAGGTAGGAAAATAGGAGTTTAATAGATTCAAGGTTTGTGGGACACACCATGTGCTCTATAGTCCCAGAACACTCTGGCATGTTGAACTGCTTGCAGTTTCAATGTCCACCAGCATGGACACCCAAATTCACAGATGACAAGGTGTCATGAACTAGACTAGAACAGTGAGATTTCATATGGAAGATCAAACTCGGAGAGCTTTTTTTGTAGAGTCACATACCTGCTAGGAGGAAAACTAAATTCTGCTAGAAGAAAAACTAATTGGGGTGGAAGACTTTCAAATTTAATTTGTGTGGCTTTATGACCATAAAACTTGTCTCCCCTCCATATTATTCTCATGAGAAATCTCTTTTCCGGAAACTGTGGCGATAATCATGGAAGAAAGAAAGTGAGCAGGGGGCTGTTGACCCAAAAGAGAGGTCCATTTGTTAAATTAGAACAAATGGAACACAAATTCTACCAAACATTATTAATAAGGAAGGGCAAGAATACAAATGGTCACCCACACTTGTCCAAGTACCCTGAACTGCACCCACGGAAACTCATCCAATGGCATCTGACCAGACTGCTCTGTAGACACCCCAAGAGACTGACCTACCATGACAGTAGAGTCTGCATCTCTATGGATACAAGTGATTTTATCCTAAAAATGTCTAGCAAATAGACAACAGGCTATTGAGAGCTCTGCCTTTCTTTGGGCCAGGATATAAACCACCACACCACACTACACTCTACATTGCTCTGCTGCACACCAAGTCAAGGACTAACGTGCAGCACAGAAATTACCCTTCTTTGCTGACTTCACTGCCACAGAGTAGGCTAGATAATCCACACGTATCTGTGTTCAGTTGTATTCATTTGGAGTCTTTATCCGCTTGCTTTCTAGCAGTCTTCCAGCCTGCTTCATCAGCCTTCGCTCCAGGGTATACCACTTTCGCTACAACATGGTTTTGTCACAAGTGTCTAGCACAAAAGCCAGATAATGGTGGAATTGGCACTACCACAGATGCCACATAATACCCGTTCTTGCTGCGGCAGACAGCACCATTTTTGCATGTTCTTTTTTTGTTAACACAGAGTGGGATTCAACCACGTTGTTGTTGCACAGAACAAGGTCTACTCACACAACAGGACTCCCCCCGTACTCCCTAAATCTGCTTTGGAGGGTTGAGAGAAAACCCATAGCAGGTTTAGGGTGTGCATGAGGTAAGAATTGCGTGGGGGAAGTCTCATTGCGCAAGTGGACCTCATAGAATTCCACCCACAGCAACTATGTAGATGGTTGCATGGAGAATGACAACTACTGGGTGTGTTTTTAGCGTTTCTCATTTTCTGGTTGCGACAGAAGTTTAAAAGCTCCACTAAATTAATAATGCATCAAACAGAGGGTTTGACTCTACCTTATCAGTGGTAACAGTCTACCTAAAACAAAGATAGTCAGTGTTATGCCATCCAAATGTTTAAGAATACAACTCCCATCAGCACCAGGGATAATGGGAGTTGTAGTCCAAAAAATCAGGGATGAAGAATCTTATGCTCTCTAACTCCCATCAGCCACAGCCAACAGGGCCAATGGTCAGGGATTGTGGGAAATGTAGTTCAACAACTTATGGAAGGCCACAAATTTCCCTATGTCAGGTCCTCTATGTAGTTGATCTGCCATATTCAAAGGAAGAGGAACGTGGATCTTTGAGTAAAGATAGGTGGATAGATAAGAGACAAATAGATGATAGATAGGTTGTGTGTATATATAGATACATAGATATATACACACACACACACATACACTTACCAATTAGGCTAAACTAACATGAGAGCTTTATATTCAGACTTGCTTCAGAAGCAATATTTTTCTCTATACAAATAATGACATATTTAAAGCAACGAGAGAATTTATTCTGTTACACTCCATAGATCCCATGGTTACATATTACTATTGTACCACACATCTGCACCCAGTGTTTGGTTTAAAAAACAACAACTCACTGTGACTTGCCACAATAATTCAGATACCTAGTTCATCTCAGGGTAATCTGGTCAGCAGTATGGGCTCACAGACGAGATATCTGGTGTGTGCTGCAGCAACTATCTAATCTACATACAGTGGAAAACTCACATTTCACTTTACATGCTGTAACACTTTACCTATGAAGCCACAGAGCCTTCTCTGTGGTGACACCCCCACCCCCGGGTGGAATGCCCCTCCCAGGCAGGCTCACCTTGCACCAACTTTGCCAACCTTCTGCCATCAGGCAAATATGTTTTGATTCTCCAGGGCATTTTATCAGTGCTAACTGTCTTGCTTTCAGTGTTCATCCTTACGTGGGTGGGATGGTTATTTTATTTTTAAGTATGGTGGTATTTTTTGTAGATGAACACTTTTAACACATTGATTTCATTTTAATTGCGCTTTATTGTATTGCAAATCACTTTGGGGTTCCGTCTGTGAAACACAAATTGATTAAATCTAATCTGATCAGAGAGAACAATGTTCTCATACTAAAAGTAGAATGGCAAGTACGCATACCTTAATTTTAAGGCCCTTGCCCTTTAACAGACCAGTGTCTACTGATTCATTTAAAAGCACAGACTGAGCAAAATTAATAGCAAAAACCTCTTAATTCTCTCAAAACTCCCAGGGACAAGATAACTGAGTAGGACGGGCCCTCAGGAAGCATCTCTTGCATCTCAAACACATGAAATCGAGACAGTCTGGCGGAAAGGATATAGTCTTTTCCAGTTTCTGTCACTAAGAATTCCAACCGCTGAGCATCCTTGCGACTGAATTGTTAACTGCCTGTTAACAATTCCTATACAGTACAATCCCAGCCCACAAATATAAAGGCTAAAGAGAAAGTAATGAGTCTAAAAAGAGTCCACCCCACGATATGGAAGCCCCTCCTTTTCTTGCAACACCACAGATATCCAAGCAAAGCGGCAACGTACAAGCCCAGAAAGCATACCTGCAATTTCACAATCCTTCGGAGAAGCAGGTGGGGGCCTGAAGCACAACCGGAGGGAAGGGTGTGTGTAAAGAGACAAGGGCTGCTTCAGCATCGCAAGGCTAACGCCTGGTGTGTTTTAAAAAAAAACCCGAAGAGAAACTCAGCCAAAAAGTAAAAAACACACACATACACACTGAAGAAATCCGGCAGACATAGCTCTCCCCTCACTACCACAGCACGGAAGCAATTAGGGGAACGGAGGAAATTAAGGGAGGAGGGGACGCTACTACCCGTACCATCCAGCGGTCTGAAGGCAGCGGCTCGCACAATGCAGAGGGGCGAGGGCGAGGGGGGAAAGGAGACTAATCCATTAAGGTTCCCCGGGGGAGGGAACGGGGTGCAGGAAGAAGTTGGCAGCCGGAGAACGAGGCTTGCGAGGGGGAGGGAGGCGCCCGAGGAAGGACTGCAGCAAGGAGAGGGATGCGTGGAGGGGCTGGGGAAGGAATAAAGGAGGAAGGCGGGGAGAGGGGGGGCGGGCAAGCAGGCTGAGCCCAGCGGAGCCACCTGCGAAGAAGGGCAAACCGGGGCCGGCGCTGTGCCAGGGGAGAAAGGGGTGAAAGGGTCTCTCCTCATGGGAAAGGGAGGAAAGAAACCCGATCTGCCGGCAGCTGCACGAACCCGCCTGCACCACCCGATCCCTTGCCGGAGCAGCACAAACCTGCAGCTGCAGCAGCAGCAGCCGACGCCGTCTCGCCTCCTTCCTCCTTTCCTTGCCCCGCGGCTGCCCTGGCCCAGCTCCGACCCAAGAGCCGCGGCCACCTCCGCCGCCGCCTTCCCCCGAGGAGGAGGAGGAGGAGCACCGCCGCCACCTCTTTCCCTCAGCGCCGGCTACCGCAATTGGGGCCGCCGCCTCTGGTACTGCGGCGGCGCTTCGGAGGGCTGCTCCGAGGAGGAGGCGGGCGGGAAGCCTGGGGTCGCGGCGGCGCCGGGCTCCGGTGCGGAGAGCCGAGGGCATGGAGTGCGGCAGACCCAGCTGCCTCTGTGTGTGTGTGTGTGTGTGTGTGTGTGTGTGTGTGAAAGAGAGAGATGTGGGGTGTGTGTGTGCGGTTGTGTGCTCCCAGCAGCCGCTACTTCCTGTGCAGCGACAGTTCAGTTCCTCCCGGGCCACCGGGGGCAGGAGAGTTGGGTTGGAAGCGAGAGGAGGAGGTGGAGGAGGGCGCCGCCGCTGCAGAGGACGCCTTGGCTCCCAGGCAGCCGGGTTCCTGCATTTGCAAGCTCGCCTGCAAGGGAACCCGCGCTTGCATCAAGGCCGGTCCTCCCGGGCGGCGGGAGGCATTGTTCCCTAACGACGACGCCTCCTCTCCATCCCTCCCCACCTTCCAGACGCGCACGCCTATCCAGAAGTACCGCGGAGCTGGAGAGCCGCGGCCTCCGCAGTTCTAGCCCGAGTCCCGTTCACTGGGGTGGGGCGAGGAGGAGGAACAACGCCCGCAGGCCGCTCCATCTCGCCGCGGCAGCAGACCCTCCTCCGCCTGCTTCTTCTCAGGCTTATGGGGGGGCAAAGAGTGGTGGGGAGAGAGAGGCAAGAGTCGCGTCACGGATGCAAGATTTCATCCTCGGACGTCGTAGGCTGTTTCAAATGACTTGCACGCTGCAACCCGCGCGCCCCAGTAGTTGCCATCATCCCGTAATGCAGATTCAACTCCCAACGACCTTAAGTCTTTGTGTGCAACAGGGTTCCCCCCACCGAGGATGAAGCGTCCTAAATGGGCATTATCGCATGCAGTTTAAAATAGGCCCTTCAGTCGTTCGAAACGGACTTGTGGAGTGGCGCTTCGGTGTTGCCACGCTTAGCCTCCGCATGTTCACTACTGCCATTTGAACAGGAGCACACACTGAGTGGGACACGCCTGCAGTGGGGGTAGCATTTGGTGGTGACCCACAGAGCTTGTATGGGGCTGGTGTGTTGGGAGCCCTGCTCCCGCACCCTATAGGGCCCGTGCATGTGTGTGTGCAAAGCTGGGGGCCACAGACAGTAATTGTTGGAAACATGAACTACATGTGAGAATTCACTCTTGCCCTGGGCTCTTCCTTTTTCTTACATTGGGATAAGGGAATAAGGAACAGATTGTGCTTCTCCCGAGTACCTCTTCCATTTTCCAACTCCCTTGTGGCAAAACTTTCGTTGGCTGATGTTTTAATGTATTTTTAATCTTTGCTGGAAGCTGCTCAGAGTGGCTGGGGAAACCTAGCCAGGTGGGCGGGGTATAAATAATAAATTGTTGTTGTTGTTGTTGTTGTTGTTGTTATTTCTGCTTCCTGGGGCTTAGTCTTAACAGGTCTTCTGACTGGCCTGTTGCTGCTGGCCTCTGAGGAAGGCCTCATGGAGTTGTAGACCTATATCCTTCATTACGTTTATCAGATACACAAACTAACATTCCATCCTCAGCTACAAGGCCCTCCATTGGACTGGTATAACTAGTCAAAGGGACATTTTCAGCATATGCTGCACTCTTCCTTGGCTGTAGCTGCTTATAATAATAATTATTATTATTTTATTATTTATATGCCACCCATCTGACTGGGTTGCCTCAGTGAGCCTTCCCTTCTTCAGCCTTCTTCCCTTGTGCTTTTTTAAAACGTTGAAAATTATAATTGCTCCAAAATATTGAGTGGTAATAACCACATTACAACACCATTGTTACCTTATCATGGCAATGGTGTCTACCTGCCAGAACTGAGTTTCGGTTGAGAAAAAGCCCGGTGCTGACCTTTAAAGCCCTAAAAGGCCTGAGCCCTGTATACCTTGTAGCAGGAACCCCCCCACCCCAATCATTCTGTTTGCACAAACTTCACACACACTCACACTCACACACTACATACGCCACATTTCTGTTATAAATTCATAGAAAATCAACCATACATCAGATTTGCACTGTTCCATTTTTATTTTACTATCAAAGGAAGGGTGGCTTGGTTTCTGGTCAGCCATAATCTCTTCAGCATACCAGCACATCCACAGGAGCCCTGCCCAGTTGCTATGTCAGCCTTGATAATCCCAGACAGAAGACAATCAAAATGACAAAGAACTTGCATATGGTAGTGGATTCAGAACAGACTGAAACAAAGGACAATGATCAGATCTTCCCTCTGGGGGCAGGAAACTGCAAACTCCCTTTTGTCTCCTGGAAGTGACTCATGGGCAGGGGGAAAGCCAGGTGACTGGACACTCAGGGTACCACCACAACTCCTCCCTCAACCCCTCCTTTCTGTAATGTATGCATGATGTTTCTGGGGGTGGGCTTGACCTAGAGGAGGGGAATTTCAAAAGTTTTTATAAGGTCTTGCAGCCCATTGTTCTGGGTCTTTCCTCTCTCTCGCAAGTGAAGGAAATACCCTGTTGCAACAGTTCAATAAAGGCCAAGCCTACAGGCTGCTGTTTTGCTCCAAGTTATCCTGGTTGGTGTCTTTACTTTTTGTCCAAGAGAGCCCTCAGATTTTTCCGTTAACAGTTGGCGACCCAGACTCAGGGACACTTGGTTCTCCTGTAAAGGTGAGAGGGGAGATAGAAGGGATCGGGCGCCACTGGGCAACCTTAGCCCAGAGATCCTTCTTCCTCTCCCTGCCTCCTCTTTGCGGGCGGTAATCAATCGTCACCAAAAGCTCAACCAGGGGAGCAAAGGCGAGGTCAAAGCCGGCTAAGGGAAAAGGATCCCGGGATCTGCGGGGGGACATCTTCGAACGTGAGTATGGTTTGAAGTAAATACAGAGGGAGGGGGGTTGGAAAGGGAATATCTCCACGACAGCCAGACTTTCTTCTTTCATTTCTGACGTTACCCTTCGGAATCGGCCGGGAACGTTTCTAAACTTTTCCTTTCTCTCCCCCGATTTTCCCCTTCGGAAAGTGGCCAGGGAAATCGTGGTACTTTTACTGGTTTTCTGGCGTTACCTCTCGGAGTCGTCCAGGAACGCCTTAATCTCTCTCTCTCCTTTTCTCCCCCGTTTTCCCTTTCGGAAGTGTGGCCAGGAAAACGTGGTGCTTATTGTTTCTCTGATGTCCTTTTCGGAGTCGTCCAGGGGCATCCTTACAAACCTCTCTCTACTTTCTCTGCTTATGCAAATGAAGCCGCCCCTCCTGCCCGGCGACCTTTGTTAGGGATGACCCGGGTACGTGAGAACGCAAGGTCATTTGCTTCCTTTCAAAACTTTGTTTTCTCGGGTCCTGATCTGGCACTGCACTGTGCAGGCGTTTAGTAAGGAATCCGAACTTAGTCCGAAGGCTAGGCAGGAGGCTGTTGTGGAAGGTAGAGGGGAGGTTCACAATTGGGGCCCCACACTAGGGTTAGTCTTGAAACAGTACTGTGGTTTAGGTTTCCGGGCAGAGACCCGTGGTTTAGGTTTCCGGGCAGAGACCCGTGGTTTAGGTTTCCGGGCAGAGACCCGTGGTTTAGGTTTCCGGGCAGAGACCCGTGGTTTAGGTTTCCGGGCAGTGACCCGTGGTTTAGGTTTCCGGGCAGTGACCCGTGGTTTAGGTTTCCGGGCAGAGACCCGTGGTTTAGGTTTCCGGGCAGAGACCCGTGGTTTAGGTTTCCGGGCAGTGACCCGTGGTTTAGGTTTCCTGGCAGAGACCCGTGGTTTAGGTTTCTGGGCAGAGACCCGTGGTTTAGGTTTCCGGGCAGCGACCCGTGGTTTAGGTTTCCGTTCAGGCTTGAGGTTTTTAGCAAATAGCTCGTGGTTAAGAAACAAGTAGGGATTGCGCTAAGTCAAGGATATCCCAAATACTGAAAGAATCTTTCTTCTACCCCTTTCTTTCCTCCCTTGTGTGTGTGTTTCCACTCTTTCTGTCTTTAGCGTACTTCGTTAACGAAAAAACCCCCCCAATAATAACATATGAGAGAATGGGAGCTCACTAAACACCCTAGCTGGACTCCTCCTGGCAACAAAGCTTCCATGAAGCCTTTTGCCCCAGAGAGGACTCTAATATGCCCCTCCAGCTTGTCATCTCCAATTAGAGAAAAAAATAGAAATAAAATAAAGGGGCGAAATGGTCTTTCCAAGTACAAAGTACGAGACCGTTGTAACTTTAGTGGGTGGCTTAGGCCCACCACCTAGAACCCAGGGCACAGCGGCCACCTCAGGGATCCTTCAACAAAATCAGGGTGTGAACTCTTAGGGAGAGCTGAACACATCAAATTTGTGTTGTTAAACTATAATCTAAAGCTAGAACATGAAACTGTAAACTTAATGGTGCTCAGAGGCAAAAAATAAAAAATAAAAAAAAAAGATTTGTATTCAAAGATTTAGAAATATTTCAAGGGTTTGTATTTACATTGGCCTTGGCATCCACAGACTGTTCTTAAATGCACATAGTTTTAAATTGCAAGCTTGCTTCAAAATTTTAAATCTAAGGAAGCCATGTTGCGCCTTATCAATCTTAAAACAAAACAAAATGGAGAATGGAGTGTGCAAATGTTTGTTATTTGAGAGAGGCTCTAAAAGAGAGTTTCCCTCCCAAGTGGTGAAATCCTATATACGTGCTACTTGTGTTCTGAAAGGGGGATTACCCCACCTCTTTCTTCTAGTTTTAAGTGAGGAGGGTGATTTTAAGTCTAATGGTAAATTGATGTTTTGTTGTAACTTTTGAGTTTGTGAGTACACCTCTGCTCCAGTCTATTCTGGAAGGAGAAGTTAACCAAATGTTTCTGCTGCAAAAGCCTAGTTGAGCACAACTGCTCTCTCAAGCTAAAATGCAGCGTATGTATTTCATTAAGCGTATGCCTATAAAAGTATGGTGTTCATTCTAAGAAAATATATTTGAGTCCAGTTTTAACTTTGATTTGGTTGGACAGAAGAGTTATTGTAAGGCTCCTGATATCAGTCTCTATAAGACTTCATGGCCTCTTTTGTTAGAAAATGCCCCCCTCCCCCTTGTTTCACTCTGCCTCTTTCAGTTGTTTTCTCCCTTCTTACTTCTGTGCTAGGTAAATTTACTCCCGAGTAAGCTTCCTTTAAAGGAAACTGCAAAGAGGGGAGGGGGCAACACTTGTGTATTCCCTTTAAAAAAAAAAAAATCAAATCTAGGGCTGCTTTAACTGTGCTTTATAAGAGATCCTCTCAGGAGTATAGATGTTTCCTTTCCCAGCTGTAAATCTGTACTTAAACGTGTATGCCTCTTTGGTAGTACAAATCTTGCTGCGAAATCTTACCGTGAACCCTATATTTTGGAGGGTTGGACTAGATGACCCCAGGGTCCCTTTCAACTCTCCCAATTTGTGGCTGTGTGGAAGACCATGTGTCTGCAAGCATTGGAGGGTAATTCTTAAATTCTGGTGTGGTAATGGAGTTGAAATTCAGCCTAGCTTTGCTCTTTAGTTTTAAAAGGTGAGAGGTGAAGCCCAACTGGTAATATCAAGCATTTGAGTGATTACAGTGTTTATCATTTTGTCTACTATTTAAAAATCAGACTTAAAAGTCTACTCAAAGTTTTTTTTTGTCTGCAAATGGTAAGGCTGAAATGGCTGAGAATGTTAAAAAAAAATAAAAATCCTATGAATTCTAACTCTGGCCATTTTTACTCATAAATAAGAGAGCGGTTGATTGTTCCGCGAATGGCCAGAAGGATATTAGCCCTTTCCTGTACATAAAGGAAGCAGTCTTTTGCTTGGGCTGAAATTGCTAGCTTTGGTGAATACTTAAATTGCTGAGTTTCTCTTTTTTGTTTAAAATCAAACCCTGTTTTCAAAATCTACTCCTTACCCTTCCTTTCCCTTATTCAAATGGTAATTTAGCCAAAGGATGCAACATTTTCAATAGTATAAAAGGTTTGCTGAGACATGAACTCTGCACATGCACAGAGGCTAGATCAGCTAAAGAAGAGAGAGAGAGGAAGGGGGGAACTGTAAGGGGGGAGAGGAGGTTTCTTCCAAATGTAAAAGAAAACTTGGAACCATTGAGGAACCATTGAGGGAAATCACCCTTAATCTGTCTTTGCTCGGGGCTACTTAAGACAAAAGGCTAAAAAAAAACAAACCACACAAAAAACCCCCCAAAAAACTAGCCCATCAAAAGTCAAGAGCTTTCCAGGTTCCAAATCTTAACATGCCAAATTCTTTTCGCAGGTAAATATCAAAGCATTCCCCCCCTCAATGGGAATTTTAGGAACAGCATTTCCTGACGAGCTTCTCACATGAAATAATTTTCCCTTTTAACAGGATATGTGAACCCTGATAACAAAGTGTTTGTCCCTTTTTCCTCCCACAGCAACTTTCTTTCTGTTCTGTGAAACAAGTCTGAATCCCTGCTATATTAGTAACTTCAATCTCTTTGTGGCCTTGACACTTTTTTTTTTAAAGTTACAAATAATCTGTTTTCATTTATTTAATCTGTTTCTCCATGATGTCTATGAAGTTAATCGAACCACAACCAAACATTGTTTGTGGAATGGTATTTGTTTACCTTTTTGCCTGAGCATTTCTTATTAATTCTGTCATTTTGGCTAGTGCAAGGTACCTGCACAACTTTAAATTGCCATTCATTTTTCTTGGTATTAACTCATTTCCCAGTATTAACATTACAGTTGATGTTGTCACATCAAGAAACACTATTTTATTTTCATTTGGGATGTTAGAATGCCAAAACAGATTACTTCAGGTTACTTATTAATTGTGTGTTTTAGCATTTATTTATTTGGTTCCTCATAGGTCATTTTGTGTGTGTGTGTTTTACTTTGGGGACATGTTCATCACATGTTGGAAGTCAGTTTCATGAAGTTCTTTTATCAAATAGCACATGGTGAATTTAAAGTTTTTTCCCCATGGTTTTCCCATTTTTTTCAGTCTAGTAGTAATCTGCGTGGTTTTGATAATATATTTAATAATAATTCTTTTCTAAATCTGATGTCTTTGTGTCAAGTTTGTTTTCATCTGACTGGTAATCAAATTTTTTGCTTTCTTTTGTATTTTTTAACCTTTGTATTTTTTTACAGTTCTCTTTCTCTCCAAAGTGAAGGAAAGCAAACAAACTTGGCAGATAATAACAGTAGTTATAGGAAAATGTGATAATAATATTGGGATGAATGAAACGCTTAATTCGCTAAGATTTTTATTATTTGCAGCTTCCAACAGAAACCGAAGGACATCCTTTTTGCCTTTTGCCCCCTCCCTTTTCTAACTGTCTTTAAGCCCCAAAACCCTGCCCCTTACAGGATATCACCTATACAGATGTGCAATGATGAAAAGCAGCAACAACCCCTCAACTCAGTTCTTCAGTCATCACAAGACACCAGAGTTTTCAAGTGCCCACAGCTATCTCTTTCAAAGGATATAGACTGCCAGGGGAGTGGGCCTGACAAAGGGGGGTGGAGTTGACTTGCAAGGACATCTTTTCACTTGAACCTCAAGCCTCTGCGCTCCAGGATTCAAAAGATACATGCGTAAAAGATCACAATTGTGTCAAGATATGCAACTGATATTTAATTAGTTTGTTTTGTTTTAAGTGTTATTATGTAGGAATGTTGAAATGTGTCTGACAGTGTGTTATTCCCACAAGGGGGGGGCTCTTTTGTGTGTAATTATTTTTATGTTTAATGTCTTATTGCTTGCACACCAATTCTCATGCATTTTATACTCTCTGATAGCTCACACTATTGTGTAGTCCAATGTTTAGATAACCACATTTCATTGTCCCACCTGGCACTCTGCCAACTTTCCCTATCCACTTTAAAATGTGCTAAAACTGGCTTTACCAAGGAGAAGCTTATAAGATATATGAAGGTGCATATGCTTTGGTTTAGCAGGAATGATCCCTTATAGAGTTAAATTGTCTTATTTCGACAAAGTGCCCTTTTAAGAATGGTTTTCTTTTAACAGATTGGTTTCAAGAGTTGAGAACCATGGGGCACATAAATTCAAATTGGACTCAGTTTGAATTGGGCAAGTGTATCCAGGCTGCAATTAGCTCTTTGATCCTTAAAGTGCAAGTGAGCAACTCCCATGACTGCAAGACCAGAGCCTGTAATAATAATAAGGAATCCCATGGATTTTGGCCAAGGCAAAGACATTTCTCTCAGGACGTGTCCGAAACCTGTGCCAGCTGTGGTGGGTACCAGGCTACATGATAAATATGAAAGCCCTAAGTGGATTCACCAGGGATTGCCACTACTGCGACACCATGCCGATGTGAGACCACAGAAGAGCTACCTTGACACCTGAGAACACACAAATGGGTGGGGGGGAAGCAAACTGCACTTTTCAGTCATTAGTGGACCTTCCTGCCTAAATGTAAAGCATAGATTCACTATTGAGAAAATATTTCTTCCAAGGTGCTAGAATACCACAAGTAACTGAGCAGTGCACTGTTACACCATTATATTTCCATGCAAATATCCTTAAAGTAGCATGATATCCAAGTCCCTTTCAGGTTCACATGGACACACACATCTGGGACGGAGAATACCAGGTTATTATTTACCACCTTAAATTGTGCGGAGAAAAGGATTGCAAAGTAGCCACCTTTGCAATCTTATCTCCGAAGGGGGGAACTGTAGCAGGAACCCCCCCACCCCAATCATTCTGTTTGCACAAACTTCACACACACTCACACTCACACACTACATACGCCACATTTCTGTTATAAATTCATAGAAAATCAACCATACATCAGATTTGCACTGTTCCATTTTTATTTTACTATCAAAGGAAGGGTGGCTTGGTTTCTGGTCAGCCATAATCTCTTCAGCATACCAGCACATCCACAGGAGCCCTGCCCAGTTGCTATGTCAGCCTTGATAATCCCAGACAGAAGACAATCAAAATGACAAAGAACTTGCATATGGTAGTGGATTCAGAACAGACTGAAACAAAGGACAATGATCAGATCTTCCCTCTGGGGGCAGGAAACTGCAAACTCCCTTTTGTCTCCTGGAAGTGACTCATGGGCAGGGGGAAAGCCAGGTGACTGGACACTCAGGGTACCACCACAACTCCTCCCTCAACCCCTCCTTTCTGTAATGTATGCATGATGTTTCTGGGGGTGGGCTTGACCTAGAGGAGGGGAATTTCAAAAGTTTTTATAAGGTCTTGCAGCCCATTGTTCTGGGTCTTTCCTCTCTCTCGCAAGTGAAGGAAATACCCTGTTGCAACAGTTCAATAAAGGCCAAGCCTACAGGCTGCTGTTTTGCTCCAAGTTATCCTGGTTGGTGTCTTTACTTTTTGTCCAAGAGAGCCCTCAGATTTTTCCGTTAACAACCTGAAGGAGTGTTTTCACCCCCATTGTTCAGCTGGGACACAGATCCAGTTCCAAGGGCGTTCTGATGGTTTCCTCATTGTGAGGTTACAGGCAACCAGGCAGAGGACCTTCTCAGTAGTGGTGCCTGTCCTGTGGAATGCCCTCCCATCGGATGTAAATAAACAACTACAGTGGTGCCTACCTCAGGTTACATACGCTTCAGGTTACTTACGCATCAGGTTACTTACGCTTCAGGTTATAGACTCTGCTAACCCAGAAATAGTACCTCGGGTTAAGAACTTTGCTTCAGGGTGAGAACAGAAATTGCGTGGCGGCGGTGCAGCAACAGCAGGGGGCCCCATTAGCTAAAGTGGTGCTTCAGGTTAAGAACAGTTTCAGCTTAAGAACAAACCTCCAGAACGAATTAAGTTCTTAACCCGAGGCACCACTGTATCTGACTTTTAGAAGACATCTGAAGGCAGCCCTGTATAGGAAAGTTTTTAATGTTTGGTGTTCTACTGTGTTTGATGCTTTGATTTGTTGTAAGTCTCTCAGAGTGGCTGGGGCAACCCAGTCAGATGGGTGGCATATAGTATAATTTATTGTTATTGTTATTATTTGTGTGCTGCTCCAAAGGATCAAACATGTAGGATGCATAGAGACCTCCTGTATACCTCAAATGATGCTCAGGAGTTTACTCCAGATAACACTTCATCGTTAATTTAGTTAAATTAGGATTCTTTTGAAATCAATAGGGTAAGTTAGGATAACAGCATAAGTCCCATTGATCTCACCTTTTATCTGGGTCTAAACCACTAACATTTTGGAGGTTAGTCACAGAACATTTTGGAGGTTAGTCACAAACTATCCCGCAGGATAGGTATTACCATCGGCCAGGTTGATATGGGAGGTTGCTATATTCAGAAGTAAGCCCCATTCAGTGGGTTTTATTCCCAAAGCAGCGTGCAAGTAAGTGCAACTTTCATAGATTGATTTGTGTTATGAGGCAATATATATTGAAGAACAGCATGTGCAGTCCTTAAGGGGGAAGAAAGTGTGTTGTAGGAGATTGCATTTAACTTGTGAGAAGCCATCAAAATTAAAGTAGGATTCCAGCAGATAATGCTTCTATCCTCATTTTTCTGGGTGAGAAAGAAATAATTCTTTCTTACTGCTGTCAGATCAGCGCTGTTAATCTCATATCACTTCTATTTAGCCACATAAGTGGGGCCAAAATTGGGGTGAATTCTCATGGATATGAAGGTTTTTTTAATCTGTGGGTGTCTTAGAATCTCCTTTTGGAAACATTACATTATTTTGATTGATTTCCCCCTCACAATCTATCAAAATCTCATTCATTTAACTTCCTCTCAATATACAGTAATAACCAGCACTTTGAATTTTGCCCACAAATAGACTGGTAGCCACTGCAGCTGTTGTAACAGCTGTTATTCTCCCTAAAATCAGCCCCAGTCAACCATCTGGCTGCACCTTTTTGAGCCAGTGGAGGTTCCTCATCACTTTTCAAAGACAGCTCCACATGGAGTGTGCTACAGTAATCCAAATGGGATGTAACTAAGACTGTGGCCAAACCAGACATCTCAAGGAACAAGCCCAGCTGATGCACTAGCTGCAACTGTGCAATTGGGAGGGGGTTTATTGGTTTGTGGTGGTGTTATGTATTTTGTGTTTTTTTTATACAGTATAAGAACTGCCCTGAGATCTAAGAATGAAGGGTGGCGTACAAATTTAATAAATAATAAACAAACTCCTGGGCACCCCTGAGACCTGAGTATCCATACTCAGGACTGAATCTAATAGCATGCCCAAACTGCAAATTTGTGCCTTCATGGGGAGTATTACCCCCCCCCCCCGAGTTCAGACTGAATTCTTATTCCCTGTTGTGCCTTCTGACTGACCAAGAACACCTCTGTCTGTCTTGTCTGACTAAGTTTCAATTTGTTCACGCTCATCCAGATGACAGGTACTGGTTTAGAACCAAGACAGGTTCCTTGTATTTAGGTGGAAAGGAGAAATAGAGCTGGGTGTCATCAGCATACTAGTGACACCGAAGCTGGAAACTCTGGACAAGCTCTCCCAGTGGTTTCATGTAAATGTTAAATAAGCATGGGGGACAGAACAGAACACGGATTCTGCAGGCCAACGGCTGAGGCATCTAAAAGGGGTCCCCCAACACCACCTCCTGGGTTTGCCCCTCCAGGAAGGAATGGAACCAAAAGCATAACATTTGACATGCTCCTTCATTAAATTGTGTCCTCCCATAATTAAATCATAGCTGTATGGCCCTGTGAATATAATTTAGCTACGTATTAGTTACATCCATCTCAGTGAATGAACTGTAAAATGATGTGTGGCTTGCTGAGCTATATGTTACTACAGCCGGTTGCTATGCCTAGTGTTCCAAAAATAATGGTGCCATTA